>NC_090440.1:1323811579-1324123829 GCF_031143425.1 Pleurodeles waltl | reverse complement strand
GATGCTAAGTCAAAAATCAAAATATGCCGTTAATTTAGCTCTGCTTTTGCATCAGAAAAATTGTGCAAACACTGTGCAAAATTTTCCTAATTCTGGGCCTAAGGGACATATTTACGAGCCCTGTTGCATCACTCTTGCACCACACAATGTGGTACAAGAGTGACACAAGTCCAATATGAGATTTATGAAGCCATGCAAGGCCACCTTGTGAGGCCCAGTGGAGCTTCATAAATCTCGGGTAAAGGAACGCAACACAAATTACTGAGTTGCCTTACTCTGCCCCAGGGAGGTGTTCCTTGGGTTTTGTGGGGGTGTTCCCATGCCACATCCATGGATCTTGACACATTCCAAAATTTACCAGAACTGGTAGACCTGGGAATGCACCAAAAATGTATGTTCCCCAGATGAGGCGTAATGAGAATAAATATCTTTATTTCTCCTTGTTACTTCTTCTTTCTATGTTTTGCTGTATTTTGCAGCACACATAGAAAGAGAAATATGCCCCAGAGGATTATATTTTTGCAGGAAGGTACCCCTTCCTGCACAAAAACTATCCTCCGTACAACAGAGGCACCCATGCAAAGGTGCCTGTGTCAGCGCTAGGCAGCCCATTGTGTGCCAGCACTTGGGAAAAGACACTGGGGAAAGGACAGGAATGGACCATATTGGGATAGATACAGTGTATTCCTGCCCTTTCCCTGTGGTGCAGCACAGCAAGGTGACTTGCTGAGCTGCTTTGTACAACGTAGCCATACATATGGCCTAGAGTTACTAAAATCTGAGGAAACAACTCCTTCCAACCTGTAAAGAACCTCTGGGAAATTAGACTGTTAGTTGGGTGGCTAGTGAGCCTCACCATGTGGTATTGTGACTATACAGTCAAGTTTGTTCAAATCAAACCTTAACTCAGTCCTGGGTAGGTGTTGCACAGAGCAGTAAGGCTTAGCTCAAATAAATGTAAATCATTGATCAGTACCAAAACAGTTAATACAAAAGAAACACAACACCATAAAATAAAACTCCCACTCCAATGTATATCAATAGTACACATTTTTTATCTTTAAATAGGCACCAAAATGACAAAAAGCAGAAGAAGGGATCCAAAGTCATGATTTTTGGAAGCTTGTCATAAATCACTGTTTTTCACTCCAGTAAATTCTAATATGCTTATAAATCACTTTTTCACTCTTTGCTGTAGTGTATGAGTCTTCAAAGTAAGGGTCCATGCTGAAAACAATGTTTCAGGCCAACCATTTTGGCAGTCGGATATGGATACCAGGTTGGTCCCAGTCAAGATGTTATCTTGCACTTTGAAACTTTTCTGCTTCTTTTTCTTATCAATGGTGAAGCTGGCAGGGTCCTCTGCAGCTTGAAGTCGGTGCTGGGCATGGTCAGACAAAGTTCAGTGGTCCTCGCCGGCATTCAAGTCTTGCCACAAATAGGCAAGTAGCAGTGATGTATGAGCCTTGAACTCTGTGCCTGAAAAACATTCACTTTTGCCATTAGCTCTCAAGTTGCAGTTCTGGGAGAGAAAGAGTATAATCCAGCACCAGTCAATGGTCCAGGACCTGGGAAGCACCTCTTGGGGACTAGGACATAATCTCACAAGCTACACCAGCAGAGACCAGGGTAATTCCAGTGGCTGTTGGTCAACTAGGCACTTTGCAGGTACAGGCCTGTATAGCTTTTGTGTACCTGAAGAGTAGGTTCAGCCCTTGGATTCTCCCCCACAAACTCAACAGTAGTAACACCCCTTCTCTTTCATAGGTCCGTTCATTGGTTCACCCTTTCTTTCTGAGGTCCACAGGTTCAGAAAATGCAGCCCATCAGCCCTTCTTCCATCCTTTGCGAGTCTAGGAGTTTTATTATTAGGCTGAAAGCCAAAAGTGCATTTTTATGCCAAATTTGTGTTTTTGGCTGAGAAGGACTCATTAACCAATGGGGATTCAATTCTCAAGGAACAACCCTTCCCTTTCTGACATAATTGCCTGTGTGGTTGGCACTAACCAATCCCACAGAACATCTCTCTGCCCAAATCCAAAATGTTAGGACCCTTCTTCCCTGGGTCAGAGCTTTGGGAACACCCCTGAAGTGTGCCCAGTATAATTAGCACTGCTACTGGAAAACCAGTTCTGAATCATGTTTAGCCCCTCTGGAGGAGATGCAACTTTGTCTACCTATAAAGGAGTGGGCAGGCTGAGGTGTGACTCACATTTGCTTCTCAGGTGTGATAGTCCGTTTGAAGCTCACTCATCTGTTGCTATCGCCCTGGTACCATCCTGTCAGAAGGAGGTGACACATCCTCCCCCAGCAGACCCTTTTTTCCACTTCCTGGAATTGACTCACACCTCCTAGCAGGAAGCTGCCTGGGGTGACAACTGTGTTTTTTTGTCCTTATTTTCCATCACAATCTGACTCAGAGGGGAAACCTTTGGAAAGCAGGGAGGCCAACTTCCACTCTATACCACTCTCCGGCGAGAGGCTCCTGTCTCAGGTAAGAGCTGAGTTCTTGATCGTGAGCTGCTTTGGATCCACAGAGGGAACCTTGGGAATCAGTAAGCAATATAATCATAACACAATACCAGGCCACTTAACTGGTGCCATGTGCCTCCTATACAGTTCTATCCAGCCACACTTTTAAAGGAGCCCACAATTTCTGTGCCTTTTTTCCCCTCTTCACATCCATATTTAAGTTATTGTTTAGTGCCTCCCTGCATTCCTGTATCGTCGGGGATGGGCACTGACCCATTTCTTACAGATTTCTTGTCTGGCTGACAAAATCATATAGAAAAGCAGTTTAGCACTGTCTCTCTTAGTTGTCAACTGGTTCTGATTCTGCAGAGATCCAAAAATCACTAAGGAGGGGCTTACCTGACAATCTATAGAAAAACCTTCCCCTATTACCTCCTTCCAAAATCGAGTAAGCCGGGGGCACCTCAAAAACATAAGTAGATCATCTGCCATGGCCAGGCCACATTTCTTACACGCCATTTGGTTCCATGCCCCATCTTAGATAACTTTGCCGGAGATCAGAAGGCCCTGTGGATTGAAAACAAATTATTCCTTCTTAAAGAGGCAGGTCAAACTGTATCGTATAGAAGATACTTGCCATTGATCTCTCATCTGTTGTCCTGGCAAGTCTTCTCCCCATATCTCCTCCGGAAGAGTGAACACTCCATCCGCGGTCTCTAACATCAACCAATACAGTTTTGTAACCTCCTTTCTTGGGGGGGGGGGGGATTTAGATATAGAAATTCTTCCAGTTCATTCGAAACACCTATGTCCTACTTTACATGTTGCAGCCAGCTAGTTATTTGGAGGTATTTAAACCTTGAAAGATTGTCCCCTATTTCCCCACAGAGGGACTCAAAAGAGTCAAAGCTCCCGTCCTTGAATAAGTGCCCCAATCCAACTTTTCCCTCAACCATTCCGGGGAGCCTTGGGGGTTCCATATTGGCGCATACTTGCTATAATATGGTAGCTTAGTGGTTTTTCTCACACCCCACAAGAGTGTTACCGAATCCAAAAGTAACTTAAATCTTTTTTTTTTTTTTTTTTTAACTTAGGGACACCAAACATTTTTAAAATCGTTTCTGGGAGACACCATTTATTTTCATCAAAACTTTAAAGATTTGTCCTTTCTCAGAATCCCCTGGCTCCTTCATTAGCTCCCTCTAATTCTTCAGGAAGAAGGCCCACACATAATACTCTATATCCGGTAAGGCTAGCCCACCTTTCTCTCTCCTTCTCCTCAACTTCTCTCAAGCACTGCGAACCAACTTTGAGTCCCAAACAAAACTACTAATTTCTCCTTGAAGTTTGCACAACCATTCTTTCTCAAACAACAAAGGGACCACATTAAAAATAAATAGGAATTTGGGTTAAGTTAACCCGTCCTATAATAGTAAGGGTAAGACTGACCCATTTCTTTATTAACTGGCTAGACTCCCTCAAAACCTTCTTGAAATTATTTTCAGCAATTTTGTTTATATCTTGGATTTTTGTGAATACTAAATATTTCATTTCTTTCTTAACCGGGGTCCTTTTCACCCGCATACTCCATACCATAACTTTAGATTTTTGACTGTTGACAGCAAATCCACTGATTTTCCCAAATTCCTTTGTGAGTTCTTCCAAGGCTACCAATGCTTGACCCAAATCGGTTATGAATACTAACAAAGCACATACATATGTAGGAAAATCTTCTTACTCCAGTTCCCACACTGAAATGGGAGAACCCTCTGGTCCTTTCTAAGTTTACACGCAAGAGGCTTTATGTATATGTTATAAAGTAATGGCAACAACGGACACTCTTGTCTTGGTCCTCTCTGAATTTTAAAAGTGTGAGTTAACACACCATTAACTAGAACTCTGACTACGGGGTCTTGATAGATCTTCTGCAGCATCCCAATAAAATTCCTGCCCAACTTAAAAAAACTTGCAGACCATTTTAAGATAAATCCAGTGGACCCTATCAAATGCTTTAGTGGCGTCTACCATTACTACCGCCATGGATCCTGGCACGTAGTAGCCAAATTGATTGAGCCTCTCTGGGTGTGCGTCAGCTCCTGTATCAACCTACGCTTCATAAAACCCTTTTGATACTCTTGAAGAAGCTTTTCTAGGATACCACTTAATCTATCTGCCATAATCTTTGCAAGCATTTTGTAATCACTATTTAATAGGGAAATTGGTCTATATGCGTCAAAGGATCTTGGGTCCTTCCCTGGCTTCAGAATCACTGTAATACTTGCTTCCTTCCAAGACTGAGGCATCATACTTCTCCCTTCAAAAATGTCATTACAGAGCCCGACGAAAAAATTCTTCACACTACTTCCTAGGGCCCTCTACAGTTTCAAAGGGAGACAGGCCAGGCCTGGTTCTTTCCCAGCCTTTCCTGATTTTAAAACCTGATCCAATTCCTCCAACCCAACTTGGCCGTTAAGGCCTCTACTGTCTTCCTCACTGAAGGAATCCAAACCTAACTCTTCTAACCAGGTCCTCACCACCCCCTGGGGTACCTCTAGATCCTCTGCATATAATTCTGAAAAAAAAACTCGAAAAGCTTCTCCTACCTCCTTTACTTCTTCATCCTTGAGGCCAGTCTATGTCAATTTTTTGTTTCTATTTGCTGTATCTGCTTTTCTAACCTGCCAATCTCCTCGTTGTAAAGTTGCCTTTTAAATAAGACCATTCTAATAAGTCTCCCACATAGAAATGCCTTAAAGGCATCCCATACCATAGCCAGGGAGGTTGAGCCTACATTAAGATCGAAGAAATCCTTTACCTCAACTTGTAATTCCGCAACCACCATCTCATCTAATAACAAGGTTCTATAGAGCGTCCACCTACCACAATCCTTAGTCCCTGTTAGACCAATATTCGTCCACATAGCGGAGTGATCTGATAAATGAACTTCTATGTGAACTATCTCCTTCACACTTAGTTCCAGGTGTACCCCATATTTAACCTCATCCTCTCCCTCCATATATCACATAACCCCAAATGGGCCATTATAATAGTACTTGGTGTCGCTTTTTCTCAATAATTCTGGATCTACTCCCTGATGACCTATCTAAGTCATAATTTAGCACCACATTAAAATCCCTCACCTATATAATAGGATCTAAAATAAGCAACAGGTGCTGAAATAATTCCACTAACAGGGCAGTATCATCCTTAGTGGGCCCATAATAACCCACCACCGTAAAAGCCCTATCGTATGCCACCAGTCTCCCTATGGCCCATCTTCAAGCCCTGTTTACTGGTCACTCCTGAAGGGAGATATTAAAATGATTTTAATGAGAACCACAACCCCTTTACTGCCGCCAATCTGGCCCCAGCATATTATCTGTTGCACCCATATGCATGACCTGAACAACTTCACACACTCCTGTCTAGAGAGGTGGATCTCTTGCAACACTAATACGTCTGCTCTAACATTTTTTTATTTATTAATCTTTTTATTGAAAATTGAGGGATGATGCAGAATACATTATAGGGCATCGCCCATATGTTTTTTTGACAAAGGCTAATTTCTCGGTTAGCATACGAGTGAGATTAACTGAAAGATGATGTGAACATTGGGATATGAGGTCAGAAATAGAGAAGGGATAGGTAGAAGGGGAGAGGTGGGAGGAAGTATTGGGGAGGGGGATGGGTGGGGGGGAAGAATAGGGAAGAGGAAGGAGAAGAATAGAAGGGGGGGGAGGGTTAGGTCAGCGTGCCAGGATGGCTGGAAGAGTATATTGATGATTTCCTTCATTGTATGAACTATCGTGTGGGGTTATGTATGGGTATGTATGTATTTACTTATGATGTGAGGCACAAGATCCAGGATGTTAAGGATGGAGTAGGGGAGGGCGGATCGAGGGATGTCTGCATAGGTGTCCTTTAACAGTTTGAAACTGGTCTAAAAATTCTGCACTGGTCGATCTAATATAAGTTGGATAGAGAAAGAGGAGGGTTGGAGGGGAAGAGGGGGAGGGCATTGCAACCTGGGGGAGGAAGATAGGAAGGATGGGGTTGTTGATTAAAGTTTTAAGCATTATGGGGTTGGAGGGTTCCGTCCGGGGTGGGTGGTCTAGGAGTCAGGGAGAGAGGAAGAAGAAGTTGACATGGGGAATAAGAGTGGGGATGAGTAAAAGTGAAAAAGCAAAACATACGATATAAGATATAAGAAGAAGGGGAGAAAAGGAAGAAAAGAAGTGGGGGGGGAGAACCTAGTTGGCATCTGTCTCCTGTTCACCAGCTGGCATGAGGCGGGGGTGATGTGAGTGAAAAAGGTGCTAAGTGTAGAGTGTAGGGGGGGTTTTGTCAGTTACGGTCCTGTCAGAAAGGGGCTCCAGACTTCTGTGAACAGGGCCGCCTGATCTTGTAGATTGTAGATTACCCGTTCATGAGTGGCGGTTTGTATCATAGCAGTCATCCATTCCGCCTGTGTAGGGGCGGCGTTGGATCTCCAGTGCAGGAGTATGCAAATTTTGGCTGTGGCAATTGCCGTGTGAGCAATCTCTGCTGTGATCGTGGCAGGGGGGATACAGGTGCATATCATGGAGAAGAATGAGTGACGGCGGGATCGGGTGCGGCAGCTGAAGGGAGTCCGCCAGGGTGTGGCGCACAGAGTTCCCATAAAGGTTGTATCGATGGGCAGCGGCACAGGATGTGTAGTAGGTCGCAGTGAGAATCTGTGCATCGCTAGCAATTCGCATGTGGTATCAGACCTGCCCTGAAGAGCCTCATAGGGGTCCAATACCAGTCCTGGAGGACTTTAAATAGGCAAAACTTCAGTCGGGCCTCACGGGTGCCTCTGTCGAGTGCCTCCAGGATGTCTGACCAGTCCTCCTCAGTATATGTCGTCCCAAGCCGGTCTTGCCACTTGAGGCATAAACTTTCGAGGAGGGGTTGTGAATAAAGGTGATTAACTAGCACTCCGTATAAGCCTGCCATCACACCTTTTTGGCGACCCTATGTCTGTAGATAGGCGATAATTGGTGAGGCCTTGACCTCCCACGAAAGGGTTCCCAGTACTTTATGTAGATAATGCTTAAGCTGTAGGTATCGCCATTCTTGGCTATTATGTACATCGAACTCTTCCCTTAAGTTGGCGAAGGGCCGGAGCTGATCGCCATCTATGATTTGGGCTATGCAGCTGATGCCGGCATTACTCCATTGGGGCCAATTTAGGGTACTTCCCCCTATTTTAATGCTTTTGTTACCCTCTATAGGAGCTTGGGTGTGTAAAAAGGGGTGTACTCCTAGGAGACGATGAGCCCTACACCACGCCGCATTTGTTGCCGTAAGGACAGGATTGGGCAGTTGGGGGCGCTCCTAGCCCTTCGCGCTGGTCCCATAGGAGTTTCTCTGTGGCTACCCACTGTGGGGGGTCTGGAGTTCCAGGAAGTAAATATGCCAGTTGCGATAACTGTAGGGCTAGCGAGTATTGTTCCACTGAGGGAAGTCCTAAACCTCCACAGGATCGTCGTGCCAATATTTCTGCTGGCGTCAGCCTCGGGCGTGTAGAGCCCCAAACAAAAGTTCTTATTGAGGCGTCTATCATCCGGAGCAAGGTAAGGGGTACATCCAGGGGAAGCATGCCCAGTATATACATAAAGCGCGGGAGGGCGACCATCCTGACCCCCTGCGTCCTGCCCCACATAGAAAGGCCCAATAACGACCATTTAGCGAAGTCCTGTTTCATCCGGGATAAAAGAGGGTCTAGGTTATCCCTAACCATGTGCTCCAGGCCCCGGTTGACAAGTGTTCCCAGATATCTGAGGCATTCGGGTCCATTTGAATGGGAGACCATGGATTGCAGCCCTCGTCGTTATTTGTGAGAGGGGTAGTGATTCACTCTTGTCCCAGTTTACCCGGTATCCAGATAGGGACGCGAAGTCCTCTATGATTGAGAGCAACGATGGCAGGGACCTTTCTAGATCAGACAGGGTGAGCAAAATATCATCAGCATAGAGATAGATTTTGGAGGTGCTGCCTGTTATAGGGATACCTTGTATCTGCTGGGAGTTTTGTATGGTAGCTGCCAGAGGTTCCATCGCTTGCAGGAGCAGGAGCGGTGACAAGGGGCAACCCTGTCTCGTGCCTCTTCCAATGGGGAACGGATCTGATAGGAAACCCCCGCAGTGAACTTGCGCCCTAGGATGGTCATACAGTCAGCGAACTTTGGAGATGAATTGTTCTCCGAGACCGAAGTGTTTCATACTGTAGTAGCGAACAGGTAGGGCCATTCGATGTGGTTGAACGCCTTCTCCGCGTTGAGGGACAGGGCCAAGGCTTCCTCCGGCATGTTTAGTGATTCATATAGGGTATGACAGAGAGTGCGCCTATGGTTTCTGGAGGTGCGGCCCGGTACGAAACCCCCCTGGGTGTTATGGATCAAGGACGGTATCACTTTACGTAAGCGAACCGCCAAGACACTGGCCAAGAGTTTGATGTCTCCGTTCAGGAGGGAAATAGGGTGATAGCTGCCGCAGAGTAGGGGGGTCTCTACCCGGTTTGGGTAGGACAACAATCGTGGCCTTGTTGGACAGTGCGCCTAAGGAGCCCTCTTGGCATGCCTCTGCGAGTACCTCATGTACAGCAGTGACTGCCTCTTCCCCTGCCCATCTGTAGAATTCAGCAGGGAAGCCGTCCTCACCCAGGGATTTGTGGTAGGGGAGATTCTTAATGGCTTGTACTATTTCTTACCTACTTATTTCACCCTCTAGGAGAACCTGGCCCGCCTCCGAGAGATGGGGTAGGTTGGCCGTGGTGAGAAAAGCCTCAGTTTGTGCATTGTTGGCCGCTGTTTCAGGGGTATAAAGATGGTCGTAAAAGGCCGCAAATTAATTTACGATGTCTTGTGGGCGGGTTAGTACTGCTCTTGAGGGGGACGTTATGGCCGGGATGCGGAGGCAGCTTCTCTCTGCCGGAGTTGTGCCGCCAAGAGTCGTCCCGCTTTCTCGTCCTGTTCATAGTGATGGCCGCGTAATCTTTGCAGTGCGTATTCCGCCTGCGAGGTGTAGAGCTCATTGTGTGCCATTCGGGCTTGTTCGACGGAGCGGCGTAATGCGAGGGACGGCTGGGCGGTGTATTGTCTGGTGAGGCTCTGGATGTCGTCTTCTAGGGTTCGTTGGGGTGTCATCCTATCCTTATTAGCCAGTGCTGCGTCGAGCATCAGATTACCTCTTAGGGTTGCCTTCACCGCAGCCCAGAGAACTCGTTTGGATGCCACAGTGCCGGTGTTGTCGGCCATGTATGTGGATACATGGGTCCTCAGTTGTTCTTTCCCTTGGGGGGAATGGTATCTATGCACCGCGAAGCGCCATGGTTTGCGTTCAGGGGAAGCGAGGCCTGTTTGGATCTGGAGAAAAATAGGGGAGTGGTCTGAAAGTCCGCTTTCAAGTATACTAGTATCTTTGAGTTGGGGAACTACGGTGTGCGACACAAAAAAATAGTCCATGCGAGATTGGGTGCGTGGACAGGCGACAGGAATGTATATTCCTTGTCCTTTCGGTGTATCAGTCTCCAATAATCAACCAAGCCTGCATCGGTGATTAAGTCCGTCATCAGTGCCCTGTCGTGATTGTTGCCCATATCGACAGGGCCCGTCCTGACTAATATGGTGTCCTGGGCAAGGTTCCAGTCTCCCCCATTGAAGTAGCGGGTGGTCCCTATTTCAGTCAGGAGGCGGTTTAATTGTAGGAAGAAAGATCGCTTAGTGCCGGTCGGCGCATAGACTGAGCCCACACATAGGAAAGTGTCTCCTAACTTCAGTTTTGCGAATACGTATCTCCCCTCCGGGTCGTTCCATGTTTTGATGATTATAACCGGAAGGGTTTTACGCAGCAGTATCGCCACTCCGCATTTGCAGGGGATGCCTCCTCCGGGTCCCTGGACTGCTGTGCAGCAACTAAAGGAAACCCTTCCTACCCAGTCCCGACAGAGCTTGCTAGTCTCCGTACTGTCCAGATGGGTCTCCTGAATCAGAGCTATATCCGCTCTTTTAGTTTGGAGATAGGACAGCACCTTTTTTCGTTTGATGTAATTCGTCATGCCGTGCACATTCCAGGAGATGATTCGTAGTGGGTGTGTCGCGCAGAGGGCAGTTCTCGGCATGCTGGATATCGGGGTGGGGTCTCAGCAGTTCGAAGGATAGTGTAGAGGGCTACCTCTATCGTTGGGGCAGGGAGAGTCTCTTTGGCAGCGTAACGGTTAGGGGGGGATAGCTGGTGGGTATCGAATGATCCTTCAGAAGGGAGGGAAGAAGAGGGTAGATAAGATTGAGAGAGGGAAGGGAAGGGGGGATAGGACAGAAGGTGGGGAAAGGAAGGAGGAGGTGGTTAGCGTAGAGATGCAGGGTAGAAGGCAAGGGGGGGAGATGCAGTCAGGAAGAGAGAGGGAGAAAGGGGGAGAAGGGGCGGGCGGGTAAGAATAGAGGAGCTAGGCTGGGAAAGCTAGGGGAACAATATTCCCTGGAGGGGTAGATCTGTAGACTGCTGGTCCTTTTCCTATAGGAGCTCTCAGCGTCGACAAACAGGTCCCGGTCGGGGGGTGGGGGGGAAAGAGGGGTGGTCACTGTTTGTTAAGGATCTTTCTGTCTCCGGAGGGAGGAGGAGTGTCATAGCTTTGTTGCAGGGGAACTTAGGGGAGAGTGGCAATAGAGGGGTTGATTATCCTATGTGGGGGGGGAAGGGGAGGGGGAGAGAGAGTTGGAGCGGAGGAGGGGGGTATTGAGTATCTGTGGTTATTGACAGATTAGAATCTTGTTGTTTTGGTGATGGGGGGAAGGGGGTGGTCAGTTGTAGGTATAGAGGGGAAACCATTCTGTTAACGAGTGAGAGCTGATATTGTTTATGTATATGTACCCCTAGCAATGGGGTAGGGAGCCGCTGTGTCTAGTCGTCGCTGCCATGCAGGGTCCTATACTATAGAGACGGTTTGAAGGGAGGGGGCAGGGGTGGAAGGGGAGGGAGGAGGAGCGGAGCGGGGAGAGCAGATCAGCAGTGGGCTGGGGAAAGGCTTTAAAGAATACATACATGTATGTGCATACATCTTACCATTCATAGATAACATCTCTGTGACTTAGTATCATAATATTGCATGCAGGACATTGAGTTATAAGGCATATCCGTGGCCTATGTGTAAACAGTGGGAATAAACAAATTCTTGATCTAAATATGAGCAATATAAACTCAGCAATGGGCTAGAGATAAGTTCTATTGCATTATCTCATCGTACTACTTTGTATTAAAGGGGCAGGAACAAATTAACTACACATTCGCAATATCGGCATGGGGCATAAACCTGTCATATGCGTAAACAGTGGGTATCAACAAGGTCTGGCCTGAATGCAGGTAATGTGTGCACAGGATTGAGCTAGAGATAACTTGCATTGTATCATTACATTACATAACCTTACATTGTAGGGATTGAAATATGTTAGCTGTTTAGTAATGACATTATCAGCAACAGTAAAGAAAATGTAAATGCAGTGTCTGGGCAAATACTCATCCGTCCGTCGGGTTGACGTCAATCGTGCTCTGAGGCTCCCGCCGTTGTCTCATATAGTCCCATATAGTCCCTTTGGCAGATCATTATCTCAGGGGGGTATAGAATTCGGTTTCAGGGGTGAACGGGATTTGTCCCTTTCTGAGAGCTGAGTGTGGAGTGCCACGGCGTGTAGGACCTGGCCCCTGTCGTCATGTGCCCTGGTTAGTCTCTCCAGGTCCCTGCCTCTAGGGCAGTTGTCAGGGTCGAACCGTTCCGTGCCTCTCCTCTCCGGTCCTAAGGGAGGGATGTAGCTGTCGTCTCCCGAAGTGCCTTGTGGCCGGGTCGGAGTGGTGGAATCCATAGGTTGATGCTGGAAGGAATCCAAAAAAAGTCTCAGGTCCTCGGGGTTGTAGAAGTCTTTAGATACCACATTTTTGGTGACCCACATTCTCGCTGGGTCGAAGAGGCCGTATTTCATCTCCAGCTGACGGAGTCGGGCTCTTAAAGCCAGGAAGGCCTTTCTGCGTTCGTTGGTGTCTTTGGAATAGTCTGCCGTTATGTGGATTTCACATTTGTCTATCCAGAAGGGTCCGTGGTTTCGTGCTGCTTGAAGAAGTTGGCGGGTCTGGGTATGGCATAGCAGGCATGAAATGATCGGGCAAGGTCTTGAGGCCCCATCGGAGCATTTCGGGCCCACTCTGTGCGCCGCTGGAATTCCAGTGGCGGGTCAAAGGTCAGCGAGGTCAGCTTGGGGAGAACAGAGCTGAGGAAGGTCTGTACATCTGGTCCCTCTTCATTTCCTGGTATTCCAAAAAGGCGAATATTATCTCTTCGACTTCTGTCTTCCAGGTCTGTTATTTTGCTCCGGAGATAAAGAAGGTCCTGATCTCTCTCCTGGATAGTGACCACATGAGTTTCTAGGGTCCCCATGCGATGTTCCAATCCTGTCACCCGGCATTTGAAAGCTTGCAATGTCTGATCGCATGGATTTGGTCTCCAGGGTCAGGGAGGATATAGAAGCATCCATCCCCTCTATCCGGCGGCTGACGGTGGTGATCTCCTGTTGAATCCGTTCCATGGTTGTAGGCTGTTCCTTGTCAGCCATTGTGGAAGGCTGGGTTGGAGTTAAGGCTGTGTGAGGTCCCACTGTTGGGGAAATAGGACGCTAATGTTGGAGCACCTCTGAAAATATCAATTGTTGTGCCGGTTTGCCTGTGGGTTTTTGTCCTGACTTGCCTCCGGGCATCTCAGTGCCAGCCTGTGGGAGAGGCCCTATTGAGTCTGAAGCCCTTTTTCCCTCCCTTCTTTCTTGCTCGGGGACTGGTGAGGGTAGTAATGCGTGGGTCAGTCAGTGCTCGACCCCCTCTCTCTGTTTATTTTTTTTTTTACTTATGCGGAACTGGTGACCACCGTGGTATGTAATGGTCGTCTTATATCGCTGGTAGGGAGAGTTGCAATGAAGAGCATGAGTAGAGATGGCGACCCGAGCGTAGATCTGATAAGGTTATGTAGGCCGGGTGATGAGGTGCTATTATTGTCGGGCAATTATGATGTCCCTTTGCAGACCATGAGGCGATACCGGAGCAGGGCCCGCTCGTTAATGTTGAGTGACTGTGGTGGAGAAGCCCGGGAGGGAGATATCTTAAAAAGGTAAAAGATGGGAAATCAAAGGCCTCTTCTTACTTGTGTCGTTGAACTGGGTTTGTCACTGTGGAGCTGCTCACCTTTTGGGGCACCGGAGGTTGTTAGGGAAAAGGCGGGTGGTCGCGTCCCAGCATCGCCCTCCTCCATGCTACATCCGGGTCGTTGCGTCCAGAGGTGTGTTTTCCTGGGGGTCCCCTTCCTATATCTGATCCGATCCGAGGGGCTGCTTGAGATCTGTCCTGGTAGAGCTAGTGGTCCACTGCAGAATTTTTCGGAAGGGACAGTGTGCCTGATCAACAGAGTGTCTTTCCTATCCAGTGGGCCAGTTTAGGATCATCATTAGCTCCCGTTTCAGAGCACCTTGTCTTTGCTGGAGCGTGGCTTCAGCACTGCCTCTGCTCGGTCCTATATAGCTGTGAGCAGAGAAGGTTGAGGGCTGGTCGATGCTCTACTGTTCCCCGTGGTGAGAGGGGCCGGCCGGTAGGCGCTACACCCTAATCACACGAGGTCGCGTAGATGTTGACTTGTCTACTTTGTGGCGGCAAGGGGCTCTGTCGATGCCAGGGCCCTTGCGGTTGCCCTGTTGAATAAGTAGCTGGGAGGGGTAGGCGATGCTGGCCTATGTCAGTGCCTCATTGCCCCGTTTTCCCCTGAGAGGGCGGACACCCTCCCCTCTCTGATTGACGGCTTCTATTCTCTGTAGATAGGTAGGGGGTCAATGGGGGAGGGCACGATGTCCTAATGAGTAGCGCCGTGCTACTAACGGAAGTCAATGGCAATAGGGCGCGCATGTCGTCTTCTCCGTTCCTGACGGGCCGATCTGCTCCGGCCTCAAGAGGCACGACTCCGCCCCAGACAAGGCCTTTCCTGCCGAGGTGTGCAGCAGTCTTCCCAGCTGTTTTCTCTGGGCCTCCTCCACAGGAATTAGGGCTCCTTATGTTTTAGAGAACCTCCAGAGGTATTGTGATCCCGTTTGCGGCAGCCGCCGGGCCCCCGCCGCCCCCGAGTCCGACGCCGGCTTCAATTTCCTGGATATGGGGAGGGGGTCAAGGGGGGAGGGCACGACGTCCTGATGAGTAGCGCAGCACTACTAACCAAAGGCAATGGGGCGCGCAAGTTGTTGTCCCCGTCCCGACCGGCCGATCCGCTCCGGCCTCGAGAGACACGACTCCACCCCCGGACCAGGCCTTTCTTGCCGAGGTGCGCTGCAGTCTTCCCAGCTGCTTTCTCTTGCCCTCCTCTACAGGGATCAGGGCTCCGTATGTTTAGAGAGCCTCCGGACGTTTTATGATCCTGTTTACGGCGGCTGCGAGGCCCCCGCCATCCCCCCGAGAGCGACGTGGAGCTCCCGGCTTAGGCGGCCATCTTTCTTTGTGGCCCGACCACGCCCCTGCTCTAACATCTTTCATGTATTACAGCAACTTCTTTTGTCTATTTACAAACCTGTAAGCCATTAACATTCCAAGACAGCAGCCTCACCTCCTTTTCCCCATCATCTGCCCCCTGTTGTTGGCATAAGAACTATTACCCCCCTGAAGTTCCCCCTGTCTCCCATTATTATGAGGAATATTTTGAAATCTTTTTCCCCACATGCTCCCCACCCTGTGCCTTGTTCCCCTCCTTCCCGCTCCCTTCCCCACCCCAAGCATCCCTGAGAGAACCCCCAAGACTTCTTCTTCTAGGTGTTAACTCCTCAGAGGGGTCTACCGCCGGGACTTTAAAATTGTCTCCATACGGAAGTCAACATCTGAGCTAGTGAGGAGGGAAGGACGGAACAAAGCGGGCAATACATTTCCCATCTTAGCTGACTTCTTTCAAGTCATCGACCTCTCTTGCCTCTTTAAAGTTATACATTTTGTTACTCGCCATCACTCTCAAAGAAGCTGGGAATTGTAATTGAGCCATAGTGCCTAATTTCTCGAGGGCATCAATTCTCTTGCCGAGCTCCCACTGTTTACTGAAAATTGTACTCGAAAGGTCTGACCTAATTTTGAAAGAAACTTCCTCTGTCGAGAGTGATTTATTTTTCAATGCCGCTATTAATATTCTTTCTTTAACCGCATATATATGGGAGCACACCAGGATTTTTTAAAGGGGTCCCGGTGTACTCTTTGTGTGTCTATAGCAATGTCAACATCTTCCTTATCTAACTGTAATCCTTATTTAATCAGGCGAACTATTAGGCCTTTCAAATCCTCACCATCTATCCCTTCTGGGACTTTCATAAGCCTCAGGTTATTCGTTCTCTGGTGATTTTCCATAGTCTCCAGCTCATTCCGAACACTTTCCTCTCCAGATTTCAATCTTTAGATTGCCTCCTTACTCTTCTTCACAACTACCTTTAGGCCACCTACTTCCTCTTCAAGTACAGCTATCCTGCCTGCCAAATCATCAATTTTTTTCCCCAATGTCTCTCTTAGGCCTCTAATCTCGCGTTGGTTAGAACTTGATTCTTCAAACCCCTCTTTAATTTCCAGCACCAGATATTTCTACATTTTTTAAATAGACTGACTCAGGGGGCTATCCGCCTCCCCTTGATGCTGGCTTTCCCTGGATAAAGCTGATGTAGGGGGCTCGTCCAACAGGGGGGAGTGCGCTTGCTATTGTTCCTGCTGATGAATTCCCCCCTAACTCTGTTAGTTCCTCCTCTGTAAATTCCAGGGAATTACTGTCCGGAGCCCAGCCCCTCGTAGACATTAAAGAACTTTCCTCATCCCCTCTCCACACTTTCCAGATTAGCCAGAGGTGAAAATCTATTTGAAGTACATAAAACTTTTAACGTCTCTAGAGGAAGCCATGTCGTGCCAGCAGCTCGTTGCCCCCTGTAGGAGGCTGGCCTGGCTTATAGTGGGTAACTTGTGGTACTTACACCCTGTGCCAGGTCCAGTTATCCCATATTAGTAGAATAGAGGTGTTTCTAGCAGCTTAGGCTGATAGAAGGTAGCTATGGCAAAGCTAAGGCTGAACTAGGAGACATGCAAAGCTAAAGGTACTTTATTTTTATGACAATATGCCAAAAGTATCTCAGTGAGTACCCTCAGTAAGAAGGTAAGTAATATACACAAGTTATATGTACACAAACCCAAAACAGGTAAGTAAGAGTAAGAAAAGTCATGCAAACAGTGTAGAATTACAATAGGATGCAATAAGTGAACAGGGGCAACAAAAACCATATAATCCAAAAGTGTAATGCAAATCACGAATGGACCCCAGACCTACGGGAGCTTGTAGAGGGTCACTGGGACTATAAGAAAACAGTCAGGGTGTCCAAGATACCCCACCCCAAGACCCTGAAAAGTAGGAGTAAAGTACACCTACTACCCCAAAAGGACACAATAGTCGTGATAGGGGGATTCTGCAAGAACCACAAACACCAGCAAAGCACTGAAGACGGATTCCTGGACCTGAGGACCTGCAAGGCAAGGGGACCAAGTCCAAGAGTCGCAATAATGTCCAGGGGGGGCAGGAGCCCAGGAAACCCTGGATGAAGGTGCAAGGAAGCTGCCTCCAGATGGAAGAAGCTTAGGATTCTGCAACAACGAAGAGATCTAGGAACTTCTCCTTTGGATGGAAGATGTCCCACGGCGTGCTGAAGGTTGCAGAAGTATTCCCACGCAGAAATACTGCAAACAAGCCTTGCTTGCTGCAAGGGTTACAGTGGAGGTTTTTGGGAGCTGCTAGGTACCAGGAAAGACCAGGATGTCGCCCCTTGGAGAAGAAGACAGAGGGGGTGCTCAGCAACTCAGAGAGCCCCCACAGAAGCTTGCAGCATCCGAAAAAGTACCCAAACAGGCACTTAGAGGATTTGTAAACTGGAGCTGGCTCAGAGTCACAAAGGAGGGTCCCACGACGTCGGAGATCAACTCAGAGGGTTGAGCACTGCAGGACCGAGTGCTGGGGACCCAGGCTAAGCTGTACATGAAGGAATCCTTGGAGGAGTGCACAGAAGCCAGAGCAGCTGCAAATCACACAGTACACAAGTTTGCAGTCTGTGTTCCAGGGACCACGCTCGTCAGGATGAGAGGGGACCCAGAGGACTGGTGATGCAGTCTTTTGGTGCCTGCGTTAGCAGGGGGAAGATTCCGTCGACCCACTGAGATTTCTTCTTGGCTTCCAGTGCAATGTGAAGGCAGGTGACCCCCAGAGCATGCACCACCAGGGAACAGTCGAGAAAGCCGGCAGGATTAGGCGCTCCAATGTTGCTGGTAGTCGTCTTGCTACTTTGTTGCGGTTTTGCAAGCATCCTGGAGCAGTCAGTGATCGATCCTTGGCAGAAGTCAAAGAGGGAAGTGCAGAGGAATTCTGGTGAGCTCTTGCATTTGTTATCTGAAGAATTCCCCAGAGGAGAGACCCTAAATAGCCAGAAAAGGAGGTTTGGCTACCAAGAAAGGAGGATTGGCTACTAAGAATGGTAAGAGCCTATCAGAGGGGGTCACTGACGTCACCTGCTGGCACTGGCCACTCAGAGCAGTCCAGTGTGCCCCCAACACCTCTGTTTCCAAGATGGCAGAGGTCTGGGACACACTGGAGGAGCTCTGGGCACCTCCCCTGGGAGGTACTGGTCAGGGGAGTGGTCACTCCCCTTTCCTTTGTCCAGTTTCGTGCCAGAGCACGGCTGGGGGATCCCTGAAATGGTGTAGACTGGCTTATGCAGAGATGGGCACCATCTGTGCCCATCAAAGCATTTACAGAGACTGGGGGAGGCTACTCCTCCCCAGCCCTTTACACCTATTTCCAAAGGGAGAGGGTGTAACACCCTCTCTCAGAGGAAATCCTTTGTTCTGCCTTCCTGGGGCAGGGCTGCCTGGACCCCAGGAGGGCAGAAACCTGTCTGAGGGGTTGGCAGCAGCAGCAGCTGCAGTGGAAACCCCAGAAAGGCAGTTTGGCAGCACCCGGGTTCTGTGCTAGAGACCCGGGGGATCATGGAATTGTCACCCCCAATACCAGAATGGTATTGGGGGTGACAATTCCATGATCTTAGACATGTTACATGGCCATGTTCGGAGTTACCATTGTGACGCTATATATAGGTAGTGACCTATGTATAGTGCACACGTGTGATGGTGTCCCCACACTCACAAAGTCCGGGGAATTTGCCCTGAACGATGTGGGGGCACCTTGGCTAGTGCCAGGGTGCCCACACACTAAGTAACTTGGCACCCAACCTTCACCAGGTGAAGGTTAGACATATAGGTGACTTATAAGTTACTTATGTGCAGTGAAAAATGGCTGTGAAATAACGTGGACGTTATTTCACTCATGCTGCAGTGGCAGGCCTGTGTAAGAATTGTCTGAGCTCCCTATGGGGGTCAAAAGAAATGCTGCAGCCCATAGGGATCTCCTGGAACCCCAATACCCTGGGTACCTAAGTACCATACACAAGGGAATTATGTGGGTGTACCAGTGTGTCAATGAGAATTGGTAAATTTAGTCACTAGCCTGCAGTGACAAATTTAGAAAGCATAAACACTGAGGTTCTGGTTAGCAGAGCCTCAGTGATACAGTTAGGCACCACACAGGGAACACATATAGGCCACAAACTTATGAGCACTGGGGTCCTGGCTAGCAGGATCCCAGTGACACATATCAAACACACTGACAACATAGGTTTTTCACTATGAGCACTGGGCCCTGGCTAGCAGGATCCAAGTGAGACAGTAAAAACACCCTGACATATACTCACAAACAGGCCAAAAGTGGAGGTAACAAGTCTAGAAAGAGGCTACCTTCCTACACCCCCCCCTTGGTCTGGAAGGGCATGCTCTTCCATTTGATTCCTAGGTAAAATCCTGAGGTATGTTCTTAGTGAAGGGGTTACTTTTGGCCTGTTAGAGCTGTTAGAACTGTTAGAACGTATTCGCTCATTTATAGTGCCCAAGAAAATGTCCCCCTTGTCATTGTTGCCAATGTCTCTTTGGGCCTCAGATATTTCGTCCAGAGATTTATTTCACTGAGAGATCAATCAGTCTCTCTTTAGCCCCAAAAACCTTCCTACCACTCCTTAAAGAGTACAGAGAACTCTTTTCAAGCTTCCTCCTTACCACAACCTCTCCTTTTACTCTTATAGGAGCCAGGCTCCCTGTAGTCCTCATTATGCTTACACTCTGCCCCCCAAAAGACTCAGTGTGCCTCAAACGCTGCTCCCCTAGACACACAGGGGGTTGTACAGTACCTTGAGCATCCAACAACAAAGTTATAGCCTCTCCAGCCTTCCTCGGTCTAGCACAAGTGCTCGCGCCGCTTGTGCTGACTGTACCACTTTTCCACCCAGATGGGAATCCTTGTGGCTGCTTCCCTCCTAACGTCCGTTGCTGCTCTTCCCCAGGGCGCAGCTCGCACTGCACCTTTGAAGCTCTGGCTCCCCCTACCGTGCCTCTTCTGTCGTTGCCTTCCTCAGGGAAGGTGTCCCCGACTGCCACCATTAGTCGCTCGCCTCGTTACCGCCTTTCACTGCCTAGCTTATGCGCGTCCCCGAGGAGCCCCTCCCACAACCCGCTAACTTTGGCTGCCATGTTCTCCCACCCCCTGCCCCCTGGGTGACACCTGCTTGACTTAATCAGCAATGGCTACTAGAAATTAGGGGCAAGAAAGAGGTGACTTTCTAAATTTACTGTACTATTGAAAGTTACTTTAAATCCGACTTCAGTATTGGGTCAGGGTTAGTGCAACAATTCATTTGATACCTTGCAGTATTATGTTGGGGGGTCTCAAATGGAGGTTAGCACTTTGCAAGTGGGCTAATGTAGCTCTATGTTAGCCAATAGACCTATCTAACGTGCCACTGTGAAAACGATAATTTAGAATTTTCACTATCATGACGTGTCAAACACAAAAGAAATATGTCCTTCTTTTTAATACTTAGCTCTCTGCCCTGTGGGCTACTGGGGCTCCCTGTTGAGACTATAAATATTAAAAAGGAAGGTTTTGATTTGGCAAAAAGTTTTATTTTGTCATGTCGAGAGGGCAGTTTAATGGCTGCCTGACTAAACTTCAATGGCAGACCTAGAGCCATGCTTTCACCCTGTCAATGTAGGGGTAGGACAATAAGTGCTGCAGTTTACTAGTGACATTTAACTTACTAGACCCAGTACACTTACTAGACCTAGTACATTGTCCACCATATATTAGGGACTTATCACTAATTTAAATAAATGCTCCAATTAGAAATCAGTCAATTGCCCGTACACATTTGAGGGGTCAGAGCGATGCACTGGTGCCTGGTCAGCAAGGCAGAGTGCACTTCAGAGTTAAGAAACCTGCAGCATCAGTCCAAATATTTATGGGGGTGATCATTCAAAGAGTTACTTTCTTCCAGAACCATAAAACTACACCACATTGGACAATTCAAAATACACATACCTGGTACACATACACCCACCACACCCACACACTCCCACCACTATGAAACACACACCCACACTACCCACAACCCCTTACAACTAAAAAAAGAGACCAAGCACAGAGAGACAAGCAAAGAGAAGACACTCAATCAGAGGCACAGAACACCATCACTCATACACCATCCATGCACATCACAGTATACACCCCAACACATCACCCCACACATCACCTCACACATATCACTCACACCACATCCATGGCACCGCAAAGACACCTCAGGTTTTCTGAGGAGGAGCTAAGGGTCATGATGGAGGAAATCATTGGGTAGAGCCACAGCTATTCAGATCACAGGTGCAGCAGACCTCCATTGCAAGGAAGATGGAAATATGGCGGAGAATCGTCAACAGGGTCAACGCCGTGGGACAGCATCCAAGAACCAGGGATGACATCAGGAAGAGGTGGAACGACCTATGGGGGAAGGTGCGTTCTGTGGTTTCAAGACACCAGATTGCTGTACAGAGGACTGGCAGTGGACCCCGACCTCCTCCCCCACAACTAACAACATGGGACGAGCAAGTCTTGGCGATCATGCATCCTCAGGGCCTCGCAGGAGGAGCATGAGGACTGGATTCTGGTAAGTCAAATCTTTACCATTATATTCCCCACCCTACCTGCATGCCATCACATACCCCCACCCATACCCTCACTCCCATCACCTCAAATATACCCCACCATCACAACCCACACATCCCACTACCAAGCCCTGCATGCAACAACAATGCATGGACACCCATCACAGTCCTGCATGGACACCCATCACCACAGCATGCCCAGTAGAGAGACTTACCCAGCCCACACAATCAGCAATCACACAAGGCCAAGGCGACAGGGAAAGCACAATTATACAGGGAAACACACCCATTGAACAAGATGGCACACACAGATACAATAACAATGCATTTGCATCCCAACAGGACCCCTATCCAACGTCACCGGAGAGGAGGTGCCACCAACATCCAGTCCCCCCACAGAAGAGGCCCACAGTGATGACAGCAGCTCTGCACGCCTGGATCACGATGACCAACCTGGCCCTTCAGGGACCTCTGGACAGTCGGTTACCCTGCCACAGTCCCAACCCACCACAGAGCATCCCCCTCAGGAAACACCACCACAGCACCCACCCAGCGGACCCATCCCTCTGTCCCCAGGACAAGTCAATCATCTGTGTGTCCACCACTAAAGGGACCCCAGGCAACCCCACTAACACAGGACGATCAGGGACCTGGGGTCAGTGGCAGTGGGCACACGGTTCAGAGGACAGAGGAACAGGACAACAGGGAAGCTGGAAGGACTGCTGTGTGACAGGGGGAGGACAGGCCCAGGGAACCAACCCTCCACGAGGCACTCTCCAACATCATGAGAGCATACCACCATTCCCAGGAGGCCATGGGCATGGTACTGGCCAAGTTACAGGAGACCCAGCGGCTGCAGGAGGGACAGTACCTGGGTATCAGGGAGGACCTCACAAAAATATACACCATCCTGGTCACCATAGCAGGGGTGCTGGCTGACATGGGCAAGACCATGAGGGATGCAGTGGCACAACAAGGGCCCCTGACACTAGCCAAACAGCCTTCTACCTCCGCCGGCGCTAGTGGACAGGAGGCCCTGCCACAGGACCAACTGGCCACCAGCACCCCACCCCCTGCAGAAGGAGAACCACCCCGCAAACGGTCCCTGCGATCCAGGCAGAAGACAGAGAACATTGCCAAGACCCCCGCCAGGAAATAAGACTCTCCTGATTGTCACACTTCTGTCCCACTCTGTCACCCTGTCCACCTTGAACTGCCATTACTCCCCTTCCTATGCCCCATTGGACAATGCACCTGTGATACCAAGAGACTGGAGTCTAACATGGACCTTCCTCCACCATCACCCCAGCCCCTTGCACGTACCCCCATACTATTTAGCACAAAAAATAAACACCATTGAAATATAAACCATACTGCAGTCAGTGTAATGACTGGAAAGATGTATTCCTACAACATTCTCAAAGCATTGCAACATCTATGTTCATTGAATTATACCAATGTATCACAGTTGGTGGGGAGCAGTACACATAGCAGGAGCCAGAATGGGGTACACAAATCTGAAAAAAGGGAATCCAAAGTGAACAGTCAGTGGCCATAGGCAGAGGGTAAGAAGCTGCTATGTACAATGTCCAAAACTCTACTGAAATGTGAAGAGGAATAACAGTCTCTTACCTGTGTGTCACTGGAAGTACTGCTGTATAATGTTTGTTCTGTTGTCCACATCTTCTTCATCTGCCTCCTCTTCCTCACTGTCCACAGGCTCCACCCCTGCCACAAGACCATCACCAGGCTCATCCTCCAGCAGAAAAGGCACCTGGCGTCTCAAGGCCAGGTTGTGCAACATACAGCATGCCACGATGATCTGGCACACCTTCTTGGGTGAGCAGTACAGGGATCCACCTGTCAGATGGAGGGACCAGAACCTGGCCTTCAGGAGGCGGAAGGTCCTCTCAATAGTCCTCCTTGTTCACCCATGTGCCTCATTGTAAGGTTCCTCTGCCCTTGTCCTGGGATTCCTCACTGGGGTCAGTAGCCATGAGAGGTTGGGGTAACCAGAGTCACCTGCAAATATCGAGGGACAACTGTTAGACACACACTCACCCTTAGGGACAACCCCCTACCCAGACACCTACTTATACTGTGTGGGGACCTTGGGCTCACCTATTAGCCACACCCAGGGCCTCTGAAGTTGGCCCATCACATAAGGGATGCTGCTATTCCTGAAGATATAGGCATCATGGACTGAGCCAGAATATTTGGCATTCACATGGGAGATGTACCGGTCTGCCAAACACACCATTTGCACATTCATCGAAATATAGCTTTTTCTATTCCTGTACACCTGTTCATTTCTGCAGGGGGACAAATGCCACATGTGTACAATCAATGGCACCAATGCTGTTGGGGATATGTCCCAGGGCATAGAAGTCATCTTTCACTGTGGCCAAATCCTCCACCTGGGGGAACACTATATAGCTGCGCATGTGTTTCAGCAGGGCAGACAACACTCTGGTCAACACGTTGGAGAACATTGGTTGAGACATCCCTGATGCCATGGCCACTGTTGTTTGAAAGGAGACACTTGCCAGGAAATGGAGCACTGACAGGACCTGCACTAGAGGGGGTATTCCTGTGGGCTGGCAGACAGCTGAAATCAGGTCTGACTCCTATTGGGCAAATAGTTCTTGGATTGTGGCACGATCAAGTCTGTATTTGATGATAATGTGTCTGCTCTCGATTGTCGACAAGTCCACCAGGGGTCTGTACACTGGAGGATGCCGCCATCTCATCATCTGCCTCAGCGGTTGTAGCCTATGGAGGAGAACGGTGAGCAGAAGGTCATTTACCACAGATATAGCACAACTGTGTTTGAATTAATGTCACAGAAGCAGTGTGTGAATTCAAGAGTCAGTATATGTGCCAATATGAGCTGTGACGCAGTTAGATACCATGCCATGTGCCCCCCTGAAATGGCAGCTGCCTGACCTGTGAGGAGGGACAAGGGGAAATGAGGTAACTGCGCTGGCATTGTGCAGCTTCGAGGTAGACGGTCGATGACCGCCACGCAACTCTGCATTGGTTATCATTGGGCCCTATGGGTCGGACGAGCCAATGGCGATGTACTCCGGCGGTGATGGTACGCACCGCCTCAGATGTCTCCACCATTTTCTTCATATTCACTAACTTGCTATCTGACCATCGACAGGAGAGGACCTACACTGCAAGTGCTGCTGTGACCTGAGTCTAGAAGCGGCAATGGCTAAAGTGTCTGGGGAAAGGGCCCCTGCCTTCACTGTGGAAGAGTTGGAGAAACTGGTGGATGGGGTCCTCCCCCAGTACACATTACTCTACGGTCCTCCAGACAAACAGGTGAGTACACTGTGAGCATGATGTGTGGAGTGGTGTGAATGTTAGCCACATGTTGGGGGGTGCTCAGGCATCCTGGCCTGAATGCTACATGAGAGGTGGTCACTGTATGTGTGTCAGGGCATGGGTGGGAGCTGGTGGGCAATGAGTATGACGGTCCAGACGGGTGAGTAATTACATTTTCCGCTGTCTTTTCCCTCTAGGTCAGCGCCCACCAGAAAAAGGATATTTGGCGTGCCATCGCCAAGGAGGTGCGGACCCTGGGGGTCTATCACAGGCCGAGCACCCACTGCTGCAAGAGATGGGAGGACCAGCACCACTGGACCAAGAAGACGGTGGAGGCCCAGATGAGGCTGGCCTCCCAACGTGGAAGGGGTGGCCGTGGCACAATGACCCCCTCATGTTCCGCATCCTGGCGGAGGCCTTTCAGGAGTTGGATGGGCACTTGAGGGCCTCACAGCAGTCACAAGGGGCGAGTACAGTTTCAGAAAGCTGACTTTGCACGCTTTAGGAACTAACTGGGTGGGGGATGTGGGCTGTGGGTGCACCTAGGCCAGGGCGATCATGGCAGGGTAGGTCACTTGTTTGCAGTCTCTGAAGCACCCCTACCCCAACAGTACAAGTGGCAAACTACAACTGGGCAGGGTCGTGTGGGTGTCATGTGTGCAGATGCTGGCGTTAGGCATTGTACCCCATGGGCTGGTGACTACCTTAGTGAGTGGTCGGGAATGGCCTAGTGCATAGGGCAGCTCAGTGTGTGTTGTGTATGCCAACAGTAGTGGTGTTGCTGGCAGTGACCATGTGTATCCTCTGTCTACCCCCCCTTCTTGTTTTGTCACCCTGTCCTTGTGTGCATTATCATCATCTGGCAGAGGAGCAGAGGCACCAGTGACGGAGGGAGCTGCATCCCACATGGCCCATGAGGGCGAATCCACTGAGGGTGAAGGCACCAGTGGGATGGAGGACGAGGGGAGCTCCACGACGGGGACAGGAGGGGATACCAGTGACAGCGACTCCTCCTCCGATGGAAGCTCCCTGGCGGTGGCCAACACCTCTGTGCCCATCCCAACAACAGGTACAGCCGCCACCCCCCCTACCAGCACTGCCCTCCCAGCAGCCCCTCAGCGTGTTTCCCGTGCCCCCTCACCCAGGAGGGTGGGCATCTCCTTGGCCCCGGCACCTCAGACCCTGCCCCAATCAGCCCTGTTGCCCTCAGTGAGGAGGCTATTGACCTCCTGAAAACCCTCACTGTTGGGCAGTCAACTATTCTGAATGCCACCCAGGGTGTCGAGAGGCATTTGCAACAAACAAATACATACCTGGAGGGCATTTATTTTGGCGTGGCGGCCCAACAGAGATCATTTCAGGCTCTGGCCTCAGCATTGATGGCAGCCATTGTCCCTGTGTCCAGTCTCCCCACTCCACCTTCCACTACCCAGACCCAATCCCCTCTACCTCACCTTATCCCAAGCACACCTTCAGACCAGCATGCACACACATCAACACACAAAAGTGGCTCAGGAAAACATAAGCACAACACATCATCACACACGCACTCACACAAACACCATACCCATGCACACATACCAACATCCACTTCCTCCACTGTGTCCCCCTTCTCCTTTTCATCCACCTCCCTCCCAGTAGCGTCTCCACCCACACCTGCATGCACTACATCATCAGCCACTGCCTCCATCACCAGCACGCCCATCACAAAACACCCCTCACAAGCAATCACCACCCCCACAACCATGCACACGTCCCCTGTGCCCTCTCCCTGTGTGTCTGTGAGCCCTCCTCCCAAAGTACACAAATGCAGGCACACACCCACTCAACAGCCATCCACCTCACAACAGCCTCCAGCCCATGCACCTTCACCCAAACTCAGCAGACGTACAACTCCTACAACCACTACCTTTTCCTCCACTCCCACACCCCCTCCATCTTCCCAACCCAGTGTGTCAAAAAAACGTTTCTTGGCTAGCGTTGACCTCTTACCTACGCCTCCCCCATCCTTCCCCTAGGGCCAGGATGTCTAGATCCCATGCCAGCACCTCAGCCACCAAGTCGCCATCCACTGTGGTCCCTGCAAGTCCGAGAGGATTGAAGGGGGCATCCGTCAGGGCTGGCAGTGTGCCACCTACCGATGCTAAAGACCACCCGATTCTGCCACCTTCCAAGGTTAAGAAGGGGCTGGCATGCAGCACGGACAAGACGCACCCCCCACCCAGCAAGGCCTCATCCAAAACAAAAGAGGACAGTGCCAAGGTCCCAGCAGCGTCTACCAAGGTGGGGAAGGGACACAAAAGCAAGGGCGAGTCACTGCAGAGCTCGGAGCCTCCAGGTGAGGGACTGGTGACCACTATTTGTCCTGACAGGCCAGCAACTTGTACCATGGTAAGCACCTCCGCAACAACCGCCAACTGCACCGCCACCTACCCCGCCATCTGCACCGCCCCCTGCCTCAACGACAGTCACCAGCATCATCCCCAGTGGGCAGCCGTCCGAGGCTGCTGGAGACGGCCGGGTGTCTCCCTCCACTACTACAAGCACCTGCACCGCCATATGCACCGCCACATACCCAGCCGGTGCCACTACATCGGACATCAGCAGCATCCCCAGTAGGCAGCTGTCTGAGGCTGCAGGAGACGTCCTGGACCCTGCAAACACCACTTGAGGCACCACCACCACAGCACTGGCACTACCAGCATTTTGCAGCCTAAGTCGCCACAGGATGGAGTGAGGCTCTGCCTCCATGGAGTGTCATGCTACCTGTTCCCTGTACATCTCGTGTCTCAGACACCCAGGTGAGGGAATGTAAACTGCCACACACCAAGTGCAGTATCACTGGGCACAATGCCCCCTCCAGAACCAGTGGAGAAATGCATCCACTCACCCAATCCTTGGCAGGATGAAGCAGACTGGGCACAATGCCCCCTCTAGAACCAGTGGGGAAATGCATCCGCTCACCCAATCCTTGGCAGGATGAAGCAGACTGGGCACAATGCCCCCTCCAGAACCAGTGGAGAAATGCATCAGCTCACACAATCCTTAGCAGGATGAAGCAGACTGGGCACAATGCCCCCTCCAGAACCAGTGGAACATGTCACCCACTTAGAGACTTGAGGGACTGTGGCTTTGCACTTCCCAGGACAAAGCAGTGGGCAAACCACCCACTTGAGAGACTGTGGCTTTGCACTCCCCAGGACATGACTGTGGGCATGTTGCCCCCTCGAGGAGCAGTGACGTAGTACCATCTTCCGGCTTAGGTGCCCCGCCTCCCCTTCCCCCTGAGGTGCCTGTGTTTTTTTTCCGACCTGATGCCCCTGCAGTGTTCTCTCCATTTTGAGGCAGGAGTCAAGTGTGGGCTTCACCCATGATTTTTTGGGCCACTGGTCCATGGACATTTGCAATGGACAGTGTACGGCCCTCTGTCATATTGTATATATTTGAGTAAACTGTTGTTTGCAATTGTTCACTTTATATGCATTTTCTAAATATCACAGATTTGAGTCAGTTCATTTTTGTCCTTGCGTTGTTCCATGGGGTTACGGGGTGTATCTGTAATGTTGTTGGATGTGTTAGTGTGTATGGTGTTGTGGGTGAGGGTAGGGGGTGGGGCTGTTGCGTGTTGCGTGTGTGTGTCACTCTCTTTTTCCTCCCCCCTCCCCTGTGTGCTATGTGCAGTACTCACTGTCGTTGTCGCCGCCGCCTTCTTTCAAATTCCTGGTGTATTAGTAGATACACCACCATGGGGAGGACCTGCAGTTCGGGCTCCATGGTGTCCTGGTTCTTATTTGAGTGTCGAAAGGTGAGTGGTTCCCCTTCAGTGTACTGTTTCCGCCGTGCTTTTGATGCCGTTGGTACCGCCCCAGAAAAGCTGGCGGATTGGCCTCTCATAATACAGTGGGCGGTACATTGTCTTCCGCCTGTCTGTTGGCGGTGACCGCCGTGGTGTTTGTTGCGAATGCCCTAACGGTCGGAGTGTTAAAGTTGCTGTCTATGATGGTGGTTTCCGCTGTGGTCGTGATCCCATTTTTTTGTCTGCCAGCCTGTTGGCGGTATTACCGCCGCTTTATCTCCGACCGCCAGGGATGTAATGAGGGTCTAAGACTCTTCTTAGCATTGCAAAAGTGATAATTCATTTTGAGCTTGTCAAATCTTGATCGTTTTGACCTTAATTTACTCAGATAAATATCTTTTATTTTTCTAAACCTCTGTGGGGTATTTTTGTGGTGTTTTTACTGTGTTATTGCATGATGTATTGCACTAATACTTTGCACATTGCCTTCTAATTTAAGCCTGATTGCTCAGTGCCAAGCTACCATAGGGTGGGCAAAGGATAATTTGGATTGTGTGTGACTTACCCTGACTAGGATTGTGGTCCCTACTTGGACAAGGGCGTATACCTCTGCCAACTAGAGACCCCATGTCTAACAATACCCTACAGGGGTACTGGAGAATAGGCAACAGGACTTCAGGATACCCAGTGGCTAGGTCAACTATCCCCTTGTCCTTTTGACCTCAAAATAATCCAGCTGTATCCCACTAAGCCCTGATTGAAGTAACTGCCAAACCACAGGGAAACCCATCTTTCAATAAACCCAGAATTCTGCTAGGCTTACCGGTAGAACCATGACAACCTTTTGCAGGACACATTGGGTGGTTTACACAACATGTCCTGTAGGCACATCAGGCGCACTTGCACAGTTTCTCTCCCCCAATTGCAGTTTAGCATTAACATAGGGGCTGCAGAGATTTGTACAGCCCTTATGTCATAGAGATTGCATAAGCCTGAAATTGCATGGAGTGTGTCCAATGCAAATGAGAGAAACTCTTTGGCTCTGCACCTGTGCCTTATTATGTATGTGGTTGTAGAGGCTACGATTCTGTCAGAGAGCACCCTGACTATGCACCACCAAGAAATAATTCACAAAAAATTACCTAGACTATTGAATGGAGAAGGCTAACTCTTTTGGGCACGTCAGCTGTTGTACTTTTGACCCCCTCAAGCCCCAAACCCCAATATGATGACGAGGAGATATTCAGAAGTGGAAAGGACTCCTCTTGGAAGAGGGAAGAATTTACAACATTTGATGAGAGCAGGCTGACAAGCAGAGAGAACCACTGATGCCATAACTAACATGGTACCACTACGAGGACCTCAGTGTGATTATCCCAGTTCTTTTGCAGCACAGCGGTAATCACTAGAATTGGAGGAAATCCATATAGAAGGCCATACTACTAAAGTAGATGTAATGCATCTACACCCCCTCCACCCCCTTGACAGAGAACATGGAAACAGAACCTGATTAGAAGAGAACTCTCCTTTTTTGCAAGTAAGTCCAGCCAGCGATTACCAACTTGACTTTGATTTCTTGGCATAATCTAAGACATGGAGAAAGGGATACAATGGAGAGAAATATGATGGTTGGCAGGCCCATTCTTCTTTCCCAAAAGATACACTCCTTTCAGAGATTGGAGATTGTTCTCTGCCCATAAGCCTGTGTTTAGGGCTATTTCAGCCAGCTTTGGATCCTAAATCCCCTCTATAAAACTGATGTAGGAATGAGTCACCTGATTGCCCTGACACAATTGGATTGACTCTAAATAAGGTGGCAAAGTGCATCTGAGCATGCTGCATTGTTAAGTCCTTTCAATTCAAACAATTGGACATCTCTACTTAAGCCCTGAAACCTTGGGCTGACCTGTTCCCTAGGATGACATTCCTAGGCACTATGCTAGTATCTGTTGCCTTGCTGTGATGCGTTGCGTGAAACAGTGGTAAATCTGCCTCTCCTTTTTTAGAGTTAAGAATGCCTACTCTAAGTACGGAGAGGCAGGTAGAAACTAGGGTAACTTTTCTGCTATTTCCCTTTAGCTAGGATAAGCACATCCTGTGTGTTTGACCGAACAAGCTTTTAGGAAGGTTTTAAAGTTAGTCTAAGCATAGTGTTTTCAAATTGGAGGGCACCTTCCAGTACAAAGCCTATGCTAGACTCATACAGGCACCTTATCACTGTGGTAGAAAGGTATGTGATTTGCTCTTGGCTGTCTGATTGTGTGCCAGCGCTAGGGAGAGAGCATGATTGTGCCATATCTCTGTAGACATGGTGCTTTTCCACTCTTTCCCTGTCCCGGAAAGCAGTGCAGAAACTTTGGTTGCTCTGCTGCATTGTGTGACTTTTTCGTAAATCTGGACCGAAGTGTTTTACAACACCAGTGCAGCTGGTCATAAAGTACGAATAACATAATCAAATTTCTGTTGGCCAAGCAAGGCCTGAATTCATTGTTTTAAGCAGATAATACTTCCCTCCAGGGACAGGTTCTTCTTCAGAGTGTGGGGATCAGCCCTTCACGTTTTCTGAATTACTGTACCATATATTGTTGCCATATTTAACATTAATTTCAAAAGTAGCACCTTTAAAATTAGTGTTAAAGTTTTCAATATAATGCTGCAATACAAAATTGGCTGGGTATCATTCTCTGACCTTCGCTTTAGGGCATGGCAGCAGGCACTGTTTAAGAAGCATATGTGCAAGTGCCCATGTGATCATCTTTGAGTGTTATATTTACAGCAGATTAAGGGGCATATTTAAGAGTCCCTGGAGCCTCCTTGCCCCACAGTAGCGTCATTTATTTTTTATGCTCATGTGGGCCAATGAGGTGAAAATCGCCGCATCAGATTTACAAATTGGCGCAATGCATGCATTGCGCCACTTTGTAACCACTTGCACTACATTATGCCTGCACCAGGCATTATGTGGGCAAAAGGGGTATTCCCCTATTACGGAGGCCAAAAAAATGGGGCAAAGAAATCTCTCGGCAGGCGTTAACAGGAGGCACACTATTGTTTTCAATGGGCCTCAATGGGCTTTGAAGGATTAGTGTGAACATTTGTTATGCTAATCCTGCAAAGCTCCGAACTAGCGTACAAAATGTTGATGCTGGTTCCCCCAATTACTGCCATGGTTCGCCGTATCTTTAGATATGGCGCACAAATGGTGGTGTTAAGGGGGTGCTAAGGGGTGCAAGAAAAGTGGCCCTGCACTGTGTGCATCACCACTTTTCTTAAATCAGGCCCAAACTGTTTTTGCTTTGATCTCAGGAACCAGATGAGAATGCCAATAAATAAGCAAGGACAAGTAATTTATCATGCACACCGTACATGTGGAATAGGTTGAGATGCAAGATGGAGTCTATTAAAAAACGTAAGAGAGATTTTAGCACAACAAGCAGACTGAAGCATTTCAAAATGCTCTATCAATCCTGGTTTCCCACTTGACCAAATTGTGTGATCCTAGACAATGACTTATTTCACTGTGTCCCTATGGGCCAGATGTATGAAAGCCCATGGGGCCATTTACGACTGGGAAAAGGTTTTTCCCCCTGTAACTATCCTATTCTGCGAGTTGGTAACCTGCTACAGACTCACAGAATAGGTGTGCGAGTCGCTATTAGGAAGGGGCATGCCAAGGACGCCCATTCCTCATTTAGAGTTGCAGGGGGATGTAAGATTATTTTGCAAAAGTGAATGCGGTCACAAAACAATCACAGTTACCACCAACTTCAAGTTGTTGGTAACTCATTCACAAACAGGAACCTTCCCCTTTGTGAATGGAAGCAAAAATATTTTTTCAGAGCAGGTAGTGGTCCCATGGACCACTGCCTAATGTGAAATAATGAAAAGAAAAATATTCATTTTCTGTTTGAAATGCATCGCGTTTTCCTTTAAGGAAAGAAGGCTGCATTAAAAAAAACTGCTTTATTTAAAAAGCAGTTATAGACATGGTGGTCTGCTGTCCCTAGCAGGCCACCATTCCTGTGAGGGCAGCCATTGCCAATGGGGTCACAAATTAAGTCATTTGCAACCCTATTGGGAATCGCAAACAGTGTTAAACACACTGTTATACATCCCAGTCTGTGATTTCCTAATAGCGAATAGTTAAGATTTGCTATTAGGAAATCTCAAAGCCAAAACTACATACATCTGGTTATTTGTTCTTCATCTACACATTTAGAGAAATAAGGCAACTGCCTAGGATTCCAGAATGCAATGATAAAGTGCAAAGATGTATAGAGAAATAACTCAATATCTAGGATCAGACAATTTGGTGAAGCTGTAAGCCAAGAATGATCCTTGGATCTCGGTTTAACGCTGGGTGATTCAGCCACTAGATCAATATTTTTAAATGTAAAATATTCATGTCCAGACAATGATGATGGCAAAAAAACTAATAGGAAGTCAGTTACTGTGGAGGGGTGTGGCCAAGCAGCCAAATATGGCGTGCGAGTAATCCCCTGGCTCCGGAGGGATCTGCTAATTATCCGAAGTATTAAGCCTGACCTCGGGGCCTCCCGTGAGATTGTTGCGGGTGGGGCCTTGGGAGTCCAGCGGGGAGCAGCGGGGAGCAGCGAGGAGCAGCGGGGAGCAGCGGGGAGCAGCGGAGCCCGTTTCCAGGCTCTTGAAGGCGATACCTGTCGGTGTCGGTGGAGCAGGGCGACTGCGGCCTGGTGTGCGGCCCGGAGACCAGGGACTGAAGTAGTTGGGCACGCGCGTGTGGGCTGCCCCGAGCCGCCGGGCGCATCGAGAGAAGAGAAGGCGGCGCCGGACCTGTTGGATCTGCCGCAGGCGGCCTGGTGCGTTGCCCTGGGCATTGCGGGCGCTGTGTAGTGCCCGAATGGTGCAGCGCCTGGAGGCACTGAACTGTGCCACGTCGGATGCGTAATGAGGAGCCCCAGTAGATGCCCCATCCCCTTTGAGGTAAAGAGAGTGCTGCAGCGGGGCGAGGCGGAGCGCTCCTATGCCCTGAATGGTGTTGGCAGGACGGTACCCACATGGAGTGGGGCGGGGGAGCGCGCTGCCGCTGCCTGTGCTATACTGCGAGCAGCACTGCTGCCCTTGGGGGAGCACTATGAGGAGATAACTGATGGGCCTGTGGAACTGCAGTGAATGAGGTGAAGCGGACAGCCCCAGTGCATCAGAGGGAGATCCTGGTGAGCACTGCTTCGCGCCCCGTGGAAGTGAAGGTGCAGTTGCGTTGGCCTCCTCGCTGTCCCTGGTGGATGTATGCAGCCGCCTCGGGTAGACTCTTCATCCCTGTGGGGCACACAGAAAGGCTGCTGGGTGCCGGTGTCTGAGGGTGCAGTATATTTGTGGACTGGGATATCATCACCTAGACGCGTAACACAGGTTGGAGCACGCTAGCGTCTGAGGTGCCGGATGGAAGAGAAACTGCAGTAATAGACCGCCCGCCACTCTAACCTTACTGGTACAAAAATTCATATTTTTTATGTCTACCAAGGACCTGCACAAGAGTAAAACCATGGATCGTACAGTGTCCACTGAGCGCAAGGGAGGGGACCCTCAGGACCTTTCGCAATCTAAAGTGCAGGACACCTTGGACAAAATCCTGGGCGCAATTGAAGATACAAAAACAACTTTGCAGCACAATATCAATCAAGTCGCAGTTGAAGTAGGACTCCTGAGGGCAGACCACCAAAAATTGGCAGACAGAGTTATAGAGGCGGAGACCACCTTAGCGGACTTAGCACTGAAACAAAAAGACCTGACAGCCACGGTGATGAATCTAACTGACAGAGTGACGCGGCTGGAGCAGAGAGCGGAGGACGCAGAAGGGAGAAACCGAAGGAACAATGTGCGGGTGGTTGGCCTCCCGGAGGGAGCGGAGGGCACGAATATGGTGGAATTTATTGAGGAATGGTTGCGCACAGTTGTGGCACCGAACCGACTGACCCCTTTTTTCACATTGGAATGAGCGCACTGAGTGCCCTCGAGGCCCCTTGCCCCGAGTAGGCCTCCACGCGTAGTGGTTGCCAGGTTGCTGAGCTACAGGGACAGAGATATCCTGCTCCAGAGGGCCAGAGAGACATGCCCCTTTAAGGTGGCGAATGGGGAAGTGACGCTATTCCCGGATTTTACATTCGATGTCCAGATCAAGCGAGCTTCATTTCTGGCAGTTAAGAGGGCTCTCAGAGGAGAGGGGATTCAGTACTCGCTTTTCTTCCCGGCTAGACTGAAAGTGATCCTGGAGGGCAAGACTACATTCTTCCAGACCCCGAGGAGGCGTGGGAGTGGTTGGAGGCCCGTGGAGGTCAGTCGGGGCGGCATACAAGAGAAGGCCTAGCTGAGAGCGGATTCCACAGGGGCCCGGGGAGACGACGGAACAGGAACCGCCCTCGCACGGCACCAACCCAGACGCAGAAGGAATTGGGAAAGAAAGTGGCTCTGGAAGCAGGAGCAGAGAGGAGTCTCCTCTGGAGGGTTCTGGTGAAGAATCGGATGACACAGCTGTGTCCTCCGCAGGGGGCTCAGGCTGCTCCGCGCGGGCCCCATGGGTAACCCCGCAGACAGCGGATGAACTTGGATAACTGAGTACATAAGCTGGTCTTGAGGTGAGGAGAATTGTACGAACATGAGGCCCCTCTGAGTACGGCCCACCCCAATCGGATTCTCGTCCATTCCGTTAGACTAGCGAGAACTACAATTAAACTGTTTAGTAAGTTGCACTGTTGCGCAGTTTTCTAGGCACCCTACTGTTCGAGAGGCGCCCTGGGGAGGGGGAGTCGGGTTTTACAATTACAAGTTTTGATGGTGCTTTGGGAGATGTGGAGTGACTGTGTAAGGTATTCAATAAGGTCCAAGGGGAGACCGGTCACCGGGTGGGGGTGGGAAGAATGTAATGCTTATGATATATCTCCATGGAAGAATATAACCTCTTAACATAGAACATACAGGGGATGGGGTCACAAGCTAATAGGCATAGAATATTGTCCTATTTAAAGAGGAGGGGTATTCAGGTGGCAATGCTACAGGTGTCCCACTTAGCTGCAAGAGAAGCAGAGAAGCTGAGACGCAGGTGGAGAGGGCAGGTGTTTGCCACAGGATGCTCTGCGTATGAAAGGGGTGTACTGATCTGGGTCCGTGCTGGGGTCCCTTTTGAGGTAGTGTCTACTGATAGATCGGGAGGGCAGGTTTGTGATAGTGGAGGGAAAGCTTCACGGCACCCTGATTGTCCTGGGTAGTATCTACACTCCTAATCAGGATCAGGTCCCCTTCATGACGCGTTTATCAAGCCACCTTACCTGTCAGCAGACTGGAGAATTGTTAACTTGGGGAGACTTCAACAGCATACTAGACGTAGACTTGGACCGCTCCACTCCACCGATACCAGGGGCAGTGACACATAAGGTAGCTAAAAAATTGAGAGAGTGGTTGGGTTCCTGGGGCCTGGTGGATGTATGACGTGAGCAGCACCCTACTGATAAAGACTACTCATATTACTCAGGTCTCCACTGAGTACACACCAGGATAGACAGAGTGGTGTGTACAGAAAACCTAGCTCAAGGAATGACCCATTCTGAATACCTTTGACGCACCCTATCTGACCATAATCCTTTACTGCTTACCTGGAGGATGACTGAAGACAGGTCCCCCATTCCGACGTGGAGACTGACCCCTGCTACTCTAGAAGATCAGGCATATAGAGACACCCTTCGTTTATATTTGACTGACCATATTAAAATCAATAAGGGATCTGCCTCCTCTAGATCCATGAAGTAGGAAACGCTTAAAGTAGCAACGAGAGGTTACTGTCTAGGACAAACAACCGGAGTGAGACGTACACTGGAGCGGGAGCTGATTAGTATAGAGAAGATAATACACGAGGGGGAACGGAGATGGGGAGGTGAGACACCAGAGCAGGAGGAGTATGACCAGGCACGGAGATCCCAATCCCAGGTTGAAGAACAACTCTGCTGCTACAACATGCAAAAATATTTAGCTTCATTGCAATCTGTGGAGGGCAGATCAGGTAGGATGCTGGCGTGGTTGGTGCGGCCAGGTGGGGATAGTGAGCCCATCATGAGTGTGCGTGATAAGGAGGGGGAACGAAGATGCAGGCCGGGCCCTATAAATGACGCTTTCAAAGATTATTATACTTACCTGTATAGGAGCCCAGACGAATTTAGGACAGATGGGGCCTCATTACAACCCTGGCGGTCATAGACCGCCAGGGTGGAGGCTGGAGGTAGCACCGCCAACAGGCTGGCGGTGCTACATCAGGTATTCCGACCGCGGCTGTGAAACCGCGGTCGCCCAGCCGGGTCCGGCGGTTTCCCGCCGGATTTCCCCCGGCTGGGGGAATCCTCCATGGCGGTGCTGCATGCAGCGCCGCCATGGGGATTCCGACCCCCTTCCCGCCAGCCTGTTCCTGGCGGTTTACACTGCCAGGAAGAGGCTGGCGGGAACGGGTGTCGTGGGGCCCCTGGGGGCCCCTGCACTGCCCATGCCACTGGCATGGTCAGTGCAGGGGCCCCCTAACAGGTCCCCATTAAGATTTTCAGTGTCTGCTTGTCAGACACTGAAAATCGCGACGGGTGCAACTGCACCCGTCGCACCCCAGCAAATCCGCCGGCTCCATTCGGAGCCGGCTTCATCTTTGCTGGGGCTTTCCCGCTGGGCCGGCGGGTGATTTTTTGAAGATCGCCCGCCGGCCCAGCGGGAAAGTTAGAATGGTCCCCGCGGTCATTTGACCGCGGGGCGGTGTTTGGGCGGTTTCCCCCATGATCTTGATAGTTTTCTACAACTGCTCCCACTGACTACTCTGACGCACGAGGAGCGGGACAATCTGGGTGGACCGCTGACAGTGGTGGAGGTACAGGATGCCATCTCGCAGTTAGCCCCTGGGAAGACACCGGGGACAGACGGCCTCCCAATGGACTTTTACAAAAAGAATGTGACGCTGTTGGCCCCCCAGTTGGTGGAAATTTATACATAGGCATTGCACTGCAGCTTGTTACCAGACTCGCTTAGGGAGGCACTGGTGGTCCCTCTACCCAAGCTGAAATCAAGGGAAGCATCAGTAGCTGATTTCCGCCCATTATCAATGTTGAACAGTGATTTTAAAATTCTTAGTAAGATTCTAGCCAATCGCTTGCTTCACTGCATATCCACATTAGTGCACGCAGACCAGAAACGATTTGTCCAGAACCGCAGTACCTCCCTGAATCTTAGGCGCCTCTTCGCTATCTTACATATGCCTAGAGAGGAGAGTCTCCCATCGGGATTGTTGCTCGCAGTGGACTTTGAGAAAGCCTTCGACTCGGTTAGGTGGGACTACCTGAGGACAGTGATGCTTCGGATGGGCTTGGAGGAGGGATGGGTAAGATGTGTGGACTTATTGTATGCGGCCCCGCTGGCAAGAGTGAGGACGGGCAGGATGGTATCTGATACTTGTCCCATATGGAGGGGAACCAGGCAAGGATGCCTGCTGTCACCACTATTTTTCGCCCTGGCCATCGAGCCACTGGCGGCTCAGATGCGGAGTGACAGAGTGGGTAGGGGAGTGGAATGGGGACAGTCTGAGCATGTTATCTCGTTATACGCTGACGATATTCTCATCTATCTCAGGGACGGGGAGTCTGGACTGCCCTGGGCCCTGCGGAATTTAGAACATTTCGGAACCCTTTCGGGACTACACCTCAATAGGGGCAAAACATTCGGTTTCTCCATGATATCGAGTTGTGAACGACCCACCTCGTGCCCGGAGGACATGGTCTGGGCCCCACGCACCTTTAAATACTTGGGTATACAGGTGCTTCAGGAAGCGGGGGACCTCCGTGACGGAAACATCGGTAGGGCACTTCGCTCCCTGCGGGCTTCTGTTGGATTCTGGCGTTCCTTGAAGTTATCTATAATGGCCAGAATATCATCATCTAAAATGATTATGCTACCCCGCATCCTTTATTACTTTGCTAACTTACCGTTGCTAATCCCTTCAGCGTGGTTCCACGAATTGAACACCCTGCTCAGGGAACTTATCTGGGATGATGGCTGCAGAAGCACAGCACTCTCAACTGTTTGTAGGCCGGCCCACTCGGGAGGCCTGGGAGCTCCAGATTTTGAATCCTATTATCTGGCATCCCAGTTGCAATGGACTCCCAGGTGGTTCGCCGGAAAGGGACATCTGGACAGATGTATTGTCAATGGCGAGATGGGCATAGATCGGATGATAGCACACATGATAAACCGGAGGGTGGCTCGCCAAGCAGACAGCCTGATGACGAGGGTAGCTTCGTCGTGTTGGAAGAGATGCTCGAGATGGGTGGGGGTGGGCTGGGCCCGCCCTACTCCCCTGCCCTGCCACTGTCAGCACTAATGTTGGATGTGGGGGAGAAGAGCCTGGTGGGCACCGGATTGGGAGCTTGGAAGAAGGCAGGAGTGGAGACAATTGGAGGCCTATTCCGGGATGGGGTGCTGAGATCCTTTGCTGACCTGGTGGACAGTAGTGGAGTCCCGCATGGACAGTTCCTCTTATACCAGAAGTTGACACACACTTTAAGAGAACATTGGGAAACGGTTAATGTGAAGCCTGCTACCCACCGGGTATTACATCTTCTATTAACATCGGGGGATGATGCCCACCTAATCACTTAACTGTACCGGGCCCAAAATGAGGATGCATTGGAACCATTACAGTTTCAGAGGGAGAGATGGGAAAGGACACTGAGCAGGGAATTAATGGACACGGAGTGACGTAGGGTGCTGGCATATCCGCGGGTGGTCTCTCGAAATACACAACTAAGATATATCCAGTACAATTACATTCACAGGACATACCTTACTCCACACCGCTTATCTTTAATATATGGCGGTGCCCCCAAGACATGCCCCAGATGTGACGACATAAACGCAGATTTCAATCACATGGTGTGGAGCTGCCCCGAACTACAGCAGGGTTGGGGCACGGTATTGACTGACCTGACGGGCCTTTTCGATGTGGAACTGACTTTGGCCCCATCTGTATGCTTGCTGGGTCTTAGAACGGGATTCCCTCAAGGGAAGGCGAAAGGTCGCTTTCTGGATCTGCCCCTAGTGCTTTACAGGAGGTTGATCACATTGGGTTGGAGATCTCCCAAGAGTCCCCCCTTGAATGAATGGAGACGGGATGTGGCGAAGTGGGCTAAGGCAGAGCTACAGTCCTGAAGAGTTAAGAGGCACGGGGCCTCCGTCAGACCCCTATTGCACCGGTGTTGGAAGAAGTGCTGACGAAATGGGATCGTATGGTGAGGGGAGGGGGAACACCCGTAGAGCGGACTGCATGAATAGCAGGAAAGGGACGACATTACGTCTGTTGTTGTATAATACACAGAAAGGACCAGGATCCGCACCTGCTGAGTGAACGGAAGAGGCTATAGACCTAGGCCGAGACCATTAAGAAAGTAGAACAGGGAAGGGTGGGGCAAGACAGGCATTGAATCAGGGGACCACTTACCTACCAATGAGCCGGTGGGGATTATGCGGAGAACCGGACCACACCTGGGTGAAGATATAAAGAGGTTTACCCCAGCAATTGAAATTACCTGCTCTCACTGGTACCATCATGTAAATATGTTGTTTAGTATTAATTAAAGTTGGTTATGAGGACATAAAAACAAAAATGATAACATGGCTCACACATGGAATGAATGTGTATATATGAAGCTCCAACAAGTCTAGTATTGAGAAATGGCTAACTCGAAGTAAAGACATAGGAACAGTATGATGTAACTGTTAGTACATGTAACATGGCAAGATGTTGTGAATGCCGATGATCAAGAACCGGACGGGAGCCAGTTTCTGCCATAACTTGATTTGCATTTGTATGACAGCAAAATGTTAAGAAAAATATATTATTTTAAAAAAAAGAAGTCAGTTACTGTGGGGGTCATTCAGACCTTGGCGGACGGCGGAGGCCGTCCGCCAAGGTACCGCCGACAAATGACCGCACCGCGGTCAAAAGACCGCGGCAGCCATTCAAACATTTCCGCTGGGCCGGCGGGCGCTCTCCAAAAGAGCGCCCGCCGGCCCAGCGGAAATGCCCCTGCAACGAGGACGCCGGCTCAGAATTGAGCCGGCGTAGTTGCAGGGGTGCGAAGGGTGCAGTTGCACCCGTCGCGTATTTCAGTGTCTGCAAAGCAGACACTGAAATACTTTGTGGGGCCCCCAGGGGCCCCGCGGCACCCCCTACCGCCATCCTGTTCATGGCGGGTTTCCCGCCATGAACAGGATGGCGGTAGGGGGTGTCTGAATCCCCATGGCGGCGGAGCGTGCTCCGCCGCCATGGAGGATTCAATGGGGCAGCGGTAAACCGGCGGGAGACCGCCGGTTTACCCTTTCTGACTGCGGCTGAACCGCCGCGGTCAGAATGCCCTTGGGAGCACCACCAGCCTGTTGGCGGTGCTCCCGTGGTCGGTGACCCTGGCGGTCACCGGCCGCCAGGGTCAGAATGACCCCCTGTGTACCTTATATGTGGCATAGGTTGTTATCCTAGAGGAGGCAACAAAGTAGTCTATTAAAGTATCTGCAATAGGGGTTTCAGTACAGTGTACATCTTGATTGGAAGTATTTCAAGGTGCTCTCAAATGCGATGCTAAAGGACAAGGAGGCACAGAAAAAGCAGGCAATTTCCTATGATCCCAAAATTTAGACAAGAAGGGAAGATGGGATTTATCACATGTTTTCTGTTTTTACATTGTTCAATTTAGCCATTAGATGGCTTTCTCTGTTTCCCTCCCATTTTACACTAAAGTTGGTTAGCCCAAGACCTCCAGGCTGGTGTCCACACCCTGGGGGAGTTCAGACTCAATTGGCAAGTCAGAAACTGCATTAAATATTTTATGAATTTACCTTTGAAATTACTTTAAGATCTATTCTTTTGGTCATTTTTTTAAAAAGACATTGGGACATATGTACAAGAAAGTGGAGCATTAGTTCTGATGCGCCACTTTTCTTGCGTTGCCCTGTCCCCCCCTAATGTCACCATGGTAGCTCTGTATTTAGTATAAAGCTCACCATGGTGCAGGTTAGCACAACAGCATCATAATTTATGATGCTGTTGTGGTGCTTTTCTGGATAGCGGCCCTTAAGTTATTAAGGGAGTGTCACTTTAACGCCTGCCCTGAGCAGGCATTACAAGTTACAGAAAAAATGATGCAGTGAAATCTTGTAAATTTATCTGAGCCATATTTTTTGCCTTCATACGTGGGATGAGCAAGTGGCTTGTAAATATGCCCCATTGTGCTGGAAGATGCACTATTTCACACAAAGGTATAAAGTAAAAGGAAGAGAAACCCCAAGACCCCAATGGAAAAGCTCAGCTTACTTGCCACGCGCACTCACCAATTTCATTTATTGGTCTGACGCCCCCACCACAATCAATCCCCACCAGCCGCCACTCGATTCTCTAAGCTTGTTCTGCTCCAAATTTTGTTTATTTTTGTGCACCTGCACTGAGATGGGTTAAAGAGTAACAGCTTGGCAGATATCATAGTAAAATTATTTTTGAGTCATTTAGGCCCAGAATTAACAATAGCAGCGCCGCGCCACGTTAGAAACACAGAGGTGCACCATATTTAGAGGAATATGGTGCACCCCTGCGTTTCCCCCTGCTCTGGTGCTGAATTAAGCTGCCTAGCGCCAATGCAGGCATCCTTGCACCAGAGTGCAAGGGTGTCTGCGTTGTGGGGATAGATTGTTTATGTGCAGGAAGGTGTCCCTTCCTGTACGTAAACAATCGTCCATGGCATTTTGCTTCCTCCATGTGTGCTGCAGAATGCAGCACACTAGGGTGATGACCTGGCATTGAGGCAAATTCTGGAAAAGGACTGTAAAAACTTCATGACTAAGGTTCAAAATTCAGGACAAAAATTCAGGATGAAAGGTCAAAATTCAGGACAAAAATTCAAGAACAAATGACAGTTTTATTGGCACACCCTCACTATGTTACTTTTTTTAACAGAGCACTAGTTATTCATGTGGTCTTTTTTGTGATTGCTTTCTGGTATGCTACATTCAGGTGTCACATTATGGCCCTCGTTATGAACACGGCGGTAACAACCGCCATGTATATGCTGGCGGTCAAAACACTGACTGCCAGCGTCCCCGGATCCCTGCCGGGCAAATAATGAACCTTCCTGTGGGCCGGCGGGTGGAAACATTGTTTCCGCCCGCCGGCCCACAGGAAGGCCTGGCTGGGACATTGACGGGCCAATGCCTCTGTGCGGCGGGTGCAGCTGAAAATCAGACCTGCGTGACAGGGCACTGCACCGGGGCCCCTGCACTGTCCATGCAAAGTGCATGGGCTGTGCAGGGGCCCCCCGGGGCACCCCCTCCGCCGGCGTTTCCCTGGCGGAAAAACCCACCAGGGAAAGGCTGGAGGATTCGGAAACATTATCCGAGGGGGAGCACGGCAACCCTGTCGGATGATGTTTCTGCCCACCGCCAGGCTTTCCGACGGAGGAAGCCTGGTGGTGAGTGAGGGCTGCTGATGGCCCTCACCGAGTTCATTATGTGGCGGGTTGACCCGCCATCCCGGCTGGCGGTTTCACCCGCCAACGCAGGCATGGCGGGCCAACCCGCCATGTTCATAATGACCGCTATGGCCTTATTCAGTAGTAAATTAATGCCCTTCATCACTGTGTCAAGGCCATCACCCCCACCCAAATCTACCCAATCTTTCTTGAAGAGAAAGTAACAGCAACCTTTTGAATATGTTTTTGAACATTTTAAAACCTCTGGCAAACTGTTTGGGAAACAATAAGTTAATTACCCTTATGCTAGTTTAAACAAATTGAACAAAAACATCTGGCTCACCCCAACCGCCCATGGACTTTCAACCTAAAAAAAATGTAATGAGGCAGGGTAGATGGTGTGGGCAACAGTCTCACACCTAATGTCAGGATGTGAGGCACCCACAACTTGTCTGTAGTCTCACAGCACTAGAGTGAATGCCTCGGATTCTACATTTCTCTCAGAACTAGGACTCAGGACTACCAAAGATATTAAAAGAGGAGGGTGAAATCGAGATCAAATGGGAGATCCATGACAACTGATTCAAAGAGTTGTTGTTAAGAACTGGATAAATAAAGAAGAGAAGGACAAGGTGGGACAATTCCTACAATCAGACAAGATGGGTCCACCAAGACTATCGGAAGGTATTGGGTATCTGGGGAGATGTCGCTGCAGACAGGCGAGAAACAGGAGAGGCACTGTCAAGTGTTGAACAAGCAGCACCCACCCACCTTGGCAAACTCTTCTGGTGCAATGGTCTGCTGCTCGTGCTTGTGAAGGGTGGGCAGGGGCCAGACCCCTTGCAAGGTTGTGCAAGGCAATTGCCCTCTTTGTCCATGTCTTAAAATGGTTTTGAAATTTAGCAAAAGTCAAACTAGTGATCTAGATTATCCTTAAGTGCCAAGTACACATAGAATCTTCAAAATATTTGGGATGTAAATTGCACACAAAAAATGTAAACATTTTAAAATGTAATTGGTGTTTTTTTTAACATATGGCACTGTTTCCCCTTTATATACAATTAGACCTCAGATTGAACTGGGAACCAGTTACCTTTCGATAACTAGTGATTAATATCTACCATTCTCCCACTGATTTTCAGGATGGAAATCTTGGCAGAGCGTCACGGTCCCTCCAAGCCTAGTTTGCTTTTTGATCTTCTCTTTTTCTTTCTGTAGTGGGCCACGTGGCAATAGTGAAGATGGTGGACTACCCCGATGATAGTATTATTTAGCAAATCTTCCCCTGCTTGTCCTTCATTTCTTCTTCAGACTTGCCACACATCTGATTTGGTCGATGGAGCGCCATCGAGTAGCTTTTTCCACTCTAAAGCTACCCATGACTGCTGGTGGAAAAGGCCTTCTGGACTTCGAACGCTATTATCCAGCTGCACACCACTCTACTCTATACTACTGCATTCTGCACCAATACACTCTATTCCACTGCAATCTTTGCCACTCTACTCTGCATCACTCCACTCTACGCCACTACACTCTACAGCACTATACTCTACCCTGCACTGCACCACTCTATACTATTCCACTCTGCACCACTCTACCCCAGAGCACTCTTTGCCAAGCGAGTCTACTCTGCACTCTATGCCACTGTAACTCTCTACACTACTGCATTCTCTGCCACTCTATTGTGTGTTACTCTACTCCAGTGTACTCTATGCCACTCTATTCTGCCCCATGCCAATCCATACCACAGCACTCTAGACCACTGTGCTCTACGTCAAATTAGTTCAAACAACTGCACTGTACACTACTGCACTCTACTCTGCATCACTGTGCTGCACTCTACACCACTATGCCACTAACTTTTAGACGAACTGAACAGCAACCACTCTGGTGTATAACATAGCTAAAACACATTGGTAAAGCCAATAACTGTTGCGTAGATGAGACCAATTGGCTTTGTCAATGTTGTTAGTACTATGAGGTACCGAGGTCCTTGAAAGAATTGTGAATGTGTAATCCCTTATTTTAAACATGCATTACACACATCATAATATAGGCTGTTACAAAATGCGCAAATATATTTTGTTTAAATAAAAAAAGGTCCTTCTAAAACACAGATTTGAATAATATACAGTTTACACCTAGTCCTAACATTTTTTATAACAGTCCATTAAAACCACACACTCCACAGCTCACCTTGGAATACCATTACAGTACCTCTCTAAAAGAAAATATCTTAAGATGTCATCATAAAGCTTTAAGTATCTCCTTTGCATTTCTTTAGGGAAGGAGACACCCTGGCATGCAGGCATGTTTCTTATCTGTCTGCCCCTCCCTTCCTCAGAGCACAGGAGTCTCCCTGCCTTTCAATCCAGCTGGGGAAAGTGATCTGCCCTAATTACGTTTTGTCCTTTAGGTAAAAGGCTAAAATTACGGACAAATGTGGTCCGTTAAGCCTTTCATCACTGACAACGGACGGGCAGTCCATGAAAATTACGGACAAGTGGTCACCCTACAGCACACATTGAAAAAGCAAAAAAACGAGGAGGAATAAAAGCATTCTTCCTCATTTTGCCATGTTAACGCCACCCCAGGGGTGGGGTTATTTTTTGGCTGTGCCACCAGAGCATCACAAAAAGTGATGCTACATTGGCGCTCTTAACCCCTTCCCTGCCAAGGATGTAATGGTAATGGTTATGTCCATGGCTGCGGCACTGAGGCGCCACGTATGTAACCATTACCTCCTGGGACCGGCCCTCGGGGGAAGGGCTAGCGCTACCCCTCTGAGGGCCACCCCCAATGCTCCCAGGTCAGGGTTAGAAGGGCAATCACTTCCCCTTCTACCCCCGCTTCCCGCCCCCTCCAATGACATCAGGCACGATCGCGCGCTGACATCATCAGAGGGTGCCAGAGGCGCTGGAAGTCATTTGCTTCCAGCGCATCCAGAAGAAGGAGGCAAGTTTCTCGTCTGGGCCGGGGGGGCTGTCTCTTCCAGCATTCCTGCATCCTGATTGCGATGCGATCTGGCAGCAGGAATGCCCACTAGACACCAGGGATTTGTGTATGTGTGTGTGTGTTTGTTATAGTGTGGGGGAGCGACCCCTTGGGCAAGGGTCACTCCCCTTGGGGGCCAATGTATTTATCACCATTTCTGCCCCCCCTTGGGGGCAGGCACGCTTTTTATTTTTAGGCCCATCTGCCCCCAAGTGGGGCAGAAGCCACTAGAAACCAGGGATTGTTTTTGTGTGTTTTTTTGTGTTGGAGGGCGACCCATTGGGCAAAAGTCGCCCCAAGGGGCAAAAAGCACTATTGGGCAGTTGGCCTATTTTGTTAGGCCCCCAAAGGGGGGCAGAATCCACTTAGTGCCAGTGATCATGTGTGTGTGGGGGGGCCCTTGGGCAAGGGTCGCCCCCAAAGAGGGCAATATATTCTGTGCCATTTCTGTCCCCTTGGGGGCAGATTGGCATTTTTTTTTAGGCCCATCTGCCCCCAGGGAGGGGAGAAGCCATAAAGACGCCAGGGATTTTTTTTATTACTTTCCTTTGATTTAATTTTGTTGGGGGAGGGCCCCATTTGGCAAGGGTCGCCCCACCCACAAAGGTGACAAAGCACTGTTGGGTAGTTCTGCCCCCCCTTGGGGCAGATCAGCCTATTTTGTTTAGGCCCATCTGCCCCTAAGGAGGGCAGAATCCACTTAGGGCCAGGGATTATGTGTGTGTGCTTTGTGTGGGGGGGTTGGCTCCTTGAGCAAGGGTCGCCCCCAAAGGGGACAATATATTCTATGCCACTTCTGCCCCCCTTCGGGGGCAGATTGACCTATTTTTTATGCCCATCTGCCCCCAAGGGGGAGCAGAGAACACTAGACACCAGGGAAAATGTATAAATGTTTGGTGGCGGGGTGTTTGTCAACTGGCAAAGTATTTATATTTGTGATTATAACAGTTTATTTCTCCTTTTTGTTCTAGTTCAAAGCTTTTGCTTCCTTTGCAGTGGCTTGTTGCGGTTTTGGCAGTGGTTGTCCTGTGGTTTGCGTAGTTGCATGTTTTACGTAAATAAATACATTTACTCCAAAGGAGTATTGTTGCCATGCATGAAAGACATGTTTGTAGGTGGTGTACTAAATGCAGGATTGGGTGTGAAATTGTCTTTAGATTTTTGCACAATGATATTTGTGTTGTCTTATGTCTAATTTGCTTTTCTTTTTTTCTTTTTTCCTTTTTAGTGGGACATCATTGGTGATTGCTCTGGCTGTGCAGAGTAGTTGCTGGTGAGTCTAGCTTTTTCAGGCAAGTGAGCGGTATAGTTTATGAGGTTATAACTCTCAGTGATAAAGCCACACTTTGTTTATTACTAATCTTACACAATGCCGGTTGTTGGTGGTGCATTTGTCCAGTTTCTTTTCGTAGGAAGGATCATGGCCAGCCGTAGGATGACCGCTCAGCAGGTTGTTGGTGTGCTTTTTGAGTCTCCTTCTGACCATGATTATGAGACTGACTCTGCATCTGAGGCAGAGGGGGAAGTGCAAGATCCTGGAAGTTAATTTTCTGTCAGAGAGAAATCATCTGATAATGAAGCCACTCTCAGTGCTGATGAAGTGCCTGTTTTAGAGGAGGACACTGATGTGCCAATGGTGCAGCAGCCAGCGGCTGAAAGGCTTCCCATTGGAAGACCTGACACGTGAGTTGCACCAGACATGGAGCAGTCACAGTTGCCTGCATTTACTGGTTTCCCAGGGTGTAGAATAAATACGGAAAACTTTTTGCCTGTCAACTTCTTTGAGTTGTTTATTGATGACATATTTTTGGAAGAGATTGTTGAGCAGACTAATTTGTATGCAGAGCAGTGTTTGAGGGACAACGCTTCCAGACTTAGGCAACACTCTAGAGCTAGCCGGTGGATTCCCACAAATCTGGAAGAGTTGAAAAAGTTCTTGGGTTTAACTTTTTTGATGGGGCTGATAAGGAAGCCATCACTGTCTTCATATTGGTCTTCTAGGCCCTTGATGGCAACTGCTATATTTCCTGCAATCATGAGTAGTGACCGGTATGAGCTTCTTCGGATGTTGCATTTTGTTGATAATGCTTTAGCCTTGCCATGAGATCACCTTGATTCTGACCATCTTTTTAAGATTAGACCTGTCCTTGATCATTTTGTAGATCGGTTTTCAGAGATCTATGGTCCATGCAAAGAAATATCTGTAGATGAGTCTTTGGGTCTTGTTCAAGGGTTGTTTGGTTTTTAGGCAGTACATTCCTAGCAAGTGGGCACGGTATGGAATTAAATTGTATATGCTGTCTGAAAGTAGAACAGGATATGTTTATAGTTTTGGGTCTATACTGGTAGGGATTCCAGTATTGACCACCCTGGTTGTCTGCCCACTTTTGGAGTTAGTGAGAAAATTGTGTGGGAACTTGGTAGACGACTGGTCACCATTTATACGTAGATAACTTTTACACTGGAGTTCAGTTATTCAAGGAATTGTTCAGAGTGGACACTGTTGCTTGTGACCCAATCTGCTCTAATCGGAAAGGCTATCCAAGAGAGCTTGTCTGTAAAAAACTTGGGAAAGGACAGTGCAGTGCCTTGCGGAATGATGAGCTGCTAGCTCTGAGATTTGTAGACAGTAGGGATGTGTACATGCTAACTACCATCCATGATGAGAGTACTTTACCTGTGGCTGTCAGGGGTCAAGTTGCTGAAGTGAGCAAACCTGTGTGCATTTTAGATTACAATAAGCACATGGGTGGTGTTGATAGAGTAGATCAGAGGTTGGAACCCTACACTGCTGCTCGTAAGGCTCATGTTTGGTATAAGAAATTAGCGGTTGACCTGTTCCACTTGGCAACTTTTAATACTTTTGTTGTGTTCAAGAATAGTTCTCCAGAGTCATGGATGACATTTGTGAAATTTCAGGAGTCTATCATAGCGAGCCTTGTTGTGCTGGAACAGGCAAGAGTTCCTAGAGAAGCAGTGGTGGAGGATGTAGCTAGATTGAAAGATTGTCACTTTGCTGAGCACATTACTCCCACGGCCAAAAAAGACTTTCCTGCTAAGAGATGTAGAGTCTGTGCTTGAAGAGGTATAAGGAAGGAAACTAGGATGTGTTGCCCTGATTGTCCTTCAAAGCCTGGGCTGTGTGTGGGTGGCTGTTTCAGGAGCTACCACACACAGAAGAATTATTGGGAAATACCGTGAGCGTAAACTGCTGTTTTATATTTTCATATGTTCAGTTTCACGGCTGGCATTACTGTCATGTGTTCAGTTAGAGCTTTTGTGTTTGTAGTTTTGTACTTATTTATAATTAGTGGTTTCTTTGTTGTTTAAAAACAAAAAAAGTGATGCCAGTGTGCATGGACTGGCGCTTGGCTGGCAGTGTGTGTGGAGTGGTGCTTGGCTGGCGGTGTGTGTGGAGTGGTGCTTGGCTGGTGGTGTGTGTGGAGTGGTGCTTGGCTGGTGGTGTGTGTGGGGTGGCGCTTGGCTGGTGTGTGTGGGGTGGTGCTTGGCTGGCATTGTGTGTGGGGTGGTGCTTGGCTGGAGGTGTGTGTGGGGTGGCGCTTGGCTGGCAGTGTGCATGGAGTGGCGCTTGGCTTGCGGGGTGTGTGCGGTGGCACTTGACTGGCGGTGTGTGTGGAGTGGTGCTTGGCTAGTGGTGTGTGTGGAGTGGTGCTTGGCTGGTGGTGTGTGTGGGGTGGCGCTTGGCTGGTGTGTGTGGGGTGCTGCTTGGCTGGCATTGTGTGTGGGGTGGTGCTTGGCTGGAGGTGTGTGTGGGGTGGCGCTTGGCTGGCAGTGTGCATGGAGTGGTGCTTGGCTGGCGTTGTGTGTGCGGTGGCACTTGACTGGCAGTGTACGTGGAGTGGTACTTGGCTGGCGGTGTGGGTGGAGTGATGCTTGGCTGGCAGTGTGTGTGGAGAGGCACTTGGCTGGTGGTGTGTGTGGAGTGGTGCTTGGCTGGTGCTGTATGTGGAGTGGCGCTTGGCTGGCAGTGTGCGTGGAGTGGTGATTGGCTGGTGGTATGTGTTGGGTGGGGTGGCGCTTGGCTGGCAGTGTGCATGGAGTGGTGTTGGCTGGTTTTGTGTGAGGGGTGGCGCGTGGCTGGAGGTGGGTGTGGTGTGACACTTGGCTGGCGGTGCCAGCCAAACACCAGTCCACACACTCCCATAAGCTGTGGTGATTGCTGTATGAGGCATGTTGGCGTACGAAAATGATGGGCCCTTGAATGGCGCTGTCTGTTGATGCGAGCGTTGCAATGTGCTGGGACCGCAGCTGGCGGCGTGAATGGTTTTGTGCATGTCATGTATGAAAGGTGTGTGAATGGAGTGTAAAGCGGTTGGTGCCTTGAAGCGGCTTTACAGGTCACGAGCTGGGGGTTATTGGTTCAGTTTTTTGGACTTTCAGTTATTAATAGTGCATTTCACTTGTGTGAAATCTCTTGCCAATAAAATTTGATCTACTGGACCATCACTCACCCTCGTACCAAATCCAACCAGTATGTGTGATAAAATGACAAACTCTGCTCCGCTGTAATCAGGCGTCTCAGCACACCCGTGACATGCTAGGTGTCTCAGGTGGGGCCCGATGATGAAGCATGCCACCAACTTGGTTGGTGGGTGAGTGGCTCTTCTCAGATTCCAGAACTTTCTGTCACCAAAATGTAAGGAAAAAGTGGGTTTTTCTGCCAAATGTTTTGGTTGGCTCAGGGTCCTGGTGAGAGCCACACCAGTTACCTCATCTTGGATTCCCCTAAGTGTCTAGTTTTCAAAAATGCACAGGCTTGGTAGGTTCCCTGGGTGCCGCCTGAACTAGAGGCCAAAATCCACTGCTAGGCACTTTCCAAAAAACAGCTCTGTTTTCTTTGGGAAAATGTGATGTGTCCATGTTGTGTTTTGGGGCATTCCCTGTTGCGGACACTAGGCCTACCCACACAAGTGAGGTACCATTTTTATTGGGAGACTTGGGTGAATGCTGGGTGGGAAGAAATGTGTGGCTCCTCTCAGATTCCAGATCTTTCTGTCACTGAAATGTGAGGAAAAAGTTTTGGACAGGATTCTGGGTAACAGAACCTGGTGAGAGCCCCACAAGTCACCCCATAGTAAATTCCCCTAGGTGTCTACTTTTAAAAAATGCACAGGTTTGGTAGGTTTCCCTAGGTGCCGGCTGAACAAGAGGCCAAAATCCACAGCTAGGCTCTTTCCAAAAAACAGCTCTATTTTCTTTGGGAAAATGTGATGTGTCCACGTTGTGTTTTGGGGCATTTCCTGTCACGGGTGCTAGGCCTACCCACAAAAGTGAGGTACAATTTTTATCGGGAGACTTAGGGGAATGCTGGGTGGAAGAAAATGTGTGGCTCCTCTAAGATTCCAGAACTTTCTGTCACTACAATGTGAGGAAAAAGTGTTTTTTTGGCCACATTCTGAGGTTTGAAAAGGATTCTAGGTAACAGAACCTGGTGAGAGCCCCACAAGTCACCCCATTCTGGATTCCCCTAGGTGTCTATTTTACAAAAATGCACAGGTTTGGTAGATTTCTCTAGGTGCGAGCTGAGCTAGAGGCCAAAATCTTCAGCTAGGGACTTTGCAAAAAACACGTCAGATTTCAATGTAAAAATGTGATGTGTCTATGTTGTGTTTCCTGCCACGAGCATTAGTCCTACCCACCACGCAAGTGAGGTACCATTTTTATCGAGAGACTTGGGGGAACACAGAAGAGCAAAACAAGTGTTGTTGCCCCTTGTCTTCTCTACATTTTTTCCTTCCAAATGTAAGACAGTCTATTTGAGAAATGCCCTGTAATTCACATGCTAGTATTGGCACCCCAGAATTCAGAGATGTGCAAATAACCACTGCTTCTCAACACCTTATCTTGTGCCCATTTTGGAAATACAAAGGTTTTCTTGATACCTATTTTTCACTCTTTATATTTCAGCAAATGAATGGCAGTATACCCGGTACAGAATGAAAATCCATTGAAAGGTGCAGCTCATTTATTGGCTCTGGGTGCCTAGGGTTCTTGATGAACCTACAAACCCTATATATCCCTGCAACCAGAAGTGTCCAGCAGACGTAACGGTATATTGCTTTCAAAAATCTGACATTGCAGAAAAAAGTTACAGAGTAAAACGTGGAGCAAAATGACAGTTTTTTCACCTCAATTTCAATATTTTTTTATTTCAGCTGTTATTTTCTGTAGGAAAACCTTGTAGGATCTACACAAATTACCCCTTAATGAATTCAGAATTGTGTCTACTTTTCAATTTTTTTTAGCTTTCTGGGTCCAGCATGGTTTCACGCTCATTTCTGTCACTAACTGGAAGGAGGCTGAAAGCACAAAAATAGTAAAAATAGGGTATGTCCTAGTAAAATACCAAAATTGAGTTGAAAAATTGGGTTTTCTGATTTAAGTCTGCCTGTTCCTGAAAGCTGGGAAGATGGTGATTTTAGCACTGCAAACCCTTTGTTGATGCCATTTTCAGGGGAAAAAACACAAGCCACCTTCTGTAGCCCTTTTTCCCCATTTAAAAAAAACAAAAAAACATTTTTGCTGTATTTTGGCTAAGTTCTTGGTCTCCTTTAGGGGAACCGACAAAGTCTCGGTACCTATAGAATCCCGAGGATGTTGGAAAAAAAGGACGTAAATTTAGCTTGGGTAGCTTATGTGGACAAAACGTTATGAGGCCCTAAGTGCGAACTGCCCCAAATAGCCAAAAAAAGGCTTGGCACCTGAGGGGGGAAAGGCCTGGCAGCGAAGGGGTTAAACATGCCCTTTGCTTGTTTGAATTCAAATCACCTTCCCTGTTGCTCTTCCCGAGTTCGAAATAGTATTACCAAAACGGTGCTTCTTAATTATCTGTACTAAGTATTTGCTGCCATCTACTGAACACAACCATTATAACACGTACAAAATCACCATGTTTTCGTTTAGGTACATTTATAGTCGATCCTACCAGTTTGATATTTTTGAAATTATGCCAAGCTTTCTATAGATGCAATCGGCCAATCTGTGTTTAAAGTTTAGTTTTCAAGACTCCACAGAATTTACAATAAAACAAGGTATTTATACAAAAGTTCGCCTTAAAAATTATTTCTATTTAACTTGCTGTCAGAAATAGAGGCTTTTTTTTAGAATTCTGCTCCTATTTTATCTATTCTCCATTAACTAAGGGGCATATTTATACTTGTTTTGCACCGAATTTGCGTCATTTGTTTTACTGCAAATTCAGTGCAAAACTAATTCCATATTTATACTTTGGTGCTAGACCCGTCTAGTGCCAAATTTATGGAGTTAAAGTCATTTTATGGACGTGGAAACCCACTTTGCGTCAATGAGATGCAAAGCAGGCATTCCCGTGCAAAAAATGACTCTATGGCCTTAGCGTCATATTTATCCCCTGTGCTAAAATCAGACATGGGAGGGAGAAGGGGTAAAAAAATGATGCAAAGCTTGCTTTGCACCATTTTTTAACGCCTGGGTCAGAGCAGGTTTTAGGGGACCTGTGGGCCTATTTTAATGGCGGAACACCATAGAATAAGCCCACAGGTGCCCTCCCCAGGCCCCCGGGCCACCCACACCAAGGGGACAGCGGAGGATGAGGGGACCCCTCCCAGGTAAGGATAGGTAAGTACAGGTGAGTATTTTTTTTTAAGTGCCATCGGGGGCCCTGAAATGGCCACCCCTACATGGCACTAGGTGCAATGGCCATGCCCAAGAGACCCTGGTCCCCTGTGCTGGCCATTGGGGTGGTGGGCATGACTCCTGTCTTTTCTAAGACAGGAGTCATGTGGTATGGATGGTTTTGCGTCAGAAAATGACTTGAGGCAGGTTAGAGTCATTTTTTTTACTCTTACCTGCCTAACATCATTTTTTGGTGCAAAATCCCCTTCTTCCATACCGCCAACCCCACCTGACTAACGTTATTTTTTTTTTTTACGCTAGCCTACCCCTTGCACCGGCTTGAACCATTCCATAAATATGGTGCCCGGCTGGTGCACACAAATGGTACAAGCCGGTGCTAAACGTTTAGGTGCAAAATTGCGTTCGTTAAGTTTTGCACCAAAAACTATAAATCAGGGCCTAAGTTTGCTATTGTGCACATTTGTGCTCATTCTAAGTAAAGACCTGAGCCCAGATTGACAAAGTTTTTGCTTCATGTTGGTGTCACGTTTTTGAAAGCAGACCTATGCAAAATACATTTTTGTTTTTAAGAAGTAACCCCAAAATTTGTGTTGCTTTTTGCACAGCATATTGTGCTACTCTACTTTATGTACAGGCATTCCATTGGTTATACATGGGTGTTCCAATGCATCCACTTATGGATTTTGACTCAAACCCATATCTACAGCTTGTAGACATGGGTTTATGCCAAAATGATGTGCCAGCCGGACGCTTTTGTAATAGGATAAGTAACTTTATTTCTCCTCAAAATTTCCTCTTTGCTGCACTCTGCAAAGGGGAAGTACACTCAAAGAACAGCTTTTGCGAAGGAAAGTTCCTCAAAAAAAAATATCCTGACCTTAATGCAGACACCCTTGCAATATGGTACAAGGGTTCCTGTGCTGGTGTTAGGCAGTCACAAGTGAACCAGCTCATACAGAGAGCAGAACTGTCCCATTTATTTGAAGGTATGGCACAGTTCTGCGTTCTCCCTTCCACTCAACGTAGCACAGCAACTTCATTTGCAGCACTGTGTTGACTAATTTGTTTGTAAATCCAGGTCACGATGAGAACAGTCCATTGAGAAACTTTAGAGAAACTTATGCTGGAAGTATTTGCTTGCCTATCCTGTGTTTGTAAATGTCCATGCAAAAAAAATAGAAATTAATCATGGGTTCTATCGAGGTATGGGATACATGCTCTTGTTTATGGCACACGTCTAGTCTTTTTTTGCTTGGAATTCTGGAATGACAGAAGCCTTCATTTTTTTGGTAACGAACAAGTGCATAGCCTCCTGTTCAACCCAAAATACTAACATTTCCTCTCATGTGTCAAATTATTCTGAATTACACTGTATGAATAATGTTTCTGTTCTTTAATTAGGATACCATCTACTCTAAGACAGGTGCTATTTATTAGATGTATCTCATAATTTTTGGCCGGCCACTTCACTTGTTCCAAATTTGCCCGACTTTTAGCTTAGACTGACCACCCTCAAGCAGAAACAACAACCTCCCCCAGCATGCTATTTACAAAACTCACGCACAAGTATTGGTATTTTACAATGCACTAATATCTATTGTGTACTGCTCTCTTATCATTAATGTGAATAAGAAGTTTCACCATAATATTAACAACTTAATAAAAACAAAATAGTTAACAGTGTGAACGGTTGGTACACTGAAATCATATTTCATGCGACATTACTAACTGATTAGTCCAAATTCTCCTTATTTTGCAGGTAGCTGATTTGCTGTTTTCCTGTATTAAAACAGTATTTTTGAGTCATAAAAGCCCCTTTTATATTTTTATGTCATTAGCTGCAAAGCCAGAATCCTGCATTTCAGCATCTCTCTAGCAACCGCTCCATCTGCCTTGTCCCACCCTAATGACTGGAATCTTTCGCAACCTTTTCACATATTATGGTCTATGCTCCCGTACCTCATGCACAGGATACTAAATAATGCTTGTTTCATTCTTGTGGGGGGGTGTTGCTGTTTATCCCATCAGTTCCACTGATATTGAAACATGCAAGGCCATTTACACTTTCATAACAGGGGCCTAGCTATCACGACACGTACAAATATGTCCTCTCTGACTTGTGACTATTAGCATCAGAAAGATATGTGACTGTTAACACATATTATTAGTAATAACGCATGAAGCTAAGATGCTCACGGTTGTAGTGAACAGACATGTTTTTAGACTCCTAACTACTACAGACCCATATTAGTAATCAGCACAACTGTTTTAGCCCCTAAACCGATGTTATACACATCAATTATATATTTTCTGTAAATTACGCAAACTATTCCAACGTGTCCTGTGAATTATTCTTTTCATTCTTTCATGACTGCCTACACAAATCGTCAGGAAGCCTGGTCAATTGCTTTTTTGTCATTCAGAAATGTAATAGACAGGTGTACTCTGATGTTAAGGCTCTTTCAATAAGACCAGGTGTCATGTTATTATGATCCATTGTGTTGGACCCCAGAATAAACCACGTTGTCATGAAATTACATAGGAAGTCATCACCTGTAAGCAGGATTCATCTGCATTCGGTAATGGGTTTCCTATTCAGTCTCTTGCTTCGTCTAATAACAATTATTCACTGACTCTTAACAATTCCTCTCAATTCTATTTTCCAATTTTTGGCCTCTGGTCATAATGCTTTAAAAATATGAATATCCACTCTAGCAAAAGAATGAATGGGTATTTACTTTTAGGAAATGATCAGCTGTGGGCTTTTAAAAGTTGACAAATGATTGGTTGGTAGACTCGAGGAAAATTACTCAGTGGTTAGCATGCTTGCTGACGAAATGAGTGTTGGACCCCCAGTCACTGATTTTAATCTAGATAGAAAGAGTCAACCATTCAATCTAAATGAGTAGATAAAAACCGCTATAGTGGCGGCGCAAGCACTACTCCAAATCTATGAGATGATACATTTGGCCAAATGCATTTTGTTTCAGATTTGTGTAAAATTTGATCCTAAACCAGCTGCACCATGCAAAAATAAATATATGCAAGGTAGGTGTGCCCCAGAAAACTAACACAATATTATTGATGGCTTTGGCAATGTGTGACACATCATATGGAAGCAGCATGCAAAGCCTAAATGTGCAAACATATTCTGCGCATCAGCTAGGCGTAGGAAATGATGTAGTGACTGTGACCATGGAGGTGATCATTCTGCAAGTAGGGGGAGGAAGTAGAGCATGAACACCATGTAGGCAATAAGCGCATCAGGGAGGATGAGGTCCTCAAATTCTTTAGGCTCAGGAGGAAGGGCTCAGGAGGGAGGTAATTATAGACATTACTGCAGAAGAATGGGCCAAGTGTGCTGCCATCAACTGCCAGGCCCACCAACATTCCTCCCCAGGTGAAACTGATTACTGTGCTACACATGCTGGCCTCTAGGTCATTCCAACTCACAACAGCAAAAGTAGCAGGAATATCACATGCATCTTTCTGCCTTCTTGCCCACTGTCCTGGAAGCCATAATTCGCCTGACACCACAGTACCTCTTTTCCCCAAAACACAAACAACAACAGATGGAGACTAAGCAAGGCTTCAATGTCATTGCAGGGTTTCCACATGTCTTGGGTGGCACGGACCGCCCACATATGCAATTGGTTCCCCAGCAGAAAAGGTTCACCTGTGCTGCAATAGAAAGCACATATGTTCCATCAACATCCATACCGTTGTGGATCATCTGGGGTTGGTTCACCACTGTGCTAGCAAAATACCCGTGGAGCTCACATGATGCATACATCTTAAGGTACAGCCTCATAAATGAGCACTTCCAGAATGGGCATTATGCAAACGGACTACTTGTTGGTAAATAAATAAAAAATATACAATACACCAATTAAAATGTAGAAATGTATGACAGAATAGCCATACCTGTGTCTGTTGACAGAGCTAGGGGCATCTGAAAATGGGTATGTCTGAACCTTGCACCATGCATCACGGTACATGTGTTATGCAAATCCCTAACTCTAATGTGTCAGAGCACACAAAGCACCTTTGGGTGGTTTTCAATGTCAAAATATTTTGGACAATGCAACCCACTGCAAAATGCTGTGTTGCATCACTGTGTGCAAGGGAGATGTCCCATGTCACGGTTGATGATGTATGTCATGTATAAAAACAAGGAAACCTGGGAACACATCCAAAAGGTAGTGCCCCCCAGCTGATGTGTAAGAAGGACAAATATGTGTAGTCAGTCAGTCAGTCAAAAGAAATTTAGGGGGTTATTCTAACTTTGGAGGAGTGTTAATCCGTCCCAAAAGTGACGGTAAAGTGACGGATATACCACCAGCCGTATTACGAGTTCCATAGGATATAATGGACTCGTAATACGGCTGGTGGTAAATCCGTCACTTTTCCGTCACTTTTGGGACAGATTAACACCTCCTCCAAAGTTAGAATAACCCCCTTAGTTCGGCTACAAGAGCCACAAAAGCACAGCAACAATAAATAACTACACAGAATTAAATAAAATACATACAGTACATGTGATTAGATAAAATAATAAAATTAAATAAAATTAAATACATTCCCAAAGTAACTTTATACATTCTTGCTAAAACCATTATACAGATAGAAGTTTCCCTCTGACAATCCAGCTTGCCCCAAGGAATTTGGCAACAGCAATCACTAGCACAGGGCGAGTGTCTGATTTGAGAATTCAGAGAGCTAAGTCAGACCTGCGAACTCCCAGCAGTCTACAAGCTGGGTTCAGCCATTTCCTGCGTGAGGCAGTATATGCAGGGCAGACAAATAGGACGTGAGGGAGGTCTTCAATGGGTGCTTTACAAGCTGGGCAGATGGTTGTTTCGTCCTGTGACCAGCAACTAGTAAATAGTCTTAATGGCAGGGTGCCAATAGGGAACTGGAAGTAGAAATTCCTTTCTCTTGGCAACGTGATTATGTCCCAGAAAGCCTCATATTTGCACGTCTCTTTTAGGTTGGTGAAGTCACATGATAGTGTAGAGTGAAGAGCAACCCTCATGTCTTCAGAGTCTACATATGCCAGTACAATTTTTTAAGATCACTTTTTGAAGGGAAGGAAGTAGTGGTTGGGGAATCCCAAAGTTATCTAAGCCCAAGAGAGTAAAGTAGCCCCTTGATGTGTCTGAACCAGGGGATACTATGAGAGTGGTCAGCTTCTAAGATGACCTCCAGGGCTAAAGTAAAGGAGGAAAGCTCCGGGGTGGTCCAAAGATGCTACCAATACAAGAGGGGACATAGGCAGGATTTGTGGTCAATGTGTTTCATGCCTAGGTCTTTAAAAAGGGGAAACAGTGGAGTACTTGGCAGGAGGGACACTAGATTTCTTAAGAACTTATTTTCAGAAACTTTTATTTCTTGGGCTTTGACATAGCCCCAATGTTCAGCCCCGTAGAGGGCTGAACTTTCTACCTTGGTTTCATATATCCGGATTGCGGGCGTATTGGTTTAGTATGTGAGAATTTAAAGTCCTTTATTAAGAACCCTATTGTTTGCTTTTACTTCAGTGCTTGCTTTGCAATATGTGATTTCCAAGACATTTTTTCAGTTAACATTATGCCCAGGTAACTAAAAGTGCCAACCTTTTCAAGTGGAGTTCCCTTGAGAGTGAACTTTCCCCTAAATGATCTGTGTGGATTAAGTGTCATCAATTTCATTTTATAGGCATTGATTTCAAGTCCCCGTGTGGAGCAAAATTCCTCAAAACACACAAGGAGTTTACGTAATCCACTTGGGGTCTTGGATATCAGGAGTGTTTCATCTGCAAAGAGCAGGACCAGAATTTTCTGTGTGCCTAGCGATGGTGCGTCAGCCTCCAGAAGAGGGGACAATATCATTTATGTACAGGGAGAACAGGGTGGGTGCAAGGACACACCCTTGCCGTACACCCCTTGACACCTGAATTCTGTCAGTTAGCTGCCCCCTATCGACCCACCTGACATGTGCATAGATACCCTTGTGGAGCCGAGTTAGTAATACAAGAATGTGCTTGGGGATTCCCATTAGGGAAAGAACTTCCCACAGCTTATTACGGGGTACTAAATTGAATGTGGATTTCAAGTCCACAAAAGCAACATACAGGTTCACATTACCAATAAAAACGATTTTCCAGGATAAGAGCAGAAACCTGAGGGCTTGCTCAATGGTAGATATTTTTTTGTGAAAACCTGCCTGGAGGGGACTAAGGATGTTGCGTTCCGTCATCCAGTCTTGAATCTTGCCCAGAAGGCAATGACAGAACACTTTCTGCACAAAGTCTATTAAGCTAATTGGCCTATAATTACTGGGGAGGCTTCTGTTGCCCTTTTTGAAAACTGGGACAACAATAGCCCCCTTCCAAGACTCAGGGATTGGCGCCCCAGATGCTACTGCATTCGATTCGCTATGATGGTGATATATCTTGACCAGATTGCAATATCGGTTAAAAATGAGTCTGCTGGGACACCATCCGCACCAGGTGCCCTACCAGGCTTTAGAGAGCCTAAGAAGTGTGCTATGTCCGCTTGGGAATATATTTGCAACACTGGAGGGCGGGCGTGTTACGGTAATATTTGGGCAAGTGTCCTTGTGTCGAGAGGTAGAACTAATATGGTTGTAAGAATACAACCCACTAAAGTGGTCTACCCAGTCCTTTGGTGCAATATTAGTTGTAATGTTCAATTTGTTGTTTGCAGGGCCGCATGCTGCCAGGGACCAAAATGTGCTGTAATTCCTCTCTTGTGCAGCGTCACTAAGTGCAGCCCACCACTTGGCGTCTTGTTCACGTTTAGCTTTGTCGATAGCTGATTTGTAAGACTTTCTGGCTCAGCTAATTGCATTTACATCCTTAGATCTGATGGCTTGGATTAAAGGTTTGCTTGAGGAGTGGCACTCTTTGTTAAACCAGCGATGCCTACCCTTGAGCATCTTACTATCAGAGGCTATGTCAGCCGAGAAGGGGGCCGCAATACCCTTGAAACATGAGGTGTGAGTTAAGCTTATTTCCTTGTTGGGGATTGCGCTCATTAGTCTGGTCAAGTGGATGCAGGTGCTGGTAAGATGGCCGCCTCCTGGGGCCACAAAGCAGTCTGGGATATGTAGTCCCTTTCAAAGTTCCATACATGTAGTCCCTGAAGTCACTTCTGCTTCCTCTGTGTGTTGCATTCAGTGGCACACATACATAGTTGACTATGCCTCTAAGGGTTATATCTGTGCAGGAATGCGCACCTTACTGCATAAAGACTAATCTGCATGCAACACAGGCATCGTAGTGCAAGGGTGTCTATATTTGTGCTAGGCAGCCCATTGTGTGCCAGTGCAGGGTGAAAGGACAAGAAAGTGCTCTTTGGCTAAAATACTGTGCAACACTGCCCTTTCCCAGTAATACAGTGCAGCGTAGATAGGTGACTTGATGAGCTACACTGTGCCACCTTCCTAAATTTCTGGCCCCCAGTGTCATGTTCACACAATGAGAACAATGTACAGCAACATCTAGCTAATGATTTCACATACTAACATTCCTACACTAACCTACGAATGCCAATAGCCACAGAACATCTGTGAGCAATAATGTGCCACTCTTCTCTGTGTGAATGAACTGAACCACACCATCTGCACTGGTCAAAGAATCTAAAAAAAAACATGTGTGTGCCAGACAAGTCCATAAGAGTACAAAGGCTACACAAAACTGTGTGAGATGAGTATCTCCTCAATGGTGTACCTACTCATGGTATCAAACAAAGGTCCACATTTTTAACATAGAGACAACAAAAACTGTGGTGAGAGTTCATGCATGGGGTATGACAGTTGTTAACTCTATGACACTTATTGCATAGTACAATTGTTGTAATCTCACATCATTCTATGTTCATATAAAGATTTTGTCCATGAATTTTCCATAAAAACTTGGATGAGCTGTTTGCTATACTTCAGTTGTTACTAATTATGATTAGTTTTTTGATTCCCGCATATGTTTGCCTTGTTCTTTGTATCAGTAGGCTTTTTGTGATCATATTTCATATTAATCATAATTAATAACGATGTTTCCATTGCTCTCCCAAAATCTCATTTATTTATTCTCTCTTATCTCTTCCCTCTTTCTTGATGTGAAACACCACTTTCACGTAGTCTAACATATCAGCACACTCAACGATGGTGCCCGTTTTTCTCTTCTCTCGCTCCGTTTTAGCGAATCCCTTTTGTATTTTTGAGATCGTATTTAAAATGGTGGACTCATCTACACATGTAATCAACATGATCTGTATCAGCTACACGTTACGGGATACTAACAATAAGGTGAGCACGTTACCCGTTACTAACATACCAATGGTTTTTACCTTACTTTTTGTTTTTGCCTCTATACGCATTTTGGTGCCGTTTGTTATAAATTCTTAGGCCCGTATTTATACTCCGTTTGCGCCGAATTAGCGTCGTTTTTTTCGACGCAAATTCGGCACAAAACTAACGCCATATTTATACTTTGGCGTTAGACGCGTCTAGCGCCAAAGTATGGGCAAATAGCGTCATTTTTTTGCGTGAACGCCTTCCTTGCGTTAATGAGATGCAAGGAAGGCGTTTCCGTCTAAAAAAATGACGGCGACGCAAATGCGTCGTATTTATACTCCCGGGCAAAAATCACGCCCGGGAGGTGGCGGGTCAAAAAACCCCGCATTTGCGCCACTATTTAACGCCTGGGTCAGGGTAGGCGTTAAGGGGCCTGTGGGCTCAAAATGAGCCCACAGGTGCCCTCCCCTGCCCCCAGGGACCCCCCCTGCCACCCCTGCCCACCCCAGGAGGACACCCAAGGATGGAGGGACCCACCCCAGGGACATTCAGGTAAGTTCAGGTAAGTATAATTTTTTATATTTTTTAATTTTTTTGGGGTGGCATAGGGGGGCCTTATTTGTGCCCCCCTACATGCCACTATGCCCAATGACCATGCCCAGGGGACATAAGTCCCCTGGGCATGGCCATTGGGCAAGGGGGCATGACTCCTGTCTTTACTAAGACAGGAGTCATTTAAATGGCGTCTGGGCGTCGAAAATAATGGCGCAAATCGGGTTGAGGCGATTTTTTTGCCTCAACCTGACTTGCCCCATTTTAAGACGCCCTAACGCCATTTTCCCCCTACGCCGGCGCTGCCTGGTCTACGTGTTTTTTTCCACGCACACCAGGCAGCGCCGGTCTGCTAGCGCCGGCTAACGCCATTCCATAAATACGGCGCCCGCATGGCGCTTCAGAATGGCGTTAGACGGCGCTAAATTTTTTTACGCTAAACTGCGTTAGCGCAGTTTAGCGTCAAAAAGTATAAATATGGGCCTTAATGTTTTACTTTCACATTACCGAGCCGCTTTCTGTGAAATCATTCCTTTCGCCCGGTTTCAGTCCACCGTCCGTTTTTTACTAACGAGTAATACTAGCCTCCATTTACACCTCCTAAATTTTTTCCCCTATACTATGCCATGCCCATTTGCCCCTGCCTTTGCCAGACACTTTCAGGGACCACCGCCGAGGTCTCTCATCATGACCTTTAGCCCTTTGAGGACGACCATTGATTTTGGCAAAAGCGCCCAGCTACGATCTAGTGCACGGGTCACCACTTTTTTACTTCACGGCTTTCGAGCATGAACTTTAAATACCTTACTCTTTTTACGCATTTGTAAAATGGCCATTTTTCGTCTTTTCCAATACTACGGTTCGCATAAGAGCGAACATATTTAAAACGCCATCCTTATTTAACAAAAAAGGATTCTTTTGCCCTACCTTTTTTATCCCATTTGTTGATAACATACATTTTATTCCAACTTATCTCAGCCAGCTTCTACCCAGGTAACTCCCTTTGGGCCCACTAACCCATCTTTATGCATACTCTCCTATCTAACGCATTACTACAATTTTATACCTTTATTTTATTGACTGTCCTAACTCGTCGACCTTTTCTCACCAACTCCAACATTTTCCCAGGCTTACCATGGCCTAGCTCTGTAGATTTACTCTATAAAGGACAACAGGGACTCTGTTTCTGAAATTACAGCAACTACATGCTACAGACCCTCAATACTTATCTTCTGACTGTAAACACGAACCTACTTGATTACCCGAGTTCTCTGAACATCATCCTCCAACTGTTTCTTCTTGGGTATGTTTTCTACATTCCTTTGAATGTTTTAACTCGTCACCTGGACTGTGGTGGCACCACAATCACAACAACAGTTTTTTGAATATCTGCACGTGTAGTTTCCACCACTCCCATGCCCTAATACACTTTATATTTATTACGTTTTTTTTCCTTCTCACTGGTCTCCACTGCACATGGCAGCCGTTCAATATCAACGACTTCACACATATATATCATCCTATTCACTAAAGAGCATGATCACTACCATAATCTCTCTTCTTCCCCTATTTTTTCGTACTCTAAATTGATGTTAATCGCCTGTTATCATTTTTAAATAATCTCACTGCCATCCCATGTTTCTACCTATTTGATCTACAGCCTTGAGAAAGTCAATGTGACGAAACACGTGTCGGCTGTTTTTGGATGTACCATTGTTTAACACAAATAAACTTCAATCAACTACTGACCTGTGTTTTTGGACCTTGAACTCATTCCTCCACTTGGATTGATATTTTGGGCTACTTTGGTGTGCCCTGGTTTATATTGACTGAATCTGAAACAATAGCTGAAGGCGGACAAGCACTGCACCACATGTATGCACCAAAATCACGTTAAAGATGTTAACATAAGTGAACTAGTGAAAGACTGTGTCAATGTCATGTAGGCCACCAAAAATATCAGTGACACTATATGGGCATATGTATGTCTGAGTGTCTAACATGTTGACAATTTCACTACCTATGTAGAGAGGACCAACTGTCCAAAACTCTGATCAATAAGATGTCACTTAACACATATAGTGAGTGTACCTAACATAGAGTGATCAAGAACATCTCTAAATACCCATCACAGTAAACTACTGGATAAACATGAAAGCAAGCACGTAGAAGTGTCCAACATATTAGGCCATACTCATCATTTGCTATTCAATAGAGAACTGGAAGAGACATGTGTAAACCTATGTCCAACTGAATATGTAACATATTGTGAAATACTGTCAGAAATGTGTATAAGTTATTCAGCAACATGAAAGGGTGATGGACAGAGTGCTGAGGCTTTTCAAACACTTATCCCCAGTCACAGATCTGGGTTAAATCCATTGTTCATTTGCTCACCATGCCACTCCAGTTTGGACCCAACCATATGCAAATCAGTCTTGACTGCTCCTCATGGGAATAGTCCAGTCCAAACTGCCAGGCCAAGTTCTTCCTGGACCAGAAACAAGCATCCTGAGACCGATTACAGGGTATCACCCTTCATCAGTCAGGCTAGCTTGAATCCAGTGGCACAGTGAGAAAGGGACTCTCTTAGGGGCATGCCCTGGCCACTTAGGGTGACTTTAGCAACAGAAAAGGATAATGGACAAACTTTTCAAACACTCACTCCCAGTCACAGATCTGGGTTAAATCCATTGTTCTTTTGCTCACCATTCAGTACACATAACACACATGGACAGGAATGTCACTGTAACAAAGAGCAAAATCATTGACATTTGTAATTTCTTTTTAAGTTTCAGCTGACCAAGAATATGGTCTCCAACCATGGGTCATGACCCCAATTGCACATCCCCAGAGTGAGCTGGACAAACAGAACAACCAGGCACTAGTCAAGACCAGCAATATCATGGAGACAACATGTGGGCCCATATTTATACTTTTTAGCGCCACATTTGTGTCATTTTTTGATGCAAAAGCGTCACAAACTTACAAAAAACAACTGTATTCATAACATGCTTGAACTTTGATGGACAATTAATCAGAAAATAAGATAACATTTGAATTGCAATTGTATTTATACAGAGCTTACTACCACTGATGAGATGTCAAAGCGCTTTTTAGTGAGCAGCACGCTACTCTGGAACCAAAAAGGATTATTGGTGGATTAGTATAGGGAAATATGAGTACGGTATTTGCATAGGAGGTATGTGTTGATTTGAGCAGATGACATGTGAGTCCGTTAGTTGATTTGAATAAAATAATGGAGTGATAGAGGAGGGCAGATTCCAGAAGCGTTAATTAGGAGATCATAGTAGTAAGATGAGGTTTGGGATGAGTAAAGGAGAGGTGAAGGATGTAAGTCTGTTGAAAGGTATTAGGGAGACCATAGTAGTTAAATGGGTTTTGGGACGAGTCAAAGGAGAGATAAATGAAGGATAATTTAGTAGGGTTGTTTGGGAGTTCATAGTTGTAAACTGAGGTTTGGGGTAGAGGCGGGAAGAATCTGGGCAGGGTAATTTTGGAGATCATATGGGATTGGGATGAGTCAGAGAGTGGAGATAAAGGATAGATTGATAAAAGTATTGGGTGATGGTCCGACAGAGTAAAGCTTTCCAGAGAGCAAGATGTTTTTTTTTTCTCTTGTACAGTAGGGTTCGAGTAGTAAATATGTAGCTACATGATTACATAATCAATGCAATAAATGTGTAAGTAATATAAGGTATTTGAATTTAAAGTTGTATCATATAAACACAGGTTTTCAAGAGTTACAGTAATTGAAGTTAATTTATTTGTGTACTTTTATAACAGTATTTTTTCTTTCCTCAATATTTTAATAGTGAAATGCTTGTAGATTAATAGTTAAGATAATATTTACCTATTGTGATAGATAAAATAAAAACAAAAACTCATAAGCATCTAATCAAGCACCTTATTCAGAAGCTATTCAATGACCTTTAAACATGTCAAGTGTAAAATAATATATATATATATATATATATATATATATATATATATATATATATATGTATATATATATATATACATTTTTATATATCTATCTATATATACATACATAGAAACATACACATATCCATAATATATTTATAAACATACATACACCTACACATACAAATATCTACATATATACATTTAATTGAAGTAAAATATACATTTGTTAAATAGGCCTAAAAAGTATGTTTATATTTAACAATAAAATAGTTATTCTACGTACTTGTACAAATAAATACACATATCTAGATATATGCACATAATCAAATTATAACATGTTGACATACACGGGATGTGCAGTCCATTGCTATTTGAGTATGGTGGTTATGTAGGAAAGAGCCAACTCCTGAGCTGTCTTCTGAAGATAAGATAGTTATCAATAGATCTTATATTTGGGGGTAATGAATTCCATAGTTAGGCTGCTTGAACAGAGAAGGATGTACCACCTATTGTCTTTTCTTGCATGGTGGTGTTTTGAGGCAGGGTGCCAATCTTGAACGGAAGGTTCTTTGTTGAATGTATTTGGTAATTTTATTCCTGATGAAAACTGGTCCTGTTCTATGTACTGCTTTGTGGATGATACAGAGCAGCTTGAAGGTGGATCTTTCGACAACCAGTAACCAATGTAGGGCCCTCAAGGCAGGGGAGATGTGGCCTAGTGGCTTTACACATAGGAGTAGTCTGGCAGGTGAGCTCTTGATGTATTGTATTTTTTTCCATAGGAGATAGAGATGAACCATGGTAGAGGCCATTGGCATAATCCAATTTAGATAGTATGAGAGATATAGTAGCCTGCATCTTGTGTCGAAATCCGAGGTGTGGGAAGATGTGTTGCAGAGGTTTCATGGTGATGAAGGTTGGTCTTGCTTATGTGTCCACTTGAGCATTCATTGTTAACTTGGAGTTCATGGTAATTCCAAGGTTTTTTACTTCCTTAGATAGTTTAGGAGGTGGCCCCAGATCATCAGGCCAGACGCAGAGTGGGTCATAATTTTCCAATCGTCACATGTGAGTATTTTTGTTTTGGAAGCATTCAGTTTGAGATGGCTCCATGTCATCCACTGATCAACGGCTCTGAGGCAGCTAAAGATTTATGAGTTTGCAATGTCTTTGGGGCATTCCAGTTTAAGAAACATTTGTGTGTCATCTGCATACTTGTAGCATGTGAGTTGAAATTAATTGATCATTGTTGGTAATGACCTCATGTAGATGTTGAAAAACATGGGTGAGATGATTGAGAGTTGAGGTACCCCTGCTTTTGTGGAGTAGTGTTTGGATGAGAAAGGGGGAGTATGGATGACATTAGTTCTGTTTTAAAGGTCGGATGTGATCCAGTTGAGAGCAGTTCCCTCAGCTTCACAGAGTCTTTGTATTAGAGTATCATACTCAACTGTGTCAAGGACAGCTGAGTGGTCCAGGAGAAGTAGTGGAGCAACTCCATTGCAGTCTATTGTATTTTTAAGATCATCCCAGGTGGCCACAAGGGCAGATTCAATGCCTCTTTCTGGGTGGAATCCAGTTTTGTAGTCTGAAAGTATGGAGTTCTCTTCAATGAATTGTGACATCTGGACAAAAGATGCTCTTTCTATCAGTTTGCCCAGGAAAGGACCATTTGTAATTGGTTTGTAGTTGTTGGGGTCCTGCGGGTCCAAGTTTGTTTACTTTAGTAACAGGCGTATATATGTCTTTTTAGGAACATCAGGAAAAATTCCCATAATTAAAGAAGTATTGATGATTCTTCTTACTGGTGTGGCAGCAGAGGTAGATAAAATGATATTCCTGAAGATGTGTGGTGGACAAGGGTAAGAAGGGCAGCCTGCTTGCTTTGACCATATCCACAAATTAACTTTGTGATATTTGTTTGTAGGAGTGCAGAGGCTAGGTTTGCTTATTCTTGGAGGGAAATTTTGGAGCTGGTGATTTTCCTTTGTTTTAAATAGGAGTCTAATGTGTCTGCCTCGGTGGTATAATGATTTGCTAGTTTTGCAAATTCGTGAGTAATGGGAGTTCCTTCCATGCATTTAGGTTTGAAAATTAGTTGAGAATTTTATAAAATGCTTTATTTGCAGATGTATTAATTTGAAATCTGTCTGAGTAGTACCTTTTTTTAGCTTTTTTGATTTGAATATATTCTGTTAAATTTGCGTAGTTGACGTTTGTGTTGAATGTTGTTCGATTTGAGCCAGGTTCATTGCAGCCTTCTGAATTCTTGTTTTATCTTTTTTAGTTCTGTATTTCTCTAATGTGCTTGTTTTCTTTTGTCCTGTTTAGTTCTTCTTAGTGGTATTAGGATATTGAAAACTTCGTTTAGCCACTTGTAAAGTTTTTGAACTGAATGTATTGTTTCTAGCTCTGTGTTGGCTGCTAGTTGTGTTTACAAGTGTTCAAAACTGAGTTTGTTCCATGGTCAATAAGTGGATGTATGTAAGGTGTTCTTGGGTTTGTTGATGTGTGGTGTTTTATGTTGTGAAGTAGCCAAATGGTGGTCTGACCATGTGACTGGTGTGATGCTTTGAACAATACCTAGTTCTGGGTTTGCAAAAATGACATCTAGGATGTGTCCCGCGATGTGTGTGGGATTGTGTACAATCTTATATAGGTTCCATGTGATTAGGCCAGTGATGATAGCTTTTGGCTGGGGCATATTGGGTTTGTCAAACCAAATGATTAGGTCCCCAAGAATGCATATGTTGGAATATAGTGTCAGAAGGTTTGAAATTGTGTCTTGAAATGTGTCTGGGAATGTGGAGCTGCTAAGTAGTGGTCTGTAAAGGAGGAGGAAGTTACAGGAGTAAGTTGATGTAGGGTTGCGTCTGGTGAGGAGGGCCTGGCAACCTTGTATAGAGGTGTCATCTGTTTTTCTATGATTTATTGCTTGTTTGAATATAACAGCTAGTCCACCTCCTTTTACGCCTATACAGTTTTGAGTGATGGGTTGATAGCCTGAAGGAACGCCTTCATGCAACACTGGGGCCATGTCATCTCCCAATCATGATTCAGTTATGAAGAGTAAATCAGGTTGTGGTGTCAGTGAGTAGGTCATTGATGCGGTACTAGTTTTTAGAGAATAAACAAGCATTTATGAGTAGGCAGTTTAGAGACTGTGTATTGGTGGTGGTGTGGTTTTGTTTTGTAGAGGAGTTATCTGTATATTTTAAACTTGTATCATGTGTGTCATTGGTGTTGATTTTAACTGTATGAGGGTCACAATAGTGTTGTTTTTCTATTTCATGTTCCTTGTCCAGCAGGCTTATAAGGCATTTTGTTCGGTCTGCGTGTGTCGGTGGTGGAGATGGTGGTTGTGAGCGAGATGGTGAGTTGTGTTGTTTTTGTAGAGTACCCTTGTTGGGTAATGGACATGGGGATGCAAAATTGTGAAGCCTGGCATGTTGTATACTTTGTTTTCGGTGGAAGGAACATGGGTTAGGTGTGCTGGTGGAACGTATGGGTCATATTGTAAGGCTCTAAATTGTACAATGGATGAGAGGCGGGTGAATGAATGTTGCTGTGTTAGGGTGTTTGTGGTAGGTATTGGTGAAGAATGTGAATGTTGGAGTAAATTTGGCTTTGGATTTGTATTATTTGTGTAGTCAGGCGGGTGGTAGTGGGTGTGATGGAAAGTATTTTGAAAGTGTTTGGGATTCTGATGTGTTTGTGTGTGAGTGTTGTTTTGTTTTTGTGGTGTAGTGAGGGGAGATATGGATGTAGTGTTATTGGTGAAGGATTTGTATGTGTGTTACTGCTAGTGAGCGGTGTTTGAAAAGTGTAGAGGTGGTGATGTGTTTTGGGGAAGAGTGTATGTTGTGAGTTAGAGATGATGGACAACAATTATGGTTGTTTGTATCAGATTTAATCATTGGAAGAGGTAATATGTGTGGAGGATTAGAGTGTAAGGAATCTATAGTTGTGTGTAATTGGGAAAAAGAGGAGGATGTTGTTTGTGGATGGTGTGATGGAAGGCTGAGTAAAGTTTTTGTCATTATAAAAAGGGGTCTGTTATGAGTATGTAGAGGGAAGAGCTGGCATTTTGTATGAACATGGAGTATGTGTCTGGATGCATTATACTAGCGTATAATGTTGCTTTGTGTTGTGTTTGCAATGTGTCGAATGGTTTAGTGGTATGGGACAAATTTGTATTTTATGCGAGAATGAAGGTGCCATAGTGTTGTGGTTGGGGTATAATAGAGTATAGGTGTGGTTTGTATGGTTTTGTAGTGGTTGTTGTGACATTGAGAACTGTCTGAGGTTTCTTTGTGGTGTATGTGCAGAATGTATTGCCTGATATTGTGTTCGGATGTTGGAGGATGTGGAGGGATTAAGGTGGAAATGTAGGCAGCATCTCTGGTCCTAGGCCCGACCAGTCCTGAACAGGCACAAACAGGCAACAGCACTTGCCCTCTACGCCCTCAGCCTCGCCGACCAAGCTGAGGCACCCTGAGACCTAGTCTTAAATAGCCCTGTTGGCCAATGGAACACTAACCCTAATCAATCAAGATCCTAACCCTAAACCCATGAGCCAATGGAAGACCTGGCTCTATTAACAAATCATAGCTCTAGCCCTAACAGCCACTAAGAACAGTAACCCTAAACCCTTAGTTCAATTGGAACCCTAGCCCTGGTACCAATCAGAACCCTAGACCTGACAGCCGATCAAAACAATAACCCTAAAATCTTAGTCCAATAGGAACTCTAGCCCTTGTACCAATCAGAACCCTAGCTTCGGCAGCCAATCAGAACAGTAACCCTAAACCCTTAGTCCAATAGGAACCCTAGCTCTAGTACCAATCAGAATGCAAACCCTAGACTCCTACTCCAGTAGGAAACCCTAGCCCTAGAGCCAATCAGAACACAAACCCTAAGCCCTTAAGCCACTACAAATACTAATCCCAAAAACCAATCACAACAATAAATGCAACATCCAACAGAAACTTATATAAGAGTCAAGTTATCTTAAGCACAAGTCTATGTGGGAGGGAGGTGCTCCTCAATTCAGAATCAAATCTTTGTGTAGGCTTTTATGTCACAGTCACAGTAAACATCAAGGCACCCATATCTTGTCAACTAGAACTTGGGTTCAACATATTACAATTGTCATCAGATCCATTGAGCAACATGGGGCCATGTCTCTCATTAATCAATTCAATGCAAACAGAAATGCAATGTGATGCAATGTTGTGTACTAAAGGCACAAGCCAGGTTTTTCACATTTCAAAAAACAAATGTATCATTACTTTTCTCACACTGTTAAGCAGTGCAGAGCTGCTTAGCTACCAGTTTTGCTGTGTTCTGCATCAGCAAAGTTTGTTACAGATGGCACTCAGTGAGGGTGGAAACATAAAACAAGTGAGTACCATATCTGAGACAAACCTCACATTGTAGTGTCTATCACCAATGCAGCAGTATGCAGAATGGCAGCATTTTGCATGAACTAATGCCGTTACAGATACCATCAGATATAATGAGTGACAGTTGTTATGGACAAAGGCCTAGTGCCATGAGAATTTGTAAAAGCCATCACTTGTAACGAATGCATACATGCATGTGTGGTTTTCCTCAAAATCAAGCCATTTCCTGGTGACATTGTCACATATACCACATCATGCTAGAGTAGATAATTGACACAATTGCTGTGCATTGCACAGCAATGCAGTTAGGGACAACAGCGAGTAAAAAAAGCAATATGAGCATATTACATTGTACAGTGAGTAACTAACCAGAGAAGTGTGAAATTGGAGATTTTTTATGCTAACATCTGAACACCTACAGAATACTGATATGTCAAGAGTGTGATTTCACTATGTCAAAAGTCAGACAAAAATGTATGTACACACACTAACTAATTGCACATGGTCAGACAGAGGGATTAGGATATGGACTTACTTTTGCATGGCAAGAGTTGTTTACCTCTGACCTGAGTGTACAAGTGCACAGCTGAGGGGATCACAAACCTTGTATCCTCCCAAAAGGAAAATGTAAGCTGAGTGTGTGCCAGTACATATGCCAGTGTCAGGGAAGGCAGCATCCTTGGACCATGAGGCACATACAAAGGCTTACCCTCATAGTAGATGTAGTGCTACTAACGTTCACAGGAGTAAGTCAGAGATCATGTGCATTTAGCAGCATAATGTAAATTGAAAATCACTGGTTAAATTGACTATTTGACCATGTTTCACTTCAGTGATGCCTAGTGGTTCACTCACCTATTCCAAAGCTCTGTTGCTGTGTGACACACTCACTCCAGATCAACATCATGTTTTTGAAATATGTGTGCATGATAACACCATGCGCAGAACACATGTGCCTGCGCAAGACATACACAACATAATGTTTTCAATGTGGAACAATGTGCACATGCCGAAAGTGTGTTTGCTGCTACAGTTTGTTCAGCTTCAGACGCTCTAGGACAGTCCAGAGGGGATATAGTTCCAAACAGTGTGCGATGACTGAGTGTGTGTGCTGCACATCATGTTTGTTTCCATCATACATATGTGGATCACAATATAGGGGGTCATTATGACCCCGGCAGTTGGTGTTATAGTGGCGGTAGTACCACCAACAGGCTGGCAGTACATACCGCCATATTATGACATTGGCGGTTCGGCAAAAAAAAAAACTGCCAATGTAACACACCGACCGCCATGGCGGTAATGACCGCCGGGCTGGAGACTACAGTCTCTAGCTCAGCAGCAGTCTCCAGGCCACCCACGGGAATATGACCCTACTCACCACCATGGTTTCTGTGGCTTTCTTACCGCCACGAAAACCATGGTGGTAGGCACTAACAGTACCAGGGAATTCCTTCCCTGGTAGTGATAGGGGTTTCCCCTGCCCCCTCCCCAGAATCCTCCCTCCCCCTCCCCCTCCTGACCCCCCCACGACATACACGCACCTACCCACACAGACATACACATGCATACATACACACACACCCACATTTACCCACACATTCATACATCCATGCACACACACATCCACACACACTTACCTACATACAAGCACCCACGCATTCACACAACACAACATACATGCACACTCACACCCATTCATGCGCACACGCATTCCACATGCCCCACATCCGCATGCACGCACACAGAAACATACACACACACACCCCCACACACACACACAACATCCCCCTCCCCTGTCGGAGCACCCGAGTTACCTGATGGCAGGGGGTCCTCCGGCAGGTGATGGAATGGAGCGCTGCTGCCAGCAGCAGCGTCCCCCAGTAGAACACCACCAGGCCGTATCATGTGTCATGGTATGGTCTGCGGCGGTCTACTGGTGTGGTGCTGCTGGCAGCAGTGCCACCTTACCGCCGTTCACCGCCATGACCGTAGCCGGAATTCCACCAGCCTTCTGGCGGAATTCCGGCTACGGTCATAAAATGGCAGACGGTAGGTAGCCACGACGGCGGTCTTGTGGCGGCCGTCACCTTGGCGGTAGGCGGCATTTACCGCCGACGTCATAATGAGGGCCATAGTCTCCATAATGTCCTGTGACTGTAACAGGAGGGGCATATCATGGCCAAGTGCACACATTGCAGCACAGATAGCCTCCCTATGTTTGAAAGCAAATTGCAAAACTTTTACGGTATTCAACAAAACACTTTAAATCTTGCCTTTTCTCCTGTGCCTTTGCTGTATTGACTGGCTAGACCCACCACAAGCACACTTGTACCATGAGGCAAGGATGCAACTGTTACATGCAGGAATGTATATGACCATGAAGGTGCATCTTACTGCTAATCAACATACGCTGTGAGCCATAGTGCTCCATCTGTGTGTGCTGCTGTACACAGGACACAATGAAAATTGAAGTAACGAGGAGATGTTAAGGTCTAACTTCATAAATTTCACTCCTGGGAAGGTACTACCTACTGCTGCATTTGCACTTTTTCCAGGTGTTTGTACATGCATATATTACCATCTGATATGAATGGCTACCCACATGCAAAGGTCACATACCCTCTCTCTGGGGAAGAGTAAGGCAATGCTATATATTGTGGCACTCATGATTAATCACACTTGAGTGGACTACTCAAGCTGGACTTGTTATGCTCAAACAATAGGCAAACAGATTTGCTAAACACATTTACCATGGTGTATTGTGCATGCACCACACATATTGTTTTAGATATAACTCTAACTATTGATATGTTTGTACCTCAACACTACATGGTGAAAGTTGCCTTGTTTAGTGTGCAAATAAAAGACTGCTGGACAATCACAGGTGCCATATTGGTCTTACACCATATCTATAATATTCATTCACTTAATCTGTAAGCAGGCTGCCACACTGTAGACTGGCTGATCCAACAATTCTCTGTACTTCACTGAGTGTGTGTTGCAACCGTAACACATCTTATGACATGAATCCTGGCAGATGATCTGAATGTAGATATTATGCATAAAAGGGAATCCAATAGCGTTGCCCACTGACATAGTAACGCTATACATGTGACAAAATATGCCCACACCACAGCTATCTATGTTCACCCAAGCATACTTCAAACCTTCAAAGGAAGAAACCTTGTAAATGTCTGTACACATTACAATATTTACATATTTTACAATTCAATAAGTTGTCAATCAATATGTCACCACTAAGAAGGTGAAAGCTCACACATAGGCACACTAGAACCACTGAAAATTCACACGTCAGAAAATATTAAACCTGTCAGGTAGGAAAAGAAGAGAGAGGAAAGTGAGCCCAAGGTGCATTTTCCTGCATTGCACAATTCCTTATAATTTATCCCAGACAATAGGTCACTTGTGTGGATCAGAACCCATGCATGAACCCATTTGCACTTTGCATTGCAACTGTTGCACCAGTCGTAAGCTGCGCATTAATGCCAATGAGTTGAAAACAATGCATTGGTGCTAATGTGCTGTGAGTGAATCACGCATTGGCATTTTCTCTTATTCTCTGTTAGTCTGTACTTGGTGTTGGTGTTTGAAGTGTGTCTGAGAGATTATGGAGCATTTTGGTTGTCAGTGTGTGCTCTGTCCCTATATTGTCTCTTTGTTATACATGTTTGGCCTGTGTCATTGTTTGTACAAATATTTTTCATAGTATTGTCAGGAGTAATTTATTATGGGGTTGTTTGTTGGGGTAGTTAGAGTTTCTAAGTGGTTTATTATTGGGTTTAATGTTTTTTGCAGAGTTAGTAAAATGTCTGGGGGGTAGTTTTTTTTGGAGCCAGAGTTGGAGGGCTGATGTGGCTCAAAGTTCATTATTTGCCAAGGATGCTGGAGTCTGGTGGCAGAGTGAGCCAGTGCTTCCCTGCAAAGAAGAAAAAGGATAGGTGGGAGCATGTGCGCTGTCACTGTCAGCAGACCGTCAATATCTCCAAAATCAATGCACAGATGAAGCACAGGTTGGCTGATGTAATAGCATGGGAGGCCAATGTTATCAACCTCATTGGACTTGAGATTGGTGAATCCGTATGTATGTATATGTGTTACGTTTGCATTTTGTGATATGCCTTTATCAGTAGTGCCAAACATAAACATGGACTGTACTTCATTCATTTTTTTCCATATTGTAACTTGCAAGATGTATGTCAGCATAAATGTATATAAGGAAATTACGTAAAGTAAGGGAACTTTGTGAGCCTCAGAGTGCCTACACCAATCAAACGTAAATCAAGCATGGGTTAAATTACACAGTTCCCATACCGTGCCACAAAGGGCTATTTAATGGCTCATGGATTGTACTAATAACTGAATATCAAGATTTCTGGGCATTTCCATAAGTAACCTACAGAAATGAGGTGAGATGCCTACAAACTCGCAGAACACCCAAAGTTGAAGGCTGAGCTGGAAATGTATTTCCATGAAGCTTATATGTGTACTCATCAATGTGTGCTGCATTCTGATGCACATGTACACAGATTGCTATGCCTCATGAATATTTACATGTTTAGAACGGTGTGTTTTTCAGAGCACACAATCAACATTATACATGCGGACAAGGCATGTAACCTTACAGAAAGTTGGAAGGTACAACAATTTAATATTACTCACCAGTGCCAGTACACCCTTATACAGCTTCTATGATGTTACATACGATGTATGCCTGTCCTTTTCCACAATACTTAGTCCCTGATTTATACTTTTTTATGCAAACCTGCGTTACAGCAGGTTTGCGTCAAAAAGTTTACCGCCGGCTAGCTCCATTCCTGGACGCCAGCAAGGCATCATATTTAAGGAATGATGCTAGCCTGCGGTAAGACCCGATTAGCATCAACATAAATGATGCTAACTGGGTGGGGGAGGCGTAGGGGAAACAGGAGGTTGTGCATCAAAGAATGGTGCTAGTCAGGTTAGAGTCAGAAAAATGACTCTAACCTGACTAGCATAATGTTTTGACGTGCAACCCCCTTGGACATGACTCCTGTCTTAGTAAAGACAGGAGTCATGCCCCTCTGCCCAATGGCCATGCCCAGGGGACATATGTCTCCTGGGCATGGCCCTTGAGCACAGTGCCATGTAGGGGGGCCCAAGTTAGGCCCCCTTATGGCACTTAAAAAAAAAAAAAACTTACCTGGACTTACCTGGGAGGGGTCCCCCCATCCTTACGTGTCCTCCAGGTGTGGGTGGGAGTGGGTGGAGGTGTCCCTGGGTGCAGGGAAGGGCACCTGTGGGCAGTTTCCATGACCTCTGACCATGGAAAATGGCCCACAGGTCCCCTAACGCCTGCCCTGACCCAGGCGTGAAAAAATGGAGCTAAACAGACTTAGCACCAATATTTAAGGCCCCCCTCCCGTGCGTGATCTTTGCACAGAAGGATAAATAAGGCCTTTGAGTCATTTTTTGCCCGGAAACGCCTACCTTGCATCTCATTGATGCAATGTAGTTTTCCGCACGCAAAAAATGACGTTAACTCCAATATTTTGATGCTAGGTCGGTCTAGTGTCAATATATAAATATGGAGTTAAGTTTGCAGCAGATTTGCGGGAATAAAAATGACATAAATCCGGTGCAAACAAAGTATAACTATGCCCCTAAGTTATTCTAGGGTCAATTTTGTCACCTAAGTGTCATGGTGCACAGGAGTCTGACATAGTGCTGCCCAGCATTACTAAATATATTACATCCTTAAGGCATGCTCCAGGCACCTCAGGCCTGCAAGTGGTCTACCTGCATGCAATATTCTGGTAATTTTGACATGTGTATTTAAACTGTTGTGCAAATCAAAAATATTTGGATAGTATAGTTTGTTTCCTAAAAATGCAAAACCTATATGAAAGCAATATTTAGAATGCAATTTCCTCATTCATGTCTCCTAGGTGGATGTCTACAATTTATAAGGGTAGGGGTGGGCTCCTTCCAGGACCCCAGTGCTACAAATAAGTGTTATAAGTACATGGTATGTACCATTTTCATGTCTGTGTGTGATCTGTGCAAAATCTTACATTGTGATATCTGGTGGAAGGTAACACTCAGCTACCGTCTATAAGCTGCCAGTGTGTGAATCAGAACAGAACCTTCCCACAGATTCTATACGAATGATCAAGGAGTAAAATTTTGGAGAATGCAAGGTGTATGTAAGCAAACCCGCAGGAACTAAAAATCTTTACTTTTTTATAGTGCCACATACCATTATCTGTCACAAACTCTGCATGTATTCACACAAACGCATTATCTCGTACAACAAACTGCACAAACACAAGTAATCTGGAGTCAACATATGTGGTAGGACAGTGACTTGTGTGTTGCTAAGCATGTCTGAGCAGGGTTCAGATGTACATATCTAAAAATGTACATGACACAGGGACAGATGATGTGCAATATTTATACACAGGCACTGTTACTAAGCATGGACAGAATAGGTATCATGGAATCAGATTCACACACTGTGTGATTATACAACATATGTTCAATCAACATGCAGCATAATGGATTCATACATGCTGCATACTTCTGCGCTTTCCAGAATAGACATTTCAGTTTTACTGACCTTACGGGTGGGCAAACATACCTGCTGTCTGACACATATTATGTTTGTAGAAAACATAACTGTCCTTGTAGCAGTATGACAAAACTAAAGCAGAAAGGTGTAAACGTATGATATTGTCATTGGGTTGCCATCACAATCTAACCAATTTTGAATATGGTAGTTGCAGCTTATGTTTTTTGTGATGGACCTAAATCTTCATAACTAATGTATTTTGGCCATGACAGACAACAAATGACATGGCTACATGTGTGTCTGTTCATGTGTTTGTTCATTATTCGATGGACGTATAGATCTTCAATGTCTTAGCCTACCACAAGGTATGTCTGTTGTAATCCAGCCTCAGAGGTCCTTGACCCTCACTCAGAGTCATGGTGCAAGGGTCCATGCATCGTATCCAAAAGGTTTGTTTGTCAGATGAGTAGTCCGGCAAGCATACACACACTACTGAGATGCTATATACAATTTATTGTGTATGCCTCCAAATGCAGCCTAGGAATGATGTGTGTACATAAGCCTGTTTAGGTGGAGATAAGTAAATGTTAGTAATGTTCTTCAGTCATGGTCTACAGAAGATACCTGACAATCCCCTATCTATTTATTAGTTATCTAACACAGAGAAAGTGAAGTCAGCAATTGTGAAACCTTGTAATAATCCAGATAGGGTATGCAATGCCAAGTCACACTGCCTTAACTGTATCACCTTATCCACTTACATTTATGTTGATGATCAATGATTGGCATATTTGCATGACACAACTCAAAATCCCAAATTAGGTAAAACAGGCCCATCATGAGGGTGAACATATGTCCTTTATGGTATTTATCTCATTGTGACTACTTTTACATTTTATGCACCTACACAGACAGCACCTGACTCAGTTTCCCTGGCTTAAGTAGGGGATGCCTATGTTGTCACATTATATTGACCATATATCTATCTGTATTGCTGGTATTGTTCTGGTCAGGGACGTGTGATTGTGTTACAAGGTCGGACTATTTCTCACAGACATCATGTAAATATAATGCATGGACTAACTAGTTATTGTATTATCACCCTAGATAACATGACAGCTAAAGAACCAAGAACACTTGAAATGTGCTGTGAGAGATACCGGCAGATTAGGAACATCTCTAAGGCCTCCTGGAAGATGCACAAACTATATGAACATGCAAAGGCAGTAGGGTCCAGGAACATCCCTCCATCAACCATACCTTCAATGGCAACATTTGCCACAAGCCAGGACATAGAAGGATCAATCCAGCAACAACCACCCCAATACCACCCGCTACCCCTGCACCCACACAGCTAATACCATATGGCCCAGGAGGCCCAGAAGGAGAAAAGAATCCAGCTTCCACTATATAATTATCCAGAAACTAAGGAAGGTGAGCAAATACATTGATGCAATTCGTATTTAGCAGGTAAGTTTACAGCCAAGGATGGATACCATGGAGGAGGTCATGAAGCAACTCTCCCAACTTTTATAGGCATTTAATTTACAATGTTTTCTAGTTTCTTTCTTATCTTATTATTTAAATAGTTAGTAATATGATAGGTTTAGAGTTGTTAAGGTTTAGAATTTTACAGTGTTTCATAGGAACATGTTTGTATATCTTTTTTAATATTTATAAGGTTTTAGTGCATGGGGCGTTGAGGTTTAGGCTTTGTTAAAAAATATATATATATATATATATATATATATATATATATATATATATATATATTTATATATATTGTTAGACCTGACAGCCTTAGGGTGATCACCCCTAACATTTTGCCTGGCTACCTCCACTTTTTGGACCCTGTTTTTGCTCGTTTTAGGACTCTGTGCACTTTACCACTGCTAACCAGTGCTAAAGTGCATATGCTCTCTCCCTGTAAAACATGGCGACATTGCTTAATACCCAATTGGCTTATTTAATCTACTTGTAAGTCCCCTGTAAAGTGCACTACATGTGCCCAGGGCCTTTAGATTAAGTGCTACTATTGGGCCTGCAGCACTGATTGTGCCACCCACCTAAGTAGCCCCTTAACCATGCCTCAGGCCTGCCATTGCAAGGCCTGTGTGTGCAGTTTCACTGCCACTTTTACCTGGCATCTAAAAGTACTTGCCAAACCTTAAACTCCCTTTTTTTCTACAGATATGTCACCCCTAAGGAAGCCCCTAAGTAACCCATAGGGCAGAGTGCTATGTAGATAAAAGGCAGGACTTATACCTGTGTAGTTTATATGTCCTGGTAGTGTAACACTCCTAAATTCATTTTACCCTGCTGTGAGGCCTGCTCTTTTCATAGGCTAACATTAGGGCTACCTTCATACTGTTTGAGTGGTAGGTTCTGATCTGAAAGGAGTAAAAAGGCCATATTTAGTATGGCCTCTGACCCTACCAACTCAGACACTTCTGGACAAGATACCACGTGTGAAGAAACTCTGAACCAGTCCCTGCAACCTGCCAAGAGGAACTGCCTGGCTGCCCAACGGACTCACCTGACTGCATTTCTGCAAAAGACTGCTGCCCGGCTGTTGCCCTCCTGCCTTGCTGCCCTCTAGCTCTGCTGAGAAGTGCTCTCCAAAGGCTTGGATAGAGCTTGCCTCCTGTTCCTTGAAGTCTCAGGGCCGAAAACCCTTCCTCCTGCAAAGAACTCCTTGTGCGGTGAACATTCGATGCACAGCCTGCCAGAAACGATGCATCACAGTGAGAAAATCACTGCACACCAAACCGGAACAATGCAGCCCAGCTCCTGAGAGGAGATCGACGCAGCACCAGCGTTGTGACCGGAACTTCGACGCACTGCCCACTAAATTTACGCATAGCCGAGCTGAAATAACACAGCCCAACTTCCTGTGAGAAGAATCGACACAGTACCTGCCATGCGACCAAAATTTCCCCACAATCGCCCACCGGATCGACGCAGCCCCTGTGACTTCATCCTGCATGCCCAGGATTTTTTCTGCATCGTCCCCATGGGCGTCCAAAAACCCTGCAACCTGAAGAGGATCCAAGTCAGCGCACTGGAAATCCAGCAAAGCCTTGCCTGTGTGGAAAATTATAGATGCATCATCTGTGTGCGCCAGGAGAAAAAGACGCACACCTCCCCATTTTCCACGCATCTCCTCCTCTGAGGTCCCTTGCAGAGAATTTGAATGCAAACCAGGTACTTTGTGCTTGCAAGAGACACTTGTTGCTTTTTAAGAACTAAAGACTACTTTTTATCATTTTCTAAGTGATATTTCAACATGTACTTATTGAATCTTGATAGTTTTGACCTGCATTAACCAGATAAATATTCTATATTTTTCCAAAATACTGTGTGGTGTATTTTTGTGCTGTTATACTGTGTTATTGCATGAGTTATTGCACAACTACCTTACACATTACCTTCTAAGTTAAACCTCACTGCTCAGTGCCAAGCTACCAGAGGGTGGGCACAGGATAATTTGGATTGTGTGTGACTTCCCTGACTGGAGTGAGGGTCTTTGCTTGGGCAGGGGTTAACCTGACTGCCAACCAAAGACCCCATTTCTAACATATATGTATATAATATATGTTTATATATATTTGTTTAGGTTTACAAGTGTAGTTAGATTATGTATAGATATAGTTGATGTTTCTATTGTGAATACTATAGATGTGTTAAGGGGCGGGGGTTGATGTTTAACATGTTATCTGAATAGTGTTAAGGTTAGTCAGTTTAGGATAGGTCGATGTAGGTAGTTTAGGATAAGTTTTGATAATATAAGGTGGTGTTTAGGTCAAGTAGTACAGTTTAGGCAGTTTCTTACATAAATATTTAATTCGTAAAACCTTTTATACCTTCACAACCTCATAATTTTTGTATCATTGAGAGTTTCTAACATTGAGTAGGTTGTGTTGAGGACATGATGCAGCTATTGCCCTGCAGTCTTTAAAGGTGTATGTTATTTTGTGAGATGCCTATGGTCAACAAGTAGTGTATTTCACATATGAGTCACTTAAGGATTATTTGACAATCTTATTGTATTGTAAGTGGTCATCTTAGCATGATTTGACAGAAAACCCAACACAGATACTCACCCACTGTAGCACTTTGTGTGAAAGAAGTTGGCCATGTATACTTTGGATGATTTTGTGGCAAAATATTACAGGATACGGACTGTGCTGGGTCACACAATGGGGCCTGCCGCTAAGACACATACCCTTATACCATTCTGGACATAGGTAATTGTTAGCTGGTTACAAATTATGTATGTGGCCTACATGCATGGAGAACCTCAATGACCCTTGGCATTGAGTACTTGCTAAGTGTGGCACTACATGGATTTAACTTCGTGCTACTACTTGCAGTGTTTTGATAACATAGGTCTACCATTTCCTCTTAGTGTGGGGAGGTGTTGCCTTGTTACAGGGTCCGTGATCTGTCACCAAATCAGTAATATGTGTGTATATTGTACAATTGATGTCATGTGTGGTTACATACACACTCAATACATGTGAGGCTTCTCAGGGACAGAGGAACACATTTGTCTTACATATCCCAGGAGACCTTTTGACACCATTTATTATTAGTAAATGTATCTCTCATAATATAATTTTGCGTTTCATGCATACTGCCATCCAAGGTGTTGGACTGACCTTGTACATCCGTGTGCAACATACTAATGATGCTAACTCTGAAGGAGTCTGGCAATGACTACCTGCATATTATCAGAGTAAACATATTTTAAGATCTTTAGGGTTTCTTCATTGTAAGCATTGAGGTTATCATATGTGCTTGTTGACGTGATGTTCACTGAGCTACAAATATGGGGATGAGTGAAACATTTTCATTGACTCACATGCCTCACAGACCCTATTTAGACAATGTAGTTTGTGTGCTTAGTCAGACCTTTTTACTGTGTGCCAGTCCAGGAAGTGAAGCTTATTGTCACACCATGACTTTCAATTGGTAAACAAGAAATTCCAGATAATGCAATGGCAGTGGATATACATGATGTTTGGGCATATACAACAAGAGCAGGTGATAATGTGTGTAGCTTAACCTATTTGAAATGCTAAAAAAAATCATTGGCTACGTACACGCATACCATGGTTTGTAAAACAAACTCCAGAAAATGGAGAGGGTCCAAAGGCACTGACTTCCTGTATGAATTGCCTGGTTCATTAGACTCGTGTGGGAACTTTGCCGGGGGACATGGACCCAAGTCCTCCAGAGAAAAGGTAAACTGACTGAGAAAAGTGGTAAAGCCCGACTGTATAAAGTCTGTATTTAATGTCCAAGTACCATAAATGCCACAAGTTCAGAAGGACAGGATTACAAACAGCGTCGTTATTGATCCAAATAAATTGTTTTATTTTGTGTGGAGAAAATTAATGATTTCCAAAACGAAATACATCAGAAATAAATCCAGAAAGGAACCATGGGAGTCAGCCAACATGTGTTTCGCCCCACCAGGCGCGTAGGCCGGGGCTTTCTCAATGCTGAAAGAAAGGGAAACAAGATCCAACTGAAGGTAATTCAGTGTTATAAAGAAGAAGAAATAGAATAAAGCAGCACCGAAACGTGAAAAACCGGGATTCATGCAAAAAGATTTATGCAAAAAGATTCAATTATCCTGGTTCAAATGGTTCCAAGAGGTGAAAATACATGAAAACAATGCTGTAGTAAGGTGAACGATTATTAAGAACAAGAGTCGATCCAAAATGTGAGTGACTTTTTAACCACTAAGAACGGTAGTGCAAAAAGTGGAAATGAATATGTGAGGAGATAGATAGGCGAAATGAATTTCTGAGGAGGATGTGACAGACATATCCTTTGAATAGAAGCCACACAGTTATATCAAGGATGAGTAGTCAGATCGTGAATTCAATTAGTAATGCCTATGGTTTAAAGTGAATATCGAGAAGATGACTAGAAATGTGCGCAATAAAGATAGTAATAATTTCAAGAAGGAGAGTATAGCTAATGTTAGACATACCCTTTAAGCAGAATTCAGCAATGTAAAACAGTTGTTGTATGCATTAATTGAATAAATTCGTAATCTGAAAGGAATACATACACGTTGCTGTAAATATAAATACAGAAAAAAGCAAGGTAGACAAGAGTAATGTAATCAACAATAGTAAACAGTCACCCTTAATGGGTTAGGTAGTTGTTAAGTGGAAAACAATATGAACTAACCCTGGAAGAAAACAGTAGGTAATTTAGAGAAACAATTTGTAACCTAGAAAAAAAAAAAAAAAGAAGAATACGAACAAATGGGAAGAAACCCCGTCCGTCTCCTAAAAACAGCAACGTTTATGTATTCCTTTCAGATTATGAATTTATTCAATTAATGCATACAACAACTGTTTTACATTGCTGAATTCTGCTTAAAGGGTATGTCTAACATTAGCTATACTCTCCTTCTTTAAATTATTACTATCTTTGTTGCGCACATTTCTAGTCATCTTCTCGATATTCACTTTAAACTATAGGCATTACTAATTGAATTCACGATCTGACTATTCATCCTTGATATAACTTTGTGGCTTCTATTCAAAGGATATGTCTGTCACATCCTCCTCAGAAATTCATTTCGCCTATCTATCTCCTCACATATGCATTTCCACTTTTTGCACTACCGTTCTTAGTGGTTAAAAAGTCACTCACATTTTGGATTGACTCTTGTTCTTAATAATCCTTCACCTTACTACAGCATTGTTTTCATGTATTTTCACCTCTTGGGACCATTTGAACCAGGATAATTGAATCTTTTTGCATAAATCTTTTTGCATGAATCCCGGATTTTTCACGTTTCGGTGCTGCTTTATTCTATTTCTTCTTCTTTATAACACTGAATTACCTTCAGTTGGATCTTGTTTCCCTTTCTTTCAGTCTTTGGAAAGCCCCGGCCTACGCGCCTGGTGGGGCGAAACACGTGTTGGCTGACTCCCATGGTTCCTTTCTGGATTTATTTATGATGTATTTCGTTTTGGAAATCATTCATTTTCTCCACACAAAATAAAACAATTTATTTGGATCAATAACGACGCTGTTTGTAATCCTGTGCTTCTGAACTTGTGGCATTTATGGTACTTGGACCTTAAATACAGACTTTATACAGTGGGGCTTTACCACATACCATGGTTTGTGTAGTCTTTTCTAGAACAGACATCCAACACTCAGATTTATAGGAGTGAATTTATTTACATGTGTGAGTTGGCCACCATGAGCATTTTTACATGTGTTTGAGGCAACAACACAAAATAGTCAGTAAAGGATGTCCGGAAACAGTCCATTTGGGAGACATGTAAGAGACATGTGGAGGTGTTGAGAATTTCAGTGAGGAGATACAAATTGCCATTAAGGAGGGTAGTAGTCCACTTCACAGGTCCACAGTTGGATAAGATTAACAGGTGCGCAAAAAAAGTGACAGTTCTGGGTAACAAAAGAGGTAGCGTGATGACAGACACAGGACCACAAGGGAACTGTCCAGGAGACACAGACAAATGTTACCTGACGGTTTTCCAACAGAAATTGGAGAAATCGCATCTTCCTCCTGTGAAGGGTGTTGTGCCTCACCTGCAGTTGGTGGCGTTTGTGTGAGAGGCATCTGAGGCACACACACTTCACAGGCATTTGTCTATGACAGTAATTCAGACAGAAAATTCCTGACAAGTGTCTGGTGGCTTGCCAAAAAAGCAACAACACTATCGTTGAGGTCACCCATTGTTGTTATCCAGGAGTTCAACTGCATCCATTGATTCCATGATGTTACGTTTGGCCCCAGCTGTATGGCTATTTCACTGGTGTCAGAAGTAGACGGCTGATGTTGTTCCCTCTGTATCCTGACACCAGCAAAGTCAGCTAGGGACTCATCAAGTGTCAATGCCAAGTGTAGGTGTCTATGCTAGCCTTATTGTGGCTCAGGCAACTAAGGACTCCTTGTAGGGTGCCCGCTATGGTCTCTAGCCCTGCTTACAACCATCCACTGCTGGACTCCTAACACTCAATGTTCGAAGACTTTGTGGGGGTCCTCTGAGTCCACAGCTGGGCTTGGAATGGCAGATGGGGCATTTTCTGTGGGTGGTGGTTTATCTGGAGACCCTGCAATGCTGTTATCCCTTTCCAGGTTTGGAGAAGAAGATTTTATGGAATCCAGGAGTTGCTGGAAGATGTTATCACCCATGTGAGGTAGAAGCTCATCACCAACACGTAGGTCATCCAGGATAGGTTGCTGTACAGGAGGTGTTGATTGTCCATCTGCAATGAATGATATTTATTGTTGTGCCATCTGTTGCCTATAGTATTTTAGATGACAAACTGACTTAATTGAAATTCACTTTATGTTACACAGAGATGTGTTGAACATGAGTTACTAAGAGCAAATGAAGCAAAGTTTCACTATTTTAGCTTTCCAAATGGATATATCTGTACATTGTTCACATAAACACTATGGGGGTCATTCTGACCCCGGCCGGCGGCGGAAGCCGCCGGCCTGGCTGGGACCGCCAAAATACCGCTGCGCGGTCAAAAGACCGCCGCGGGTATTCTGGGTTTCCCACTGGGCTGGCGGGCGACCGCCAGAAGGCCGCCCGCCAGCCCAGCGGGAAACACCCTTCCATGAGGATGCCGGCTCCGAATGGAGCCGGCGGAGTGGAAGAGGTGCGACGGGTGCAGTTGCACCGTCGCGATTTTCAGTGTCTGCATGGCAGACACTGAAAATCATGGTGGGGCCCTGTTACGGGGGCCCCTGCAGTGCCCATGCCATTGGCATGGGCACTGCAGGGGCCCCCACGACACCCCTTACCGCCATCCTGTTCCTGGCGGCTACGACCGCCAGGAACAGGATGGCGGTAATGGGGGTCGGAATCCCCATGGCGGCGCAGCAAGCTGCGCCGTCATGGAGGATTCCCCAGGGCAGCGGAAAACCGGCGGTACACCGCCGGTTTTCCGTTTCTGACCGCGGCTGTACCGCCGCGGTCAGAATGCCCATGGGAGCACCGCCAGCCTGTTGGCGGTGCTCCCGCGGTCCCGCCAGGGTCAGAATGACCCCCAATGTGCCAAGGGTCCAAACTCTGTGTCATTGTTCACAGTGCAAGGCAGTTACACAGCTTGCTGGCCTATCTGGCTGAAAGGGTGAGTATGAGTAATGACGCCCTTTATCATGTAGCTGGATTTTTTCCATGTCATGGTTATATTGACACTACTACCGACAACACTGCACCCTGTCACCAGGGTGGCTGCATTCCCAGTAGCCATTTCTTAACCCACAGCTAATGACAACATGCTTTTAATTTGCTCAACTATTAATTTTCATACATCACTCTGCCTTTCACACCGTATAGAACAGCAATCTGCCTTGCAGTGCTGTGTTGCATGCAATTTGTGCGTTCATGTGGCCAAGGCCTCATACTTGACATACATCCACACAACTCTACACAGCAAGCAGCCTTGCAATACTGCAAGAATGGGTAAGAGCATTTAAGTACCATGGTTTACTTTTTGGTGTATGCTCCTGTGACTTCCTAGCACACAGTCATTTCCAGAGTCCAGACCAATTGGCACTGTGAACTATTTTTAAAGGTGATATGCACCATCACAATTGTAGAAATACAATATGTAAGTTCACCACATTTTGTAATTGCACACTTTGCCCTCTGCAGAGTATCACAGATCAGTTCACTCAGCCCTGATTATCTGTACATGGACATGGCTCCTCTGCAAACCATCATTTGGGCACAGGGCGAGGACTTACTCTCAAACACTGATGACACCCAGATCATACATTATCTCTCTGTAGACACAACACGACCAACATTAGTAACAATATGCATTTGCCCAACATGCCTACCAGTATGTCAGAACTATGGCTCATGCCTAACCTCACAAGAGAGTAGTGATGATAATCTGTAACATTTACATACCCTGGTTACCAACACGAGTAGGCCCAAACACCTCAGCCTCCAACCATCCCCAAAACGTGTCCATCATCCTGGTCAACTGACTCATCCTGTCACTTCACAATTTCATGTTCAACATTCTCCTGCTTTGACATAGTCAGACTTGTCTGTGTCATGGTTCCCTTGTGACAGCCGTGACACATTCTGCCAGGCCCAAGTCACATGTCAAGTATAGTGCTCTAATCGACTCTTCTTCACCATCCCTTCACAGCTACTACACAATTGCAAGACTATTAAAGAAAAGCAGTGAGTGACTGTCACTCAGGCTACCTTGCAGAACATGCATCACCTATCTCTACAATGGTTAGGAATTGTTCCGCATTCTGACCCACTGCCAGTTCAATGTGCTCAGCCAAACCTACATTGCAATACAGTACCATGGACACACCAGGTTCTCCTACCATCTATACTTCCAACAAACACTCATGGGCCTCTGGTGTACATCACTTGCATTCACCACCACCCCCAATATTCATTTGTACAAGACAGGAGGTAGTGTTGTCTCTAACATGGCAGACAACAGCTGTGAGATCTGACCCAGCACATCCAGACAACTGCATGCCCTGTGGTTTAAAGATCATACTTGGAGATACGCCACATACTGAACCACTGGATCTCCTCTCATGTGAAAAGTTGACCCTCTGGTAACCCAATTCTATTCCATTTGTTCACACTACAATTTTGGCTGCATAGGCGCAAAACAAACACCTTTGCCACATGGTGCAAGGGGGCCTGTATTATGAAAGTCAGGTTTTGCCGTTTTCTGAGGTCCATGCATGATGTGCTGCTCCATTCCAGGAATTTTGCTTTGTATTGTGGAACTTGTAGTCCTGATCACTCATGTTAAACATAAGTCCACATGTTGCAGTATTCAAAGGATGATCTGGACTTGGGCAGTACATTATGCATGGACATGAAAAACTTAGATGAGCTGGACTGTACAAATTGTCACTTGGCAAAATAACTGACATGGCATAGCTCTGATGGTTCTATGAGGGAACCACTGATACTGGAACAAGGCATGCCTTAACATTGTGGTCAAAACCATGAATGCATTGTTTCCACATATGCTTTTACCACGCATGCCTTTTTAATTAGCTTTGTTGTAAAAGCATGTCTAGAAAAGGCATGTGAAACGGCATGTGTGGTTCATTCATGCAACCCCCCCATCGGCCCTGAGGCCCAACACTGACCCCACCCCTAATACCTAAACTTCCCCGACCCCCCACCTGCCCTGAGACCTAAAAAAGATTATCCTAAACTCCCACCCTGCACCTAAAAACTAAAGTACCCCACCTACACAGAACTCTAAAAACTGAACTACCCTAACCTTCTGCCTGAGCCCTAAAAAAAACTACCCAACCCACCACCCCGCCCCTAAAAACTAAACTACCCGACTCCCCACCTGCCAATAAGTAAAATACCCTGACCCCACCACCCACCCTAAGCCCTAAAAAAAACCTATCCCAACCTCCACCTCTGCCCCAAAAAACTAAACTACCCCAACGTCCCACCTGCCCTCAACCCTAAAAAAACTACCCAGACCCCCCCACCCCTGCCCATAAAACAAAACTACCCCAACACCCACACCCACCCTGAGTCTTAAACAAAAAATGATGCCGACCCCCCACCCCACCCCTAAAAACTAAACTACCATGACCTCCCCACCTGCCCTGAGCCGTAAAAAAACCTACCCTGACTCCCCCAACCCTGCCCCTTAAAACAGAACTATCCGACACCCCCACCCACCCTGGGCCATAAAATCTTCCCCTCTAAAAAGTAAACTACCCAGATCCCCCCACCCACCCTAAGCCCTAAAAAGAAAATATGCCAACCCCCCCACCCCTGCCCCTAAAAACTAAAGTGCTCCAACACTCCCACCCACCCTAAGCCCTAAATCCAACCCCATCGCTAAAAACTACCCACCAACCCTGCCCCAACCCTACCTACCTACCTCACTGCAGCCTCTCCTGAGCCTTTCTCCTCTTCTCTCCTCCCTCTTTCCACCCTTCCTTAAGCCTTCCCCACTCCTTTAAAAATAAACTACCCCGCACCCCACCCTAAGCCCTAAATAAAAAAATACCCAAATCCCACACTCCCACCCCTAAAAAAAATAGCCCGACCTCCCACCCTAAGCCCTAAAATAAAATAACCAAACTCCCCACCCCTTAAAAAAAATAGCCCATCCGAAACCCCCACCCACCCCAATCCCAATCCCTTAATCCACACCCACTCCTGCCCCAGCCCCACTTCCCTCACCGAGTCCTCTCCCAAACAACGCATGGCTTTTTCTGGGCCTTAATCACGCATATGCGTAGTTTACCACATGTGTGGTTAAGGCACAGAAAAAGGCATGCTTGTTCCGGCAAGCATGGTTATGCTTGTGTGGCAAATGTCTGCATTGTTTACAATGCGTGGTTAAGGATTTTCTCATCTGTGATGTATGGGTTCACATGTCAGACATTCCTGACCTTTCACACAGCGAAGTGCAGCACAGCAAAGTATGTTGTTGCACTACACACATGACACGTTTACCCATATTGTTCATTGATGACACTTTCCCTGTAGATCTTCCAAGTCCTCAACTGTTGCACTGTCCTGCCACCAAGTCTATTGGCATAAGTGACGACACATGCTCCTCCAATGGGTCCAACTCCTCCTGTTCTTCTGGTCCACATGGCTGCCTCCAGGTTCCTTGCCAGTTTCTACTTGGCCTGCTCTTATAATCACCCAACCTGTTTTTCAGTTCAGGCACTGTCCTTTTGTCTTGCCAGATTCTGTTGATCTTATCCACTATGGACTGCCAAATGGCTTCTTTCTTCTCTAATGGCAATTTTTAGGTGAAAAAGAGAAGGTGTTAATATTTTGTTACCTCAAATTTTTAAATGTGGTTCTCCTCTTGGCCTGCTGTTTGGACATCTTGGCTGGGGTAGAGATTGTTGCCCTTCTGACTTGTGGATGTTGTTGCCTCCATTTTCTTCTGTTGTGGTAGTTGTTGCTCAGATTGTGGAAATGTGTTGTACTTTTTAGGGATCCTGCGATGCAGAGCACTCCTATGTGTGGCAATGTTGATTTGCAGCACTTCCAAGAGCTTTAGGACACACAAATCAGCTTTGCGAAACATAAGGTCCAGTTGCCATATGCCACACTATCATTTTATTTTAATGCATCAGAATTTTAGACACAGCTTAAAGCCTTACAATATGGTGTGCTGTCCCATAGATATGGTGCAGCCATATCAAATGTAAATGGTGCACCAAACCACAAGTTTTTTTGATGCAATGCTGCCACAATGCAGCATTGCATCGCTCTCATCATTCTGGGCCTCACTGTCAAAAAGTTATGGACTTGAGCATTAGCGTGGAAAACACAGTCTAACACAAAATATTCTGTGTTACAATATGAGCATAAAAATCTAGCCAAAAGCATTGGGAAAGTTCTGGTCCAAATACAAAATGTTGTGGGCATCCATAACTGCCTATTTTATACAGGCTGCAAAGAATATTGGAAGGAAGAGAAGGACATCTATGAAAGTTAAGTTGGTGTATGTTCACCACAACTTCCAATATGTCTGAGAGGATTTTGTCTGCAAACCAAATAAGGTGACAGAACATTGAATCAGTGGAGTAGGTGCAGATCACAAATCTGTTACAACTAATTGAATATTGTATTGACTAAGAATTGAAATAATCCATGTTTGCTAAGGTGTGCAAGAACTGATTATTTCAAAGAATTTCACATGCATATTCTGGTGGATGGTGGACGTATTACACGAAGGTTGGTCGCTAGAATAACAGCCACCCTAAAGGAAATGCATTTCAGACTTTGAATATTGTCCCCTCAAAGTGCAGCAGTTTCTATATCCCTCAAACAACAGTGCTTTGACGTCCATGATATTTAGTAGCCATTATGCTTGCATTCTTGATTCATGTCTTGTGTGTCCGCCCGGCTCCGCCATTGACTGGGCAGTTTTGCACTGATGGAGGGACAATGTTTTCATCAACATGAGCCTTGATCAATCAGTCCTGAACAACCTTCGCTCTACCTAAATAGTGTGGTTTTGTCATTTGAACAAACTGAAAATTGTACTTCTCACTGGTCATAAATGATGCCTAGTCAGTGGTGCAAAGTTTCTCAGTCACTGAAGCTATTTATTTAGCACACTCATTTCTGGTGCTGTTTCATTAGTGTGAGGTAATAATGAATGTGTTGTTCTGGAGAACCACTAAACAAGAGCCATGGCATGTTTGTGCACGTAGGATTAGAGATGGGTTAATTTTGTCCCTAAACATGAGAGATGAGACTGCCTCTAACAAGGTAACTAACTTTGTTTGTGTGGTTGCATGGGCACGTACGTAGGCGTGATGTACTCGCACTGTCAGAATGAGGTACTAACACTACTATCAGCAACATCGAGATAGGAGTAGATTTAGAAACAAGAGAAGGGAAAGAATCCTCAGAAGATTACACCAAGAAATAGAAGACAGATTTGCTATTATCAACTTTTTACCTCTTGTAACTACACCCTAACTATGTCCAGCCTGGGTTTCTATATGAAATAGGCATCTAATTTTTGACAATGTAGTTCACAAAGTAGATACCTACATTACTCTATTATAAAGATATTGAAATAATTATGATGTTCTATTCTGAAATTCACAAATGGTCGGAGGCATAAAAGAACGGAACAAGATTTTGTGGGAACTCACATTTTGCACAACTTGGCAGCCATCTGGGTTGCAGTTTACTATATAAACCACTCTTGGGATTCTTAGCCTAACTTTGCTTAAAGTTTCCTTAGCATGAAGACTCACCTGAAGTTATACCCAGCCCCACTTACATTTCAAAGGCCTTTGTCTCCAGCACACACAAAGGAACTTGTTATTGGACTTTTGTCACCCCAAACTTCTTGGAGTCTTGACAGGGAAAGGAAAGAAGATTCCAGAACCAAATGTGGGGGTAATATTGGACACTCAGACACCACTTTAGGAAAAACCATAGAGCTCTGGATATTCCAAGGGGTAGGACTGCATTGTTCCCCAAAAGACTGCCGTGCTGCTTGAAGCCTGCCTTGTTCTCTAAAGGACTACCCTGTCGCTTGAGGTCTCCTTGTTACCCATAGGACTGTCCTGCTCCTAGAGGCCTTGCTCCCCAGAGGACTGCCATGTTGCTTGAGGCCTGCACTGGTCTCTGAGAAGCAACACTGGACCTGCTTCTTTCCTCCCAGGCTTCCTGCGTGACTCCAATGGTCAGTTGGCTGACCTCCTGTTCTGAGCTGCAGGGACACAATAAACTCCAGAGGTCTCCCGGCAACTGCCCAATTGACCTGCTGCCACCAGACAGATCTGCCTGGATGTGCAACAAAACCTATCTGAGCCCTTCTGGCCACTGCTAGAGTGAGTACCAGATCTCCAAGAGATGCAGGTCCAGGTCCTGGACCCTTGGCTGGTATCAGAGTGCACTTCCCTTCTAGAAAAGGGGAATTTCTGAAGTTTTGGGCTCTTCATGACTGCAAAGCAGCCTGTTCATGCTGAGACTCTGCTGCCCATGACTACCACCAACGCAACGGTCCAGGAAACCTGACTCTTTGCGCTACAGCAACAATCAGCAACGTGAGATCTGCACTTTGCTCTACAGCAACAACAGCCCGCGATGACCATCAATGCGAAGCTCCAGCAATGACCATCATTATGCTCAACCGGATGACCATCCATGACACCATGCCTGCTCTTCACTCAACAGTAGTAACTATTAGCGACACTTAACCTGCTCCTTGCAACCTCCGCCACTGCAAACAAAGCTCTGCTATCCAGAATTTCAAAAGATAACTCTTTCAGCAGGAATAACCTGGTCCCTGTATCTGGCTCTCAGTCTATTGGCCTGAACTTGTGACTTTCCCCTGGTCTAGCACTTTCAGATGACCGTGTGTACCGCTTTGTGCTTTTAGGCACTATGGCCCTCATTATGACATTGGCGGTAAGTACCGCTTACCACCATGCTGACTGCCACCAACAGCAGCGGATTACCGCCAACCATATAATGACCCACACATAGCAGTATACAGCCACACACGCAATTCCGCCGGCCCAAAGGTCATTGATAAACTGGCGGTAGCAAAACCCACACCATTACGTCAACAGAACAACACACACAGCATTATGACCTACGAATCACCACAGCGGGCATTCAATGGCTATAATCCATTGGCAGTACATACCGCCACCCTCAAAATACACACAACCTAACAAAACAACACCACATTAGACAATTCAAACTACACACACCTAACACACATACACACACCACTCCCACACCACTATAAAACACACACCCACATTACCCACAACCCTTTACGATTAAAAACAATTGCCACAAGAGAGGTAGCAAGACCACAGACAAGAGCACAGCCACACACCACCATCACCTATACAGCATCCACGCACCTTACATCACACACCCCAACACATCACCCCACACACCCTCACCCACACCACTCACACTACACCCATGGCACCACAACAACACCCCAGGTTCTCAGAGGAGGAGCTAAGGGTCATGGTGGAGGAAATCATCCGGGAAGAGCCACAAGTACTCGGATCACAGGTGCAGCAGACATCCATTGAAAGGAAGATGGAGCTATGGCAGAGAATCGTGGTCAGTGTCAACGCCGTGGGACAGCACCCCAGAACAAGGGACGACATCAGGAAGAGGTGGAATGACCTCCGGGGGAAGGTGCGTTCCACAGAAGCAAGACACCAACTAGCTGTACAGAGGACTGGCAGTGGACCCCCACCTCCTCCCCCACAACTAACAACATGGGTGGGGCAAGTCTAGGCAATCATGCATCCTGATGGCCTGGCAGGAGTAGGAGGAGGACTGGACTCTGGTAAGTCAAATCTCTATTACTATCACCCCCCCACCTGTATGCTATCACAAAACCCCACCCTTACCCTCACTCCCATCACTCCACCACATCATACACACCCCACCATCACAACCCACCCCTCCCAATATCAAGCCCCGCATGTAACAACAATGCACGGACCCCCAACACAGATCTGCATGGACACCCATCACCAAAGCATGCACAATAGAGAGAATCACTTAGCCCACAAAATAACTACTCACACAAGGCAAAGCTGGCAGGCAATAACAACCATAGAGGGCAACACACCCATGCACAAGATGGCACACACAGAAACAATAACACTGCATTTACATCCCCACAGGTCCCCCACACAACGTCACCGGAGATGAGGTGCCAGCAACATCCAGTCCCCTCCCAGAATAGGCCCACAGTGATGACAGCAGCTCTGGACGCCTGGATCAGGATGACCAACCTGGCCCATCAGGGATCTCCGGACAGTCGGTTACCCAGCCACAGTCCCATACACTACAGAGCTTCCCCCCTCAGGAAACACCAGCACAGTACCCACCCAGCGGGCCCATACCTCTGTCCCCAGGACACGTCAATCAGCAGTGTGTCCACCACTACAGGGACCCCAGGGCACCCCACAAACACAGGATGATCAGGGACCTGTGGTCAGTGGGCACACGGTTCAGGGGACAGAGGCACAGGACAACAGGGAAGCAGGGAGGACTGCTGTACGACAGGAGGAGGACAGGCCCAGGGAACCGACTCTCCAGGAGGCACTCACCAACATCCTGGGAGCATGCCACCATTCCCAGGAGACAGTGGACCAGATACTGGACAAGTTGCAGGAGACCCAGCAGCTGCAGGAGGGACAGTACCTGAGGATCAGGGAGGACTTGAAGGACATCCACACCACCCTTGTCACCAATGCAGGGATGCTGGCAGACATGGCCAACACCACGAGGGAGGCAGTGGCACACCAGCGGGCCCCTGACACTAGCCAAACTGATGAACAGCCTTCCACTTCCGCTGCCGCTAGTGGACAGGAGGCCCCACCACAGGAACAACAGGCCACCAGCACCCCTTCCCCTGCAGAAGGAGAACCACCCCGCAAATGGTCCCTGCGATCCAAGCAGAAGCCAGAGACCATTGCCAAAAGCCATGCCAGGAAATAAGACTCTCCTGATTGTCACCCTTGTGTCCCACTCTGTCACCCTGTCCACCTTGAACTGCCATTGCTCCACTTCCTACGCCCCCTTGGACAATGCACCTGTGATACAAATAGACTGGACTCTAACCTGGACTTTCCTCCACCATCACCCCAGCCCATTGCAAATCCCCCTCTACTTATTAGCACTTAAATAAACACAATTTTAATAAATACAAGTATGGAGTCTGACAAATGAACGAACTATGGCGGTCATTCTGACCGCGGCGGGCGGCAGTCACCGCCCGCCATGCGGTCACCGCCGAATGGCCGCTCTGCGGTCAGGAGACCGCGGATGCCATTCTGGCTTTACCGCTGGGCCGGCGGGCGACCGCCAAAAGGCCGCCTGCCGGCCCAGCGGGAAAGCCCCTGCCACGAGGAAGCCGGCTCCGAATGGAGCCGGCGGAGTTGCAGGGGTGCGACAGGTGCAGTGGCACCCGTCGCGATTTTCACTGTCTGCAAAGCAGACAGTGAAAATCTGTATGGGGCCCTGTTAGGGGGCCCCTGCACTGCCCATGCCAGTGGCATGGGCAGTGCAGGGGCCCCGTGGGGCCCCACGACACCCGTTCCCGCCATCCTGGTTCTGGCGGTGAAAACCTCCAGAAACAGGCTGGCGGGAAGGGGGTCGGAATCCCATGGAGGATTCCCTGGGCCAGGGGAAAACCGGCGGGAAACCGCTGGTTCCCCTTTTCTGACCGCGGCTTTACCGCCGTGGTCAGAATAGCCCTGGAAGCACCTCCAGCCTGTTGGCGGTGCTTCCGCTGCCCTCCGCCCTGGCGGTCAGAGACCGCCAGGGTTGGAATGAGGGCCTATGTGTTTGTTTAACAAGTTTTAAACACTGCAATACAACTGTACAGTAATATATACATAGGAATGACCTGTGGTTGGCTGAAGTCAATGCACCAGGAGCGATAGTGGGGAACAAATATCTGCAAATAGAGATGACAAAGGGTACAATAAGTGGCCATAGAGGTGGGAAAATCAGCCTGCCAGTGACAATGTCAAACACAAAACTGTCAATGTAAAGTGTAATTACAGTGTCTTACCTGTGTGTCATTGGAAGTATTGTCGTATTATAGAACTTCTATTGTCCTCATCCTCATCCTCTGCCTCCTCATCTTCACTGTCCACAGGGTCCACTGCTGCCACACGCTCATCTCCAGCCTCATCCTCCTGCAGAAAAGGCACCTGGCGACGAAAGGCAATATTGTGCAACATACAGCATGCCACGATGATGTGACACACCTTCTTGGGTGAGTAGTACAGGGATCCACCTGTCAGATGGAGGCAACAAAACCTAGCCTTCAGGAGGCCGAATGTCCTTTCTATTATTCTTCTTGTTCACCGATGTGCCTCATTGTAACATTCCTCTGCCCTAGTCCCGGGATTCCTCACAGGGGTCAGTTGCCATGAGAGGTTGGGGTAACCTGAGTCACCTGAAAATATTGAGGGACAACTGTTAGACACACACTAACCCTTAGGGTCCACACCATACCCCTACACCAACATCTACTGGGTGTGAACCAGGGCTCACCTATTAGCCAGACCCGGTGCCTCTGGAGTTGAGCCATTACATATGGGATGCTGCTATTCCGCAGGATAAAGGCATCATGCACAGACCCAGGATACTTTGCATTGACATGGGAGATGTACATGTCCGCCAGGCACACTATCTGCACATTCATGGAGTGAAAGCTCTTTCGATTTCTGAAAACCTGTTAATTTCTCCAGGGGGGGGGGGTGGACAAATGCAATATGTGTATCATCTGTTGCCCCAATAATGTGTCTTTCTGGAATCACATAGGTAGAGACTCAGCAGCCATCATTCAAAATAAATCTGCTAGAAAACAAAAGAATACAGGTTAGTGTCAACTGTAGTGCATGCAGAAGCATAATAAAGATAGGATTTAGTAAGCAACATAGCAAAGTAAAAAAAAATCTGTTTACTACAAATCAAACGCTACTGGTTATTAGGTAAAATCCTAATGTCACACAGGATTCCAGGTGGGAGATAGTTACGATATAGTGGTGATGAAAGAGATTCATTTTGTATACTTCCCTTTTGTGAGTGTATGATCAAAGTCAATAGCAAACCCGGCACAAATCCCCAGAGGTAGTAGCATTCAAAGATGGCAAATTGCATCAACCTTCAGAAAAAAGAGGGGTATTTCATTTATGCCCCCACTTCCACATCTCACGTCATTGCCAGTCGCAGCTCGCGACAAGAAGAAGGGGCGGGGCTGTGCTCGCGGGGGTAGGAAGAAAAATTAAATCAAAAATAAATTTAAAAAACACGTACCTCCTCTGACTCCACACCGCTCCTCTGTCCCTCGCCACTCCAGGCTGCAGGCACAAGCTCCCAGCCTGCCCTGCAGCCAATTCTGCAGCCAATTCTGACTCTGCTCAAAGTATCATCAGGATTGGCTGGGAGCACCCAGCCAGGGCACCACCCAGGCAGACTGTGAGCCTGTGCATGCTCTCTCCAGACCGGCATCTGTAATGCTGGGCTGGAGAAAGCCTACTGTGCATGTGTGTTTGGCCGGTCCAAGCGGCCGGCCAAAAAGCATGCGCTCTGAGGGGGAGTTCTGTGCACTCCCCCTCACTGCTCGTCATCCCTGTGCCCCCCCCACCTTTTACCAAAAAACAATAATAAACACCGTTTATTGTTGTTTTTTGGTAAAAGCTTTGCAGATGCCGTTGCTGGCAGGGGGCAGCGCTCCTCCACCCTAATAGAGGAGCCACCCATGTTCATTGGGTGCATCTTAGTTTAGTCAAGTATGAGGTCTGGTAAAAGTGGGAAGGTGTACTAGAGTATCTGTCTGTCTCTCTCACTCTCTCTTTCAAGATGTTGGTACTGGACTACAGGTTAATGGTGGTGCCGCCTGGTTTGACAATGGGTCATAGAGTTTATGCTGGTGAATTTAGGCACCCACCATCAATCACAAACAGTTATTTCCTTTTCTGCTCCTGCATCCTTAGGCAGTCAAATGTACAGATGGTCAACACCACAAGTCGTACTGCAAGCTCCTCTGAAGTCAGCAGAATTAGCTGCAGTAGCTCATGAAATATCCAGGTGTCCCCCTGAAGTCAAATAGAAGGTGTGATATATTTGATTGTGCTAAAAGTTCCCAATAGCCCTCTGAGTTCAGCTGATAGGGTGCACTACACATCCATGTTTGTAACATTATTTGATAATAATGCTACATCTCATACAGATGGGCTTTCGGTACTAAATTCGGTTCACTCCAAGTGTTTTCCTAGGAATGGGGAATACATGATCAGACGCATAGGTACCTGGTCCTTTTGTAGACAGTTTTCCTTAATTGCAATAAAAAAGCCGGTATTTTTCACCAGCTCTGAGCAGGGGATAAGTGTTAGCAGGAGGGCCGCTGGAGAGTGGTGGAGCCGGACGACAGGGCACCGCTGTCTTGGCTGAGCATATTCTGCTCGCCCGCGCCACTGAAGGAGTCAAGTGGGGTCTGGGCTGTGCTGTTGCCTGCATCCCTTGCAGTAGCAAGCACTGGCCCAGTGTCTCTGTGCCTGGAATTATTGTGTTCGGAGTTTGCTGACTTGATAAGTTTGAGCCCAGGGGAGATTTGTATTTGTGATTTGAGGAATTTCAGCTGGTGTTAGTGGAATGTTCTGTTATTTCCCACTTACCTCTATTTCTACCAAACATTAGCTTGGAAAACATGTCAAATGCAAAGCAAAAGGCAATGTAGAACGGGCGTCTTCAACATGATGGCTCCCATGACAATTAATAGTAATAAAAGTGCCACAGCTACATCAGTATATAAACTTTAATTAAATATATCCCGCTCAGGTGGGTGGTGCTTTTTTACGGTCGAGCGTCTAAGCACTCTGGCCCCTGTTGTAATCTCTCGGTGGGCTTTTAACCATGCCCACATCACGCCCATCATTTTTGTTGGTTCGTAGGCTTGCTTTTTAAAATTTGCTTGATTTCATTTGTGAAAGGGGTGCCTTTTCTGGTGTTTAGCCCTCCTCTGGAGCACCGGTAAACTACTGAAAATGTACAAGGTTTCATGTTTTCCTCATGGCTTCTGGACTACTTTTTCTATTTATTACCTATGCAGCGCAATCTCGCTGGGCAGAATTCGAGCTCTTTGCATGACATTGACCCTGTTACATAGATAATTGCATATCTGCTGATATCTTTAACTGCTTGGGTTCCCTGGATGTAATGGTTACATCCTGGGCAGCACTGCTCGGATACCCAGGATGTAACTGTTACACCCCCCCGGAGGCCTTGCACCCCCTCCCCTGGGCAGGGATGGAAGGGGAATCGCTTCCCCTTCCACCCCCACTCCCCCTGACACCCGTGGCGTCTGATGACATCGACGCGCAATAGTGCGCTGACATCATCAGAGGCCTACCACCTCCACGCTGGAAGCTCAGCTTCCAGCCTGAATCAGAGGAGAAATGCAAAAGCATTTCTCCTTCGATCACGTGGAGGGGGCGAGAGAGGAATGAAAGCAGAGAAAAGGCCTTTCATGTCTCTCTCAGCGATGCGATAGGGCAGCAGAAATGCCCACTAGACACCAGGGATTTTTTTTATGTATAACGGGAGTGCCCCCTTGGGCAAGGGCTGCTCCCCAGGGGGGCAAAATACTTTTAGGCCTTTTCTGCCCCCCCGGGGGTAGATCGGCCTATTATAATTAGGCCAATCTGCCCCCTGGGGAGGCAGAAACCCCTAGACACCAGGGATCTTTTTTTTTGTTTGTGTTGTTTTTTTTTATATGGAGGGAGCGACCCCTTAGGCAAGGGTCACTCCCCTGGGGGCAAAATTAACTCTAGGCCATTTCTGCCCCCCCCTGGGGGCAGTTCGGCCTATTTTTATGAGGCCAATCTGCCGCCAAGGGGGGGCAGAAACCACAAGACACCAGGGATTTTTTGGGGGGAGTTTCACATGAAGGGAGTGACCCCTTAAGCATGGGTCGCTCCGCTGGGGGAGCACATTTGTTGTAGGCCATTTCTGCCCCCCTTGGGGAAAGATTGGCCTATTTTTATTACACCAATCGGCCCCCAAGTGGGGCAGAAACCACTAGACACGAGGGATTTTTATTTTCTTTGTATCAATTTCATGCAAGGGGGGCGACCCCTTAAGCAAGGGTCGTTCACCTGGGGGGCAAATTTATTTTAGGCCATTTCTATTTTTATTAGGCCGATCTGCCCCCGAGGGGGGCAGAAACCACTAGACACCAGGGATTTCAATTTTTTGTCAGTTTCATGCGTGGGAGTGACCCCTTAGGCAAGGGTAGGTCCCCTGGGGGGGCAAATTTGTTGTAGGCCATTTCTGCCCCCTTGGGGGCAGATCGGCCTATTTCTATTGGGCAGAAACCACTAGACACCAGGGATTTTTATTTTCTTTGCTTCAATTTCACGCAAGGGGAGCGACCCCTTAGGCAAGGGTCGCTCCCCTGGGTGGGGCAAATTTATTTTAGGCCATTTCTCCTTACCTCCGGGGGCAGATCGTCCAATTTCTATTAGGCCAATCTGCCCCCGGGGGCAGAAACCACTTAGGCACCAGGGATTGGTGTGTGTATGTGTGTGTTTTGTTTGGGTGGCAGCCCCTTGGGCAAGGGTCGCTCCTCATGGGGGCACATTACTGTTGTCCATATCTGCTCCCCCTTGGAGGCAGATTGGCCTATATTGGAAGGCCCATTTGCTCCCCAGGGGGGCAGAAAGCCCACCAGAGACAAGGGAAGATTTTTTTTCAAAATAAGAGGGTGGGTATATGGCCATACCCTCACCCCAAATAAATGGGGCCAAAGTTGTTCTGCCCACCAGTGGGCAGATGGGGCAATTACCCCTGATCCACACCCAAGGGGGGCCGAAAGTCTACTAGATGCCAGGGAATTAAAAAAAAAAAAATAGTGGGGTGGTGGTCACCAACCAGTATGGGCCTGGTTATGCCCCCACCCCAACTGAAGGGGGTAACAGACTTTCAGCTCTCCCCCTGCACACTAAAACATCTTATCCCACGGCAAGCAAGAGGCCATTTGATTATTTGGGGTTTTGGTTTTACATTTGGGACATGAGAGCTTGGCTAACTCTCAAAATTGTCCAGCTTGGATTGGTGAGGGCTGCACTTTTTGGACTTTGGGACGCTGCCATGTAGAAAAATCCACAAGACCTAGACACATCTGAAAAATAAACATCTGGGTGATTCCAGGGTGATGCGCTTCACATGCACCCCAAACTATTTTCTTAACCACAATGCCCTGCAAACCGCCAACTTTACTGTAAATCACACATTTTCCCCACATTTTTGTGATGGAACACTCCAGAATCTGCAGGAATCCACGAAATTCCACCCACCCAGCATTGTCTCATCTACACCGATAAAAATTCTGCCCCACATGTCAGCCTAAAAATAATTGTTTTCAAACTGCCCTTTTGGACCCGCTTTGGTTCTCCCTCTATTTCAACATGTTTTGGCTCTTCCCTGTCACAGGGACTTGGCCCACCTAAACAAGTAAGGTATCATTTTTACCAGGTGACTGAGGGGAATGTTGGGTGGTAGGAAATTTGTCCTGGTGCGGTGTTCCTACACAGAAATGTGGGAAAATGTGTTTTTAGTAGCTAAATTTGAGGTTGCTGAGGATTCTGGGTAAGAAAACACTGGGGATCCACGCAAATCACACCTCCCTGGACTCCTTCAGGTGTCTAGTTTTCAGAAATGTTTGGATTTGGTAGGTTTCCCTATATGGCTGCTGAGCCCAGGACCAAAAAGGCAGGGGTCCCCTGCAAAAACAGGTCTTTTTTTATTTGATAATTTTGATGTGTCCAGATAGTGTTTTGGGGCATTTCCTTCCACGGGCACTAGGCCTACCCACACAAGTGAGGTACCATTTTTATCGGGAGACTTGGGGAAAGGCTGGGTGAAAGGAAATTTGTGGCTCCTCTCAGATTTCAGAACTTTCTGTCACTGAAATGTGAGGAAAAAGTGTTTTTTTTGGGCCACATTGTGAGGTTTGCAAAGGATTCTGGATAACAAAACCTGGTGAGAGCCCCACAGGTCACTCCATCTTGGATTCCGCTAGGTGTCTAGTTTTTTAAAAATGTGCAGGTTTGGTTGGTTTCCCTAGGTGCCAGCTGAGCTAGAGGTCAAACTCCACAGCTAGGCACTTTGCAAAAAACAGCTCTGTTTTCTTAGGGAAAATGTGATGTGTCTACGTTGTATTTTGGGGCATTTCCTGTTGGGGGCACTAGGCCTACCCACCCAAGTGAGGTACTGTTTTAATTGGGAGACTTGGGGGAACACTGGGTGGAAGGAAATGTGTGGCTCCTCTCAGATTCCAGAACTTTCTCTCACTGAAATATGAGGAAAATGTGTTTTTTTTACCACATTTTGAGGTTTGCAAAGGATTCTGGGAAACAGAACCTGGTGAGAGCCCCACAAGTCACCCCATCCTGGATTCCCAGAGGTGTCTAGTTTTCAAAAATGCACAGATTTGGTAGTTTTTCATAGGTGCTGGCTGAGCTAGAGATCAAAATCCACAGCTAGGCACTTTCCAAAAAACACGTCAGTTTTCAATGTAAAAATGTGATGTGTCCATGTTGCGTTTCCTGTCACGAGCGTTAGGCCTACCCACGCGAGTGAGGTGCCATTTTTATCGGCTCTAGGTACCTAGAGTTCTTGATGAACCTACAAGCCCTATATATCCTTACAACCAGACGAGTGAAGCAGACGTAACGGTATATTGCTCTCAAAAATCTGACATTGCACGAAAAAGTTACAGAGTAAAACATGGAGAGAAATGGCTGTTTTTTTTTTACCTCAATTTCAATATTTTTTTTATTTTAGCTGTTATTTTATGTAAGGAAATCTTGTAGGATCTACACAAATGACCCCTTGCTGAATTCAGAATTTTGCCTAATTCTCTGAAATGTTTAGCTTTCCAGGATCCAGCATTGGTTTCACACCTATTTCTGTCACTAACTGAAAGGAGGCTAAAAGCACAAAATAGTAAAAAAGGGATATGTCCCAGTCAAATGCCAAAATTGTGCTGAAAAATGTGGTTTTCTGATTCTGTTCCTGAAAGCTGGGAAGATGGTGATTTTAGCACCGCAAACCCTTTGTTGGTGCCAATATTAGGGGAAAAAACTCAAGCCTTCTTCTGCAGCCTTTTTCCCATTGTTTTGAAAAAAACGAAATATTTGCTGTATTTTGGCTAATTTCTTGGTCTCCTTCAGGGGAACCCACAAACTCTGGGTATCTCTATAATCCCTAGGATGTTGGAAAAAAAGTACGCAAATTTGGTATGGGCAGCTTACGTGGACAAAATGTTATGAGGGCCTAAGTGCAAACTGCCCCAAATAGCAAAAGAAAGGCCTGGCACCTGAGGGGGAAAAGCCCTCGCAGCAAAGGGGTTAACTGTGAGTGAACTTCTGTTTCCTTTTGTGTGCTCCTTCACGCTCATGGTGTGGCGCTTTAAATCGGCTTGCTTATGTAAAACTGTGTGGATTTTCATTTTAAATTTATGTAGCAAGAAAAGTCCGGTTAGAACTTTATAACGCGAATACCTCTAAGTCGAACAAATGCGAGTTCCATTGCAAATGCTTGATTCTTGGTGCGGTGCCGATTTCACGTGTTGCGCCACTAGCCACAATATGTGGACCTCTTTGATCTCCAACCCTTCAGTGAGTCTCATGTGCTGGGAGACTCCCATCATCGCAGTCAGGGCCGTATTTATACTCCGTTTGCGCCGAATTTGCGTCGTTTTTTTCGACGCAAATTCGACGCTAAACTAACGCCAACTAACGCCATATTTATACTATGGCGTTAGAGGCGAATAGCGCCAAAGTTCCCGGAATGTGCGTCATTTTTTAGCGTGAACCCCTTCCTTGCGTTAATGATATGCAAGGGAGGCGTTCCCGTCTAAAAAATGACTCCCAGGCCTTTACGTGGTATTTATACTCCCGGGCAAAAGAGACGCCCGGGAGTGGGCGTGGCTAAAAACGGCGCATTTGCGCCGCTTTTTAACGCCTGGGTCAGGCATGGCGTTAAGGGACAAGTGGGCTCAAAATGAGCCCAGAGTGCCCTCCCCTGCCCCCAGGGACCCCCCCTGCCACCCTTGCCCACCCCAGGAGGACACCCAAGGCTGGAGGGACCCACCCCAGGGACATTCAGGTAAGTATTTTTTAATTTTTTTGTAAGAATTTTTTTTGGCATAGGGGGGCCTGATTTGTGCCCCCCTACATGCCACTATGCCCAATGACCATGCCCAGGGGACAGAAGTCCCCTGGGCATGGCCATTGGGCAAGGGGGCATGACTCCTATCTTTACAATGATAGGAGTCATGTTGATGGGGGATGGGCGTCGAAAATAAATGGCGCAAGTCGGGTTACGACGATTTTTTCGACGTAACCTGACTTGCCCCATTTTAAGACGCCCATGCGCCATTTTCCCCCTACGCCGGCGCTGCCTGGTGTACGTGGTTTTTCTCGCGCACACCAGGCAGCGCCGGTCTGCTTGCGCCGGCTAACGCCATTCAATAAATACGGCGCCCGCATGGCGCTTCAGAATGGCGTTAGCCGGCGCAAAACTTTTTGACGCTAAACTGCGTTAGCGCAGTTTAGCGTCAAAAAGTATAAATATGGGCCTCAGTTCTTCGGAAGGACAGTACAGAAGGTTTGTCCTCCTGTGACCGACAGAGGGCACCAGAGCCGTTGGTATAAAACCTCCAACCTCCGCACGCCTTTCAACCCATCCCAAGAAAAGGGCATTTCGACAAGTATGAAGTTCATATGTTTTGTTCTGTATTTATAACCGAACAGGTATATTTCGGGTGCGAAGTGCATGCACTTTTCTGTCACTGGATAAGTGCTGTTGCGAGCAGTGGTCGAGGCGTTAGACCTGGGATCAATCACCCGCCTTATCACGTGAACACAAATGTTTGACTCGTGAACATCAATTCATCAGTAGCGGAAGCGGCAACACACATCCCTGGACCTTCAGTTGCACTGACACACATGCTTACACATACAAACACTTTCACTCTCACACACACTCTCTCTCATGTAAAACAAACTTACCCACAAGCACACACATAACATCCATTTAAAAGCATTTTTTATGTACCTCAGCTGCCAGGGAAGGTCATATTCAACCTAATTGTACTCTATTTTTTATTACACTAATAGTGAATAATTAGGCATTATTCACTATAAGTGTATAAAAAATGAGAGGAAACAGAGAGTGGAGCCCCGACCTACCAAGCTGTCTCTGTGTTCCTGGTGTTTTATTTTGCCACCTCTGAAGTCTTGGTTGCAAAGGCGGTGCCAGAGGTCACAAGGGGCAAGCCAAGTGCCTCAGGTGACCCGTAACGACGTCCATGGTTGGACTCCACCACAGCGCCACCTCCCAGGGCTTCCCTTGTAGGTGCGATGACAGAAAGTGCTGGCTAGAAGTACCTCAAGTACGTACCCTCGCGTCCTTGTCGCCTCTGTTTGTAATCCTGTTCCAGCCTCGTCCTCGTTCGCACAGACCAGCAGTACATTTAACGCAGCTCATCCTCCTGGTGTTACCTGTAAAGTGCTTCCTCCTGGTTGGCTTTCGGTCACCACGCTGTCAAGCCCCCTCAGCAGAAATAAACCCTTGATTACATCTAAGAAGCACCTTTGAATCTGTTCAAATGGCGCAGTAGTCCTTCTGTGTGTGATAATAGATTATTACAACGTTTTAGTACAATATAAAGCGAACGAGTCAATTACTTTAGAAGTGCACATTTTTGTTTAGTGAATGGCAGGTGTGAGTTTAATGGTTTTCAATTTTCCTTCTCTGATACTGATAGCAGCATACATAATTGAGTAGGTCCCAGATTAGTGAAGGTTGACATTGCATCGAACCCTACACCGTTCCTGGGATCCAGCCCTTTCCAAGATTCATGGTAGTCTAATATGCAGTCGGATACTTGTGATTTCTAAGAGTGTGGGCTTAACTTTCTCCGCAGGAGCCACAGTTCGGTTTCAGAAACTGTTTTTCGCCAGGTCCGAGTTCAATGAACTTCTCCAGCACTTGAAATGAGTGACTTTATTTTCATAGTGAATATTCGAGAATGTCTTTAACTCTTTATGTTGTATTTCCTGATTTAACATGTAGGGTGTTTGCTTGCTTTGTTTCTGTCTTCTGCAGCTCTATGATTGACCAGGTCTTCTCCCCAAGCCTCTTGGGCTTTCTCACATAAAGTGAGCTTATGAAGCACTTAGGTAAGACCCTGTCCCTGCCATGGCTTTGGGCTGACCGGTGTCTCAAGAGTGAACACATTAGAACTTTCAAGGTGTGTGCTGCTTTTGGCCGGAAACGAAGCTAACTGTGTTGACCAATTTCAAGAAAACAACTGAAATATAACAAATTACCATACACAAAGCAACATAACAGAAATAAAAAAATACACGCACATCACAACAAAAGAGAATGCAACACAACAACCGTAGTACTAAACAAAATCTTGTAGCAATAATGCTAACAAAAACAATAGAGGACATCACCACCACAACAAAATGTTACACAAGAAATATGCACAATTGTTCTTGTCACACATTACCACCGCCAGAATCTTGTTTTTGTAACACTGTCGTAAATGGTGTTTGGAGTAAGCTCAGCCTTCTCTAACCACCAATGACATCAAATAGCACTAGTCAAGATGTTTAGTGACCCAGCCCTAGGTGATTACTACTTGTATAGTTGTTTTTAGGTTGAGCGCACAAGCGCTCTGGCCTGTTGTAATGTATCTGTGGGCTTATAACCACACCCATCGCAGGCTCATCACTATCACTTGTTCATAGACTTGCCTTTCAAAAATCCTTTGATATCATTGGTAAATGCTCTACCCTTGTCCCTCCCTGAGGCAGTTTTGTTAGCGCCTGGGCCATCGACCCTGTTACCTGGATAATTGCACTTTATAATACAATTGCCGTGGTGCTCTTTGGTGATTTAAAAAAATAATAATATGTATTATTACAATACAGTCAAAAACTGACAACCCATGAATGGATAAAGCAGTTGGGCTTAACCTTTCGGTGGCAGATCAAATTTACATAAGACTTTTGGAGTCTTCCCCCTTCCCATACAAGTGAAGTCCTCCACCCTATCCAGTTCTCCATCACACTTCACCAATGTAGATATTCTTGTCTCTCTACAAACAAGCAAGCCATACCTGGTGTCATATCTGACATAAGAACTACACAAAAGAAACAAATAGAAGAAAGTGGATTGATTGCCAATGTGAGCTCCATGGGAAGACTGGAGAGCAACAAAGAATGATACAACCGAAACGGAGGAGGGAGGGGGGAGAAAAACAGTAGGCGCCAGAATGGAGAATGCACATCACTAGTATGTGGGATGTAGGAATACATGTAGGATTGCAGTATATATAGAGTGATAGGAATGAATTATGCAAATGTTAAGCAATGTTCTATGTAAAGTGTATTAGGTCATAGGCAAGTATTCTAAATTATAGGTTTAAGTATGTGAACATGGGATTTTATGCATTCTTCTGCTGGGAGCTGATGCTGTTGTCAGGATGCAGAGTGGCGGATAATAAAGAAGACATATACTTTGGAATATAACTGGATTATTTATGGAAACATACTACAGGGATGTGGCCTCGCACACTCATTTCTAATACACACCAAACAAGATTTCTCTGCCATTTTTTTAAGGCCTCATTTTTCACAAATAGTTCTACTGGTTGTCAGTTACTGCTGTTGGGCACCCAGGCAAAAGGTTTGTCTTATGTTTGTTGAAGCAGATGTACTAATTAAGACAATTATTAATGATTTATATGTTGTTACTAATGTGAAAATGCATAGAGAAATTAACTGTAGAAAAATAATATGCATGTTTGAAAAATGTGCCCTCGGGATATGATCACCATGTGTGCTAAAACAACCGAAAATGTGAAAAATAATGAAAATATATGAGAAAACTAGTAATATGTCATAATGAGATGCATAACCCCTATTTTGTGTTAATAAGTTAGCTGAACTAAGGGTCTAGTTCCACTGGGCCTCGCACACTCTGAACATGGAGAAACTGGACGTCTTGCAAAGGACTGGAAATCGTGGACTGCAGCCTTGACCCATTCGAAGTTCAAGTTACTTACTTAGCTAGAATTTTCTGCAATGTACCAACGAACAGGAGATGATGAGGACAATTTGATACAAATTACGTGTAGAGCAAGCTAAATGTACTTTCCCAGGACTTGAACAATAGAGGCACTGACAGGAGAGCCATATGCAACAATTTTGATACCTGAAGGACCGGATGATGAGGGCATCGCAAGAAGAACCAATCTGGTTCGTGTAATTTGAAGTTTATGAAAATTAATAGATTCGGTAAAGTCAAATCTGCTGACGGACTGACCAATTAGCAATTAGGGGGATGGACTGGGAGACCCTAATAAAAAGTCATGACAAGGGGTGAGGAATCAGAACCTTGGGGGAGAAAATTGATGACGTCAGGAGACGCTGTCCGAGGTGCTAATATTGGGCTCATACTCTTTGAGCCTAATCCGTAGCTGACTAATTGATGACCTGAAGACGAAGACTGACTTGTTGCTGATCCATCCTGGATAGGTAGCTATAATAATGTGACTGACGATTTTGTGCCTTTTCTTCTAGGTACCAACTGCGCTGTTTATAGAGATTCACACTTAGGTAGATTTTTCCAAATTAATGTTTTCTATAAATTGTTTTCGCATGAAGACCCCCATGCTAATGCTGATCTTGGTTAGGTAGCCTGTTATGGCTGACGGTGACAAATGACTGGCGAGCTTAATTGCTGAATTACATTATTAATGCTGATATTCATAGCTTATGGTGTTGATTTGTTGCATATGTTTTCTTTAAGAGATAATGGGGGTCATTACGACCCTGGCGGATGGCGGTATGTTGGCGGTAACACCGCCAACAGGCTGGCGGTGTTCCGCCAGCAATTATGACCGTGGCGGAATTGCCACGGCCATACCGCCGGCCCCTCCATTTTCCCGCCAGGATTCCGCCTGGCGGTCATAATCCCCAGGGCAGCGGTGCAAGCACCGCTGCCCTGGGGATTATGAGTCCCCGACCGCCGGCCTGTCCATGGCGGTACACACCGCCATGGAAATGCTGGCGGTAAGGGGACTTGGGGTGCCCCTGGGGGCCCCTGCACTGGCCACGCACTTGGCATGGGCAGTGCAGGGGCCCCCATGCATAGCCCGTCGCGCATTTCACTGCCTGAATTTCGGGCAGTGAAATGCGCGACGGGTGCTACTGCACCCGCTGCACATCAGCATTGCTGCCGGCTCTATTATGAGCCGGCTGCAATGTTGATGTGACATTTCCACTGGGCCAGCGGACGGTAACACTGCTACCGTCCGCTGGCCCAGCGGAAATGTCATAATAGGGAGACAGAAATACCGCCGGCAATGGCGGTATTCTGTTTCCTGCGGCCTCGGCGGTCTTTTGAAAAGAACGCCGAGGTCGTAATGACCCCCAATGTCTTTTAACTAATTAATTAATAAAGAGTTGATTTGAATGAAGTTGATATTATATATGATTTAGAATTGTAAGCAATAGGGAAATACAACTTGTTAACCCTTTCCTGAGTAGTGGCTATTTTTGATTAGTATGGTTTAATTTTGTATTTCATAGAGTGTTTCTTTGATTATTGATGTTAGTTATTGATTCAATAGTCACTGCATGACTAGGACACTCCATGCGATTCAAAAGGTTCATCGACCTGCACGTGTCCCCTTGTAAGTTTATTGACTAATGGTTAATGGTTAGTTTCCTTGGGGAACTAGTTATGTGGTGATTATTGGTTATGGTAGTAGTTTAAGTTAGGCTTAGTTGTTCATATTTTATGAGGCTTGAATTTTGTTTTTCTGAAATGGCAGTTGTAGCAAAGATGATGCCCCCTTAAGCCCAGAAATGACTTTCCCAGATCCTGGATCCTGTTAGTGGAGTTAGGTATGTTCCTGGCGTGTTTTGAGATAGTGTGAAAGTGGTAGGTTGCCCTTGCACTTTCTTAAGCAAACCGCAGGTGAATTGTGAAGTATGTGAGGTAAGTAGGGAGTCTGCGTACTCCAGTTGAGGTTAGAAGGAGTGTGCGTACTCCGTAGTATGAGAGTAGGGAAGTCTTCAAACTTCACATGTGTGTGGCGCTTTGTGCTAAAAAATTATCCACATGGTTGTTGGTGATGGACGGACCTGCATGGTCTAAGACTCCGGAGTATATTGACAAGTGTAGGAGACACTTGGGTATATGTTGTAATCTGTCTGGGTTAGTAGGTTGATCAGGCGTAGTCAACAAGTCAATGTGAGTGAGAATTGAGTAAGATACAGTTTTTGACTGAGATTTGGCGAGTTCTATGTGCACCAGGACAGACCCACTGACCAGTTGAGAGTAAAATTTGCAGGTCGAATTTTGATTGCGAATGTGGGAGACTGAGAAAGAGGAATAGCTACATGAGCCAAAAGAGCCATTAGTGAAAATCCGTAAGGTCTCTGAAGCGATAGTGTCCCTTCCTGTAGTAACCCAGCAGGTTTGTTTTACTTATTTTTACAGGTAAGTGCTCGCAAATAATTAGCATTAGTCGTGTGAGTTGAGTTGAGGAAGACGAGCCGCAAGACTTTGTCAGCCGATGTGTGTGAGTGTGATGTCAGGTTGTGTCGCGCTGGGATAGGTCGGTTAGTGAGAAGAGCTGCAAGCGGATTGGCAGCCGTCCGTAAGAGGCAATTGGTTGAGTAAGCGGGTGAAGGGAATCTTGGGAGTAAAAGTAATTTCATTATTGAATCGAAATAAACATAACAGACAAAAATGAACATTTTCAAGGCATTCAGAATTGCGAATAAAGGTGATTCTTACATTAAGGCGTCAGTGGGGGAACCGACCCCATCGGAAAATTCTCCGGCTTACATTGTGATGGAGGAGCGAGGTGTAGCACCGTGTCTTTGGATGAAGCAATGGTGTGAACTAATTAAGAAGCGTGGGTCCTTAGCATTTCCAGAGCATGGGACATTTATTGTAAGAATTCTGGACCAGTTGCGAATGGCATTGTATGAGATGAAGCCGTTACCGAGACCAGCATAGTTTGAGGCTCTAGCGGTATGGGAATTGGTGGCTAGACAGCAACAAGAAATGAAGTTCCAAAGGAGAATGAAATGTGTAGAGAAATCTTTAGCTGAAGCTAGATAGGATTGGGAACAAAAGAGATGGCAAGCAGAGACACTACAGTGTGCTAAATTGTTTCCTGCCATTACAGAGGAGTATGAGGCAGAGAAGGAGGATGGCGCTAAAGAGGATGAAAGTGCAGGGAAAAAGAAAAAGAGAAAGTCTTATGTTGATGAAGATTCTGATGTTGAGGATCTCATTACGCAGCTGTTAAGAGATCGACCTCCACCTTTAATGACCTATTCAGGGGATCCAGGCACTAGTGCCAGTATCGCTGCTCCAGCACAAGCACAGGTAGCTGAGGGAGCAGTACAGGCAGAAGGCGGACAAATATCAGGGGTAGTACAGAGTACACCTAATGCAGGAACTACTACTGTGGTTCAAGCGCAGATGCATCCATCTACAGTACAGAGAATTAATCCAGATGTACCAGTTCTTGAGACAGTCTCGAACATAATGGTGCAGAGGGAGCAAGTGCTTCCAAAGCCAATGCCATTTCAGACAGAACCGACCCCAATGTTGTTGCCTTCAGCAGAGGTGCAGGGTTTGCCGAAGTTTACACCAATGACAGGAACACAGTCAGATATTACACCAGTCATGAACCAGGCAATGGGGGTAACATTCCCACAGGGTGCAAGTGTTAGGGCATCTCCAGATGCACTATCGCTACAAATTACTGTTGGTCCAGCGGTACCCTTATTTGCACAGAAGAAATCAGATGTAGGAAAACAGAATTAAATATCAAAGAGTCTTATGAGGAGGAGAGTGAGTGATCCTGTGCAGATGATGTCATCTGCAGAACAGACTTACAATGGATCTAGACCTTTAATGGATCTTAGTCCATTTGTCGTGCTTCCAGATGCAGTGAATGGCCTGAATGCAAATCAGAGTTTGAAACTTTTGACACCGCAAGCTTCAGGTGCAGTGGTGCAACAGTTACCAGTGCCAAATGCGAGTAACATTTCATTACAGGGATTGTCAGCTCAGCAGTTGAGTGAATGGTTAGACAGTCTAAACTCTCCTCAAAATGCATCCAAGGGTGAAGATCAAATAAATTGTGTAAAGTTAAATATAGAAGCAACCGAAGTAGTTTAGGGAACAATGGGTGTGAACAGATTGGAATCTTACACTGAAGAAGAGCTGAGGTATTTGTGTCCAAAGATTACAAGAGAAGTGAGTAAAATACATCAGAAATTGGCAGAGTTAGCAGAAAAACATGGCATCAAGATTGAGAAAACGAAGCATTTGAAACACAGTTACAGATTAGATTTCGAGGCAATGGATTTCAAGCACATGAGATCAGCAGGAATGAAGGCACATTTGAGGGAATTGCTGCATAGCGCTCAGATTTGGGAAGCATTAGAGAAGTGGGAAGGTAGATGGACAAAGAAAAAAGATAAGCGGAAGCGGGATTCACAAGAAGGGTCTGAGGAGGTTCTAGGAGAAAAGGAATCAGTAAAGATGCTTTGATGAGAGAGATTCCAGGAGGGCAGTTTGTTCATGTCCCATGACACAGGAGTGATATACTGTCATTTACAAATGATTACCCAAAATTGAGAGAGAAACTGGTCGAGTGGTATCAGCAAACAGAGAGATTTGTGAAACTTTCTAAATGTCTGTGGGAAGACTTGAACACACTATTGGAGATAGTCGTGCCAGCTGACTTATGGGTTGAGTGTAAGAGAGCAGTAAACTAGCCAACAAGTGAACCAGAAAGGGATAAGGTCACAGGTGCACCTTCACCTCAGGTAATGAAAAATTATTATAAGGTGATTGAGTTTCCGAAGACAAGAATTTCTCCTAAAAATATTGATTAGCCAAGGATTGACAGAATGGTCCAAGAGTCTAAGGAGTCAATACATAATTATTATGAAAGATCGTTAAAGGCATTCAAGGAGTACAGTGGTAAGGAAGCAATTGAGCCGAAAGACATGTTGCATTTTGTGTTCAGATTTGTTGAAGGGTTGAGCTCAGAAGTAGGGCAGATGATTAAGAGTCATTTAATTTGCTGGTAGGCAAAACCGATTGATGAGGAATTGCAGTATGCAAAATATTGCAGTGACGAGATTGAATTAAAACAGAAAAAGTTGAAGGAGAAAGGGATGGTGATGCAAATAAAGGCAGCTCAAAAAGGAGTGCAGAGAGCCATAGTACCGCTTATGCTGCCGCAGCAGAGAGCTGTTATGCTTCAGCCTCAAGTGAGAGGTAGAAGACGTGGAGTTGACATGATGCGTAGTCCAGAGTTAGGGACTGTAGCTGTTCAGAATGACATGCATGGGATGAAAAAGATGTTGCAGTGTCATTTGTGCAGAAACGTGGGACACTGGAAGTGGGAGTGTCCGTTGATGGCGCAGGATGGTGTTGTTCAGCAATGTGATGTCAGTACATTTCAAACTGTGAAAGTCCCAAGAATGAAAGGATGTATTCCTAACGTCCAGAGTCGAGGACAGAGTTTCTTACCTGTGCAGCAAATGCAGGTGCCACGTGCACAATTAACCCAATTGGAACCAATACAGCAGCAGGTCCCCATGGTACCTAGACAGCAAATGCAGATACCTCAAGCCCCGAAGGAGCAGCAACAGGTGATGCTTACTCAGCAGGTCACAGGTCAGAGACAAGACTGTAGTATTAGCACAGTGCATCAATTTCCATTTTATAGTGGGGATTAAATAAACAAACAATGGATGAGTGATAGGTCGGATGAAGGAGCTTGTATGCTTGCAGCTTCCCTAGAAGTAGATCAGAGAGGACCTTTTGTGAAGGGAAAAGTAATGGGATACAGGGTCTCATTCTTAGTGGATACAGGAGCTACACGCTCTAAAGTGAGGAGTATAGAAGTCCCGAATTTACCAGGCAGAACAGTTCAAGTTGTGGGAGTGGAGAATAGACTGTTGACTAACCCAATCACAGAACCAGTACAGGTTGAAATTGGAAATTACCAGGGACTGCATAGATTTGTGGTGTGCAATTCAAGTCCAGTATCCCTATTGGGAAGAGACTTAGGGCCAGATGTAGGAACCTTCCGAATTGTGACTCGCAAATTACGAGTCAGAGCGACTCGTAATTTGCGAGTCGCAATTCGGAATGTTGGATGGTGTCCCTGACCCCATCTGCGACACGCAAGGGGGTCGCAAAGGCCCACCTCATAAATAATCATGAGGTGGGTCGCAATTTGCGACCCCCTTGCGAATGGCGGCCCTCACAGGGATGGTGGCCTGCTGCGGACAGCAGATCACCATGTCTGTGACTGCTTTTTAATAAAGCTGTGTTTTTTTGTAATGCAGCCCGTTTTCCTTAAAGGAAAACGAGATGCATTACAAAAAGGAAAAATGAAAAAATGTTTGCAGTGCCATTCACAACGCGGAAGGGTCCCATGGTGACCCCTTCCCTTTTCCGAATGGGTTACTAGCCATTTCAAAAGGGTGCAAACTGCGATTGGTTTGCGACTGCGTTCGCGGTCACAAAGCAATCCTGCATTGCACTGCGACTTGCAATTAGGAAGGGAACACCCCTTCCTATTTGCGACTCACATACCTGTTTTGCGATTCAGTAACCAGGTTACCGAATTGTAAAAAAAAGGGGTTTGTGTATTGCAAAGTGCTCTTTGCATGTCGCAAACAGCGAAATTCGCTGTTTGCGACATGCAGAAAGCTTTGTACATTTGGCCCTTACTGTGTAAGACCAGATGCTCTATTAATTGTTCAGACACTGGGCTAGAAGTCCAAACAAATAGTGATGATGAAGAAGAACAAGTGACTGAAATTATGGTTAACAGCACTAGTGAAGAATACCCATTGATTGAATTGTTCCCGATGTTTACTGTGAAAGAATTGCATGCAGACTTGCAGGGAGCAATGAAGGAAGAAGTCTGGGATCCGACAGGGAAAGAAGTAGGTTTGATTAAGGGAGCAGAGCCGATTGAGATCACTCTGAAGCCCAATGCAGTATTTCCGCAGCTTCCACAGTACAACATGCCATAAGATGTTCTAATGAAGGTGGCACAAATAATTGGAGACTTTCTAAAGCAAGGAGTTTTGAAAGAAGTATTGAGCAGCCCGTGTAATTGACCACTAATGGGTTTAAAGAAGCTATGTGGGAGAGTGCGTGTAGTGCAGGACTTGTGAAAAGTGAATGATTTGGTGGTTAAATGTTGTCCAGTGGTGCCAAATCCAGCAGTGATACTGTTTCAGATTCCTTGCGATGCAGAGTGGTTCACGGTGGTAGATCTGTCACAAACTTTCTTTTCTGTGCCTCTTCATGAGGATAGTCAGTTTCTTTTTAGTTTCAAATTCCTAGACAGAGTCTACAGCTGGTGCAGGCTTTCACAAGGGTATACAGAGTCACCATCTCTGTTTAATCAGATCTTGAAAAAGAGCTTGGAATCATTGAAATTGCCATGCCAATCGACGCAAGTACAGTACATTGATGATTTGTTGATCGTATCCAGAACAAGGGATGAGTGTAAACATGACTTGATTGCACTATTGAACCATTTGGGAGAATTTGGACATAAGGGTTCTCCTGTGAAATTGCAGTATTGTAAAAAATCAGTGAAATACCTGGGACACCAGATAGAAAAGGGATTAAGGAGAATCTCTAGGGAGAGAATTACCATGATTCTGCAGAGAGGTCCCCCGACTTCTCAGAGAGATGTCAGGATGTTTCCGGGAATGGTGGGATACTGCAGACAATGGATTCTGAATTTTGCTGAGACTGCTAAACCTTTGAAGCAGTTGACACATAGTGAAGTTACAGATCCCATTACCTTACCCTAGATGAAGATCAGATGAAAGCATTCACTGAATTGAGAGAGAGTTTGTGCAGAGCTCCAGCATTGGGAATGCCTGATTACACAAAGCCTTTCACTTTGTTTTGTCATGAACGTGATGCTTGTTCTTTGTCTGTTTTGACAGAGGTCCATGGAGGTGCTTATCGCCAAGTAGCTTATTTTTCAGCTACCTTGGACCCGGTTGCAGCAGCTTTACCAGGTAGCCTGCGCGCAGTAGCCACAGTTAGTCAAAGTCTTTTCCAATGTGAGGGGGTAGTCATGGGACACCCTTTGAAAGTAATGGTACCACACTCTGTTGAGATTTTACTGACAAGGACGAAAACCCAATACTTGACGGGTGCAAGACTGACAAGGTATGAGACGAGCATGTTGGGTGCTCCAAATGTAACAATAAAGAGATGTACAGTGCTGAATCCAGCGACATTGCTTCCAAGTGATACTGTTGAAATTGAAAAAGAAGATGTTGAGCATGATTGTCTTGAGGTTACTGAATTGTATACAAAACCGAGGCCTGATATTAGAGACACGCGCTTAGAAGAAAATTACCAAATTGTCTTTGTTAATGGTTCATGTCTCAGAGATGGAACAGGCACACTGAGAGCAGGATATGCAGTGTGCACAATTACAGGCATGTTATAAGCTTCATGGCTTCCAGGTGTATACTCTGCACAAGTGGCAGAACTGGTAGCTCTTACTAGAGCATGCTATGTTTCTGCAAGATTAAGAGTCACAGTCCATACTGACAGTCAATATGGATTTGGAATTGTTCATGATTTTGGCAATTATGGTCGCAGCAGGATTTTATGACCTCTACTGGAACGCCAGTGAAAAATGGCGACGAAATAAAAGAGTTGTTGTAGGCAATACAGTTACCTGAAGAAAAGTGCTGTGGTAAAATGCAGTGCTCATCAAAAGACACAGGATTATATTTCATTGGGAAATGGATATGCAGATCAAGTTGCAAGCTTTTGTGCATTGAACTGTATATCGTTTAAAGACAAGTGGGAACTAATGCCTGAAGAAGAAAATAATTGTGCAAGTTTTGCCTTAAAAGTAATTGATACACTGGAAGAATTGAAAACATTGCAAGAGAATGCAGATAAGGAGGAGAAACGCCTTTGTGTCAGACTAAAATGCATCCAAATACCTGATGAGATTTGGGTTTCTGAGGAGGGTCAGATGGTATTGCCAAACAGTTTGTTGACTCAGATGGCCAGGTATTTCCATGGCCAAGCACATATCCGGAGAGATGCCATGGTTAGACTGTTTAAGGTTGATTGGTTTAATCCAAAATTTAGACAAGCAGCAGAGGCAGTATGTCATCAATGTGTAATCTGTCAGCAACTAAATGTGGGGAAAGGGACAGTGGTGAATTTGAGATACATTGGAAGAGCAGGAGGATCATTCAACAGAATGAAGTTGGATTTCATTGAGATGCCTGCATGTGGTGGATCGAAGTACGTGTTGGTGATTGTTTGTGTCTTTAGTCATTGGATTGAAGCATATCCCAAACGAAGGAATGACACTCTCACAGTAGCAAAGCTGATGCTTAGAGAGTTAATACCATGGTTCGGATTTCCGATCTCTTTAGAATGAGATAGGGGAACTCACTTCAATAACGAGGTGATCAAACTCCTATGTGCAGCACTAAACATTAAGCAGAAGTTGCATTGCAGTTACTGCCCTGAAGCATCAGGACTAGTGGAGCAAATGAATGGTACACTGAAATCGAGAATTGCCAAAGTGTGTGCTGCGACTAACCTGAATGGCCAGATGCCTTACCTTTGGTACTGATGTCAATGGGAAATATTCCTGACAGGAAGACAGGACTGTCACCCCATGAGATCCTCATGGGCAGAGCAATGAGATTGCAAGCAGTTCCAGCCAGTGCACTTGTAAATGTTACAGATGATATGGTGTTGGACCGTTGCAAGGGTCTGGCTGATGTGGTTTGCTCTTTCTCTCAGCAGGTGCAGGCTGTTACCCTGCCACTCATCCATGACCCAGGCCACAATCTGAGAGCTGGAGATTGGGTCGTCATCAAAAAGCATATTCGAAAGACCTGTTTGGAACCGCGTTGGAACAGTCCATACCAGGTGGTACTAACAACTACGACAGCTGTAAAGTGTGCAGGACTGCCAAACTGGATACATGCAAGGCATACAAAGAGAGTGGTGAGCCAGCAAGAGCAAGAAGAAGTGTTGTTGAGAGCACCAACAACAGTGAAGCAAGAGACTGTAAATGAGTAAGAACAAGAACAAGAACAAGCTGATCCTGAGATTGATCCTGAGCTTGTGGAAGATGGATCAATCACCCCTGTAAGAGACGAGTGTGAAGAATTACTGGAGGGTGAGCAAGATTCTAACTCAACGGATACAGAAGGAGAACCGAGCACAGCAGGGGTTCTCCCAGAAGCAGACGGTGCTTAAAAACAAGCAGAGCAAGTGCCAGATCAAGAGGGTGAAAGAGTTGAGATGGATGAAAGTCAAAGTGGTCCGTCTCCTCCTCAACCCGTTGCAGGTCCATCAAGAGTAAACACCATAGAAAGAGAAAAAGAGAAGAGTCCAATTCTAAGGTGAATATTGACTGAACAAATGAGATAAGGAGACAATTGGCCTCAGTTGTGAATTGGAAGAAAGAAGGAGTTGGTCATAAAAGAACCTATAGAGGAAGAAGTGGATACTACGAGAAAAGAAGAATTGAGTGAAGGAGAATCAAGTGGAGAACGAAGGTTGAAAAGAAAGAGAGTAGCAAGTCAAAGATATGCAGGTCTTGAGTGGGCATATGCTGCAACAAGTGAATGGCAAAACGAGTTCATGTCCTTTTGTTTTGACAGAGAAGTTCCGAATCAGTACTTAGATGCAACCTGAAAGGGATCAATAGAGTTGTTGAGCTAATCTAAAGAAAATCTGACAGGAGACTGTTGAAATAAACCCAGAAAAGACATTGATAACCTGATATGACATTTGAAAATCTGGATGTGACAAGCTGCTAACCGATTTTTGACAAAGGAGAAAAGGTTTCCTATGTGAGAAATTGAACTACGAGAAGGAATAATTTTTCCTTTTTTAATTTTTTTTCCTGTTGCACTTTAACTAAGAGTTATTTCTACTTTCTGATTCTTTACAGATCATGGCTGAATTAAATAATCGCTTTAGAAATATTAAATATTGTAGGTATTTGAGTGTGGGAGTGGCAATTATGTGTGGAATAATGTTCATAATAACGATTGTGGGAAAGTCTGTTCATGAAATGAAAGAGACTACTATTATCTCTAATGCTGAGACTACTACACTAACAGCTTTAGAGAGGTTTAAGTTAGATGAAAAAAATATTTGCATGACTATACTAATGCACAAGGAGAGCTTTCTTCTAATGTGTTCTATCAGTTGTTGAGTTACTATGTTGAGATGATGGATGCAAGGAATTGTCTCGTGTGTACGCAATGTCCTTCCTCTGTGGAAGAAGGGGTTATGTACAATAGTCTGCTGTTAACCTATGGCATACCTTGTAGTTTGCTACTAACCAGATTCTATAACCAAGAATATATTCAATATTTGTATTCTAACCATGATGTTGTGTTTTCCTTTGTTCCTATTATTAGATATTTAAGTAAAATAGCTAGGGAGCATGATATAGTATAAGTTAGAGGAGTCTTTGAGCCAACACTAACCTTTGGTACTGCTTAGGCACATAGAAATAACCTAACCTGCTTACTAACTCTGTTAGAAAAGAGCTTCATAGGGCATATTGATGATAGAAGGAAGGCATTGAAAGAGAAGTTAGAGAAGGGATTGGAGAAAAGGACTTATAAGATTGATTATGCTTATACTGCTATTAAAAATTTAAGGGAAATTAGCTTTAGATGCGTTACATGTAGGAAAGCTTTGTAAATATAGGCCGAAATCATGCACTGACACTTTACTTGTGGGAATGAGTGAATGTAGGCATGTGTTTTTGTTTCAGAGTAAATGGACTTTTATGCAGGATGGTCAGGACCCTGCGATTCCTGGAATCTACTATATTTGTGAACTTGGGGCCATATTTATACTTTTTGACGCAAAACTGCGCTAACGCAGTTTTGCGCCAAAAAAATTAGCGCCGGGTAATGCCATTCTGAAGCGCCATGTGGGCGCCATATTTATTGAATGGCGTTAGCCGGCGTTAGCCGACCGGCGCTACCAGGTGTGCGTGAAAAAAAACGACGTACACCAGGCAGCGCCGGCATAGGGAAAAATGGCGTTTGGGCGTCCCAAAATGGGGCAAGTCAGGCTGAGGCAAAAAAATCATCTTAACCCAATTTGCGCCATTATTTTTGGGCGCCCAGACGCCATTAACATGACTCCTGTCTTAGCAAAGACAGGAGTCATGCCCCCTTGCCCAATGGCCATGCCCAGGTGACTTCTGTCCCCTGGGCATGGTCATTGGGCATAGTGGCATGTAGGGGGGCACAAATCAGGCCCCCCTATGCCACAATTCTTTTTAAAAAAAAATACTTACCACAACTTACCTTTTCTTCCCTGGGATGGGTCCCTCCATCCTTGGGTGTCCTCCTGGGGTGGGCAAGGGTGGCAGGGGGTGTCCCTGGGGGCAGGGGAGGGCACCTCTGGGCTCATTCTGAGCCCACGGGTCCCTTAACGCCTGCCCTGACCCAGGCGTTAAAAAGAGGCTCAAATGCGGGTTTTTTTGCCCCGCCCACTCCCGGGCGTGATTTTTGCCCAGGAGTATAAATACCACGCACATGCCTGGGAGTCATTTTTTAAGACGGGAACGCCTACCTTGCATCTCATTAACGCAAGGAAGGTGTTCACGCCAAAAAATGACCCTAACTCCATGAACTTTGGCGCTAGACGCGTCTAACGCCAAAGTATAAATATGGAGTTAGTTTTGCGTCGAATTCGCAAATTCGGCGCAAACGGAGTGTAAATATGCCCCCTAATGCTTATTACCGTCTTCCTAGAGGATGATATGGGACATGATATTTGGGGATAGCTTTCCCTAAAATTTATCAGATAGATAATTTAAAGAAAATTCTGAAAGTGACTGAATTACATCATGAGCGACAGAGGAGGGAAACCTTTTCTGCAATTGTGGGAGAGATTTGTGGTGCAATAATTCCTTCTGTAGGAGTTATTTTGAATGCAATTAAGATACAAAAGTTGTCTACTATTGTAGATAACATGCTGATGAACTTTACAGGGGTAATACTCCTGTTAGATACGGAATTGGATACGGATAGAGCTATGACGCTTTAAAATAGGCTTGCTTTAGACATAATTTTAGCGAAAGATGGCGGAGTCTGTAAAATTATTAGTGCTAGGCATTGTTGTTCTTCCATACCAAATAGTGATAAAGAGATAAGAGACTTAGGGCCAGATGTATCATACAAGCGATTTGCGATTCTCAAATAGCGATTTTTAAGAAATCGCTATTTCAGAATTGCAAAAAGGTCTGTATGATTTTTGCGATTCGGTAATAGCGATTTCTTAAAAATCGCAAATGCTATTACCGAATCGCAAATAGAGAATCTGTCCCCATTCGCACCTATGGGCCTGTTGGCCCATATCTGCAAGTTTTTTGCATTTCCAAAATTGCGATTTCTTAACCAGAAATCGCAATTTTGGAAATGCAAAACCCCAGGGTGCTGGGGGCCTAACACCCCCTCTGCTGCACCCCAAGATTTTTTTGGGGGACATGTAAGATGCACACATCACCTCTTACACACTTCATACATTCACCTCCAAAACACATCAACACCCCATCTAACACTCAAATTCCACTTAGCAGCACTAACTCACATACAAATCCCTCACCAAAAACAACTACACCAATAGCCCCTCTCATTATTCCACAAAAACAATACCAACCACAAACATCAGCACATCAAAGCAACACAAACTTACATTACACTCATTGTCATACCCACTCCCACCCCCAGGACTACACAAAGGATACAATTTCCATCCTATCTCCACCCCTACCCCCCCACTCTTCACAAACACTTACCTCAAGCCCCCCAACCCAGCAACTTTCATTCACTCGCCTCTCCTCCATTGCACAATTTAGAGCCTTACATCATGATCCACACGCTCCTCCACCACCCCTAACCCATACTCCATCCACACTAAACAAACGCAAACAAAATAAAAAACATGCCACTCATAGCAACCTCGCATCCCCTTGTCTGTTACATAATAACACTACCCTACAAAAAACACTACACTCCTCATGGCTCTCTCAGCCACCAAGTCCACCACCCACACACACAGACCCAACAAAATGCCTCCTTAACCTGCTGGAAGAGGAACACTACATTGAAAAGCAAGACTATTGTGAGCCTCAAACAGTTATCACAACTAGCAACACTCCTGCTTCAAGCTCACATTACACTACTTACACTTCTACTAAACAAAACAACACTACCACTTACACACCTTATCTAAACTGCCAGCTCATAAATGCTCGATCACTCTCAAAAAATAAGCACCACATCTACGACCTGCTCACAGACACACAACCTGACTTACTATTCATTACGGAATCCTGTTTGGGAGATGACATGGCACCAGTGTTGCACGAAGCCCTTCCTCCGGGCTATCAAACCATCACACAAAACCGTATAGGCAAGAGAGGAGGTGGACTAGCTATTATATTCAAACAAGCAATGAACCTCAGTAAAACAGACAACATCTCCATACAAGGTTGTGAAGCCCTCCTTACCAGATGCCACCCTACTCCAACTTCCTCCTGTAACTTTCTCCTCTTTTACAGACCTCCACCTAACAAACCCACTTTCCCTGATGCTTTTCTTGACACAGTCTCAAACCTTATTACACTATACTCCAATCTATGCATTCTTGGGGATCTAAACATTTGGTTTGACAAACCCAATATGCCCCATCCAAAAGCTATCACCACTGGCCTACTCGTATTGAACCTACATCAGATTGTACACAATCCCACACACATCGCTGGTCACATCCTAGATGTCATTTTTGCTAAGCCTGAACTTGTTACTATTCATAGCATCACACCAACCACCTGGTCAGACCACCATATGATAACTTTCCGACATACAACTCCACAAATCAACACATCCCACAACTACTTACATACATACACCTATCGACCATGGAGCAAACTCAATTTGGATCACTTAGAAACACAACTAACAGCAAACACAGATCTAGATACAATTAATTCTGCACCAAAACTTTATGAGTGGCTATAGGAAGCTTTTGATGTCCTAATACCACTCAGAAAAACTAAACACGACAAAAGAAAACCAACACCTTGGAGAAACACAGAACTTAAAAAGATAAAGCAACAAATCAGAAAGTTGCAGCGGACCTGGCTCAAAACAAACAACAGTCAAGACAAACTGCAGCTACACAAACTTAACAGAATATACAAATCATCTATCAAAAAAGCTAAAAAAAATACTACTCAGACAGAATTCAAAATGCTCAATCTACAACCAAGGAATTTTATAAAATTGTCAATGAATTTCAAAAACCTACATGCATGGAAGGAAGTCATCCCACTACTCAAGATTTCACAAACAAATTGGCAACTCACTACACAACCAAGGCAGACACACTGGACTCCTATTTAAAACAGAAGAAAACCATCAGCACCAACCCCTTTACTAAAATACCCTCTAAGAATAAACCATCCCAACCTCTACAGTCCTTCAAACAAATATCCCAGGATGAATTTATGGATTTGGTCAAAGCAAGCAGACCTTCTGGTTGCCCTTCTGACACTTGCCCACCACAAATCTTCAAGAACATCCTGCTATCTACTTCTGCTGCCACACCTGTAAGAAGAATCATCAACAACTCTTTAACTTCAGGAACTTTTCCTGCAGACCTGAAAAAGGCATACAAACGACCATTATTAAAGAAAACAAACCTAGACCCGCAAGACCCCAACAACTACAGACCAATCACAAATGGACCTTTCCTGGACAAATTGATAGAAAGAGCAGTATTCGCCCAGATGTCACAATTCATTGAAGACAATTCTATACTTTCAGACTTCCAAACTGGATTCCGCCCAGGAAGAAGCACTGAATCAGCACTCATGGCCATCTGGGACGATCTTAAAAACACAGTCAACCGAAATGGAGTTGCTGCACTACTTCTCTTGGACCTCTCAGCTGCCTTTGATATGGTTGACCATGACACCCTAACTCAAAGACTCCACGAAGCCAGCATACAAGGGATTACTCTCGACTGGATTACTTCCTATCTCCAAAAAAGAGCGAATATCATCCACTTGCCCCCCTTCTCGTCCGAACCCTACCTCACAAAAGGAGGGGTCCCCCAATGGTCAATCATCTCACCTTTGCTTTTCAACATCTACATGATATCTTTACCAGAACTGATCAATGATTTCCATCTCACATGCTACAACTATGCAGATGACACACAAATACTACTTAAATTAGAAGACACCAAAAACATTGAAAACTCACAAATCTTCAGTTGCCTCAGAGCCGTTGATCAGTGGATGACCTGGAGCCATCTCAAACTAAATACCTCCAAAACAGAAATACTCATATGTGGTGACTGGAAACGTTATGACCCTCTGTGCGTCTGGCCTTTCGATCTTGGACCACCTCCTCAATTATCCAAGGAAGTGAAAAACTTAGGAATCACCATGGATTCCAAGCTAACTATGAATGCCCAAGTAGACAAATTAGCACGCACAAGCTTCATCACCTTAAAGACTTTACGACGCATCTTCCCCCACCTCGGATTTCCACACAAGGTGCAAGCTACTATCTCGCTTGTACTATCCAAACTGGATTATGCCAATAGCCTCTACCATGGATCATCTCTATCTGTTATGAAAAAACTACAACGTATCCAGAATTCCGCAGCCAGACTACTACTACATATAAAGCCGCAAGCCCACATCTCCCCTGCCTTGAGAGCACTACACTGGTTACCCGTTGCCAGACGATGCACTTTCAAGCTGCTTTGTATCACCCACAAAGCTATACATGGAACAGGACCGCTTTTTATCAGAAAGAAAATTACCAAATACATCCAACAAAGAACCCTCCGCTCAAGACTGGCACCCCGCCTTAGAACACCACCATACAAGAAAAAGACTATAGGTGGTTCATCCTTCTCCGTCCAAGCAGCCAAACTATGGAATTCATTACCCCCAACTATAAGAGCCACAGATAACTTTCTTGTCTTCAGAAAACTACTCAAGAGTTGGCTCTTTCCTTCATAACCTCCTTTTTCAAACAACTATGAACTGCATATGTCTATGTGGATAACTATTTTTTCAGATTATTTGTATATTTCTATTTATTTATAGTTTCTTTGGAAAATATGTATTGCTACTGTCATAACAATAAAATACACACACACTCTTTAAACCTGTCTGACTAAGTATTTTTTACCCATGATTCTAATTATGCATTGTATGTGCATATGTGTGTGTATTCATGTGTGTGTGTGTATATATATATATATATATGTGTATGTATGTGTATATGTTGTTTCTGTGCTTGGCATGTTCGTGGATCATTGCATGGCTCCTGGTTTTTTGGGTTGTTATACTAGATATCTATGAATTCCTGCTCTCATCTTATCACACTTATCTACTCATCACTCTTATATCATGTCTCTATCAAACTATCCTCCATTCTCACTCTGACTCATCCCTTCTACCACTTTCATCTCCTAAACATCTCTGCCTAAGCTCTTCCCTCCACTTCCACATCTAACTCACCAAACCTCACTCTACCTCTGTGACCTCCCACACAACCCTACTAAATTCTCCTGCATTCATCTCACCCTGCTACTATGCTCTCCCTAACCCTTCCACATACTCTTCCCCCTTTGTCCCCCTTTATTCATCCCAAGCCTTTGGGTTGAGTAAATGAAGGATATACTCCCAATTAACACTTCTGGATTACTTTCCTCCTCCACCCCTCCAATACTCCAGTCAGTCTAACTAACAAACTCTCATATCCGCGGCTCAAATTAACTCATAATAATACTAAAAATTTACTCATTATTAAACTATACTAATCCATCACTAATTCTTGTTGGGTTCCGGAGTAGCGTGCTATTCATCGAAAAGCGCTTCGACGCCTCGTCAGGGGTAGTAAGCGCTATATAAATACGATTACAATTACAATACAATACATGCCAAAAGGGCATGTGTGCTTTACATGTACATTTTAAAAATGCATTTTAAATGCATTTTTTAATTTTGCACATGGCTACCACCAGGTTTAACCTGGTGGTAAATAGCGATTCCTAAATGCCCAAATCGTATTTAGGAATGGCTTCATTCATGTGCTAAGAAATCGCAAATAAGGAATCCTTATTTGCGATTTCTTATTTAGAGAGTCGCAATTTGCGACTCTCTAAACAGGGTTGCAATTTTAAGGAATCGCTATTTTTGCGATTCCTTAAAATTGCGTTCAGAATGTCTTTCATACATTCTGAACTGGCTTTTTGCATTCGCAAACGGGCATTCGCACCGTTTGCGAATGCAGAAAACCTTGATACATCTGGCCCTTACTTACTAACTTAACTAATTCAAGCAAGGATTTGAAAGAACCAAGAGTTTGTGAAAAGGTTGGAAATGGTTTTGCTTCCGTGGGTTATTGGTTTAGTCAAATTTGGAATGGGATATTATGGAAAATTTTACAAGGACTATTAATTGTGATTGTTTCTATATTGGGATTATGGGGTACATGCAAATTATGGAAAAAGATAAAATTAAGGAAATCCAAAAATGATCAGAGGAGGGAAGAACCACCTAGGAGAAGAATTTATAGAGAAATTGAAGGAGAAGTCAAGAGACATCAGAAACACATATGTAAATTTAATTAATGATGAAGGAAGGTGTGGTGACATATTTAGTCATCAGAGGGGGGACTGTTGAAGCAGATGTACTAATTAAGAAAATTATTAATGATTTATATGTTGTTACTGATGTGAAAATGCATAGAGAAATTAATTGTAGAAAAATAATAAATGTGCATGTTTGAAAAATGTGCCCTCGGGGTATGATCACCATGTGCACTAAAACAACAAAAAATGTGAAAAATAATGAAAATATATGAGAAAATTGAGTAATTTGTCATAATGAGACACATAACCTCTGTTTTGTGTTATTAAGTTAGCTGAACTAAGGGCCTAGTTCCACTGGGCCTCTCACACTCTGAACATGGAGAAACCGGATGCCTTGCAAAGGACTGGAAATCGTGGACTGCAGCCTTGACCCATTCGAAGTTCATGTTACTTAGCTAGAATTTTCTGAAATGTACCGACGGACAGGAGATGATGAAGACAATTTTATACAAATTACAGTAGAGCAGGCTAAATGTACTTTCCCAGGACTTGAACAATAGAGGCACTGACTGGAGAGCCATTTGCAACAATTTTGATACCTGAAGGACCAGATGATGAGGGCATCGCAAGAAGAACCAATCCGTTTCGTGTAATTAGAAGTTTATGAAAATTAATAGATTCGGTAAAGTCAAATCTGCTGACCGACTGACCAACTAGCAATTAGGGAGATGGACTGGGAGACCCTAATAAAAAGTCATGACAAGGGGTGAGGAATCAGAACTGCGGGGAGAAAATTGATGACGTCAGGAGACGCTGTCCGAGGTTCTGATATTTGGCTCATACTCTGTGAGCCTGAATCGTAGCTGACTAATTGATGACCTAAAGACGAAGACTGACTTGTTGCTGACCCATCCTGGATAGGTAGCTATAATAATATGACTGACGGGTATGTGCCTTTTCTTCTAGGTACCAACTGTGCTGTTTATAGAGATTCACACTTAGGTAGATTTTTCCAAATTAATGTTTTCTCTAAATTGTTTTTGCATGAACACCCCCATGCTAATGCTTATCTTTGTTAGGTAGGCTGTTAGGGGTGACGTTGACGGTGACAAATGACTGATGAGCTTAATTGCTGAATTACATTATTAATGCTGATATTCATAGCTTATGGTGTTGCTTTGTCGCATATGTCTTCTTTAAGAGATAATGGTGGGCATTATGAACTTGGAGGTGTGGCCCGCCATGCTGGTGGTGGCGGGAAGACCCGCCAGCCAGCATGACGGGCCACACCGCCACATAAAGAATACCCTGAGGGCCGCTGTCATTATCCGACAGGACAGCGGTGCCACCCCTTGGATAATGATTCCTCACCCTCCAGCCTTTGCATGTGGGTTTCCCCACCAGGGAAAGGTTGGTGGAAGGGGTGCCCCAGGGCACCCCTGCGGACCCCTGCACTGCCCATGCACTTGGCATGGGCAGAGCAGGGGCCCCTGTGCAGTGCACCATCACGCAGGTCACTGCCCAATTACAGCCGGTGGGGAACCGGGGACGCTGGCGGTCAGTGGTTTGATCGCCAGCATGAACATGGCAGTTTCCACCGCCGTGTTCATAATATTCAGGTAAAGAGTTTTAACCTCTATCTGAAAAGTTGCCAACTTTAGCTCTGTAGTGCCCTTCTGTGATTGGCCAGTCTGGGAACATGGTTAGGCTGCCTTGATGAGGTGTGAAGTGGCTTGGGCTGAACACAAAGGATGTGTCTGGTAGAGGAAAACTACCTCAGCAGATGGTGAAGCAGGAAGGGAGGGCTGCCAAACTGGTCTTCAAAGGTAGAGAAGGACATTTGGAGCAACCCAGCACCTCCCTCACATCCTGTAACCCCAGACAATTAGGTACCCTCTTGTTCAGATTAGGAGAGGGCAGGAGAGGGGTGTGTTTAGGATTTTAAGCCACACAAGTGGGTGGGCTCAGCCAGATGTAACCTCCAAAAATCAGTTTCAGCCATAATGGATTTTTGAAGAATGTTGCTCCCTGGGATTGATTTTTGCCACACTTCCCAGGAAGTGGTAATCACAGGGGGAAGGACCTGATTGGAGAACCAGGACCCATCTGTTTTTCAACCAGGAGCAAAGTTAAATATGGCAGAGCTGCACCCACACCTCAGATCCCTACAAGGAAGAACATCAGAAGAAGAAGGACTGCCCTGCTGGACACCTGACCTTCACCTGGACACTGCACTCGGAAGGACTGCACCAGCTGCACACGTGGGCTTCACCACAAGAAGAACTTTGCCTGGCTTCAACTGGTTCAAGGAGGGACTACCTGTCTGCTACAAGTGGAAAATTGCTAACCACAGTCCCCTGTCTCAGATCCTCAAGAAACTGACAAGCAGACTACTGTCCACTGGCCAATTTGGAATTGGAGCCAGGTGCATTCTGTGAGTTGTAGTTCACACCCTCAAGGAGCAACTCAGAGCATCTGGAACCTTGGGGTGAGCTGTGGACTCCAAATGAACCTTAAAAGACCCACCATGGCAATTCTAGCCGGCTTGCCTCAAACGCGACCTGGCCTGACTTGCAGGTTTGTCCCGCTGAAGAAAATCTCTGAAAAAGTGACTAAGTCCGCACATAGAAAGTTGACCAGGACCTCCCGTACAGTGTATCCAAAGAGGGATCCAAAGACGTTGGATCAAGATTCAGGTTTGCCCCTGTCGAAGTATTTTCATCTTGGAAAATCATCTAAGTCTGAACGTAGAAATCTTCACCGAGGGCTCCAGGGAGTTGGATTGGACTGGTGACCTCGTCCCGCTGAAGAAAATGACTAAGTCTGAAGGTAAACTTTTGACTGAGACCTCCTGCTTGCTGTAGCCGAGCAGGGCTCCATCGTGGTTGGCTTTAAACTTTGACTTTGCCCTGGTCGAGCTGCGACCAGATGACCAGATTGGTGCTATTCATTTCTGAGTACAAAAAAACACTAAGGGGGTCATTATGACCCCGGCGGTCAGTGTTATAGTGGCAGTAGCACCGCCAACAGGCTGGTGGTACATACCGCCATATTATGACATTTGGCAGTTTGGCAAAAGCCAAACCACCAATGTATCACACCGACCGCAACAGCAGTAACGACTGCCGGGCTGAGACTACAGCCTCCAGCTCCACTAGGACGCCCACGGGTACATGACCCTGCCCACTGCCATGGTTGCTGTGGCTTTCTTACTGCCATGAAATTCCTTCCCTGGCACTGATAGGGTCTCCTCAGCCCCCCTCTCCCTTCTCAGAGTTCTCCTCCTCCCCCTTCCGACACCCCCGACATACACATGCATACTCACACACATAGCCACATTCACCCACGCATGCATACATCCATGCAAACACACAACCACACACACTGACATACATACAAGCACACATGCATTCCCCCAACTGAACATACACGCACACTCAATTCACATCCATTCATGCACACACACATTCCACATGTCCCACACCCGCATGAACGCGCAAAGAAACATACACACACCCCCACACATACACACCCAACACCCCCCACTCCCTCCCCTTTTGTAGCACCCAATGTACCTGCTTGCAGGGGGTCCTCTGGCAGGAGATAGGACAGGGCGCTGCTGCCAGCAGCAGCGTCCACCAGCAGAACACCACCAGGCCGTATCATGGATCATGATACAGTCTGCGGCGCTCTACTGGCGTGGCACTGCTGCTGGCAGCAGCGCCACCTTACCACCGTCCGCTGCCATGACCATAGCTGGAATTCCCCCAGCCTTCTGGTGGAATTCTGGCTACGGTCATAGTATGGCGGTGGGTTGGTAGCCACAGCGACGGTCTTTTGGCAGCCGTCGCCATGGCGGTAGGCGGCATTTATCGTCTATGTCTTAATGAGGGCCAAATTCATTAAAAATTCATATCTCCTATTCCCCTTATCTGATTTTTTTAGTTTGGTGTCATTTTAAAGCTAAAAGTATTTCCTATTTTTATAAATTGGTTTTGGATTTTAAACAGGTTTCCTGTGTTTTATTTAATTACTGTTTTGTGATACTTGAATACTTTACATGTTATCTCCTAAGTTAAGCCTTGTTGCTCGCTGCCAAGCTACCAAGGGTTGAGCTGGGGTTAATTTATTGAGACGTAACTGAACCTAGTGGGGGTTTGTGGCCAATTGTTAAGTGTAGGTACATACCTGCCCTTCCCAATAATCCTCTTTCCAACGAGCTCACTCTTTATATGCCAGATTGTGATTGTTTCAATAAGAAAATTTATCTCACATCTTTTGTGTTTCACCTTGGCATGTATAAGTAATAATACGAAAGAGGTAAGATCTGGTTCCATAAGAGTTAGAGTGTCATGTTCATCTTGCAACAATCATCTTTCACCTCAGTCAGTTTGGGGTACAGGTGAGGCACTGTGTGCTAGTGAGAGAGCATAACTAGGCTGTGTCAGTATGCATCCTAGAAGTGACATGAAAACGCAATCAATGGCATATATGATGTATGTTCAAACTTATTCATATTAACATGGCACATCAAAAATCATACCATTAAAGGTGCGTCCACAAGTAGAAATATAGAAAAGTTGTATGCTTGTTTTGTAATGACACTTATCAACTAGAAAATAAATTATTTGCATTTATATTCAATGTATTTAGGTCATGGTATCATAGTTAAGTGTTATATCATTACAGTTATTCATCATTTATTGAAATTATGAGAAATGCATGTATAGCTATGTATTCAAATGTGCATTGATTTATATGTTAAATTGACATGAGAAGGCCTGAACTGATTTCCATATTTAACTTTCAACGTGGAGATTTGCTCTTGTTGCGTTTTCTTTATTTGCAGGTGCATCTGCACATGTGTAAAGTTAATGAACGCCTGTTGTTGGTTTGCGATTAAGCGGTATGGGATGGTATGTTGGCAAGGATGAGAAGCACTAGCTAGAAGATATGAAAGTGAACTGCCCTACAAGCTCCTGGACACAAGAGGCATCCAAGGTCATCCTGATGTTTGGTTTGTGAGATGAAAGTCTAATGGGAGTTGCAGATTCCAAACTGTGTGTGGAAGGTGGAAAGCTACTGTTGATGATTACGTCAACTCTCAAATGCTCTGCAAGGTCTAAAGTGGTTCTAATTAGCTGGGCTAAATAGATTCCTTTTAGCCTTTGAATGGAGGAGACCCCTAGGGAGGTACATCTCTCTCTTCTTTACTTTGTCTGAAGTGACTTTATGCTCTGCACACCTCTCTCTTGCAGAACTCTTGCAGAACTTCTACTGAGGTTTCTGTTATGCTGATACTTTTGATTAAATCCTGTCTCCTTTTTTTCCATATAAATCTTTAGGTTTACCCCAGTTTAATTATTACATTTAGATTTAAATGGTTTTCAAATGATTAGACAGGATGATCGCAATCTGGTCTCTGATCATCAAGTACTTTTTCATACCTTTTGTCTTGCTGCAACTGAAATATTGGTATGCCTTCTGCTTGTACGATTTAACCTGATTAGATACCTTAATTCGCCTTTGGTTATTCTGTACTTATACACTATGTTTCTGAGATTCATTTACATAAGTCTGCTTTGAATTTGCAATAAAACCTTCAAACTTTATTTTCCACCTCTGAGATTCAATGTGTGACCGAATATGTTGCACTATAAATTGGTTGAAAGTACTGTTGTGTTTCTCATTACCCCTTGGAACCGCTAAAAAAGTTTACCAGAACTAGAAAAACTTGAAAATGGGCCAGATGCATTCTCAGATGGTAGCAGACAATGGTTAGGATTCCCAAGTAAGGAGAGCTAGAACCCTTTTTTCTACATTAGTTAGTCCCCAGACCCCAGTCCTTAGTGCCCATGTCAGACTTTGAAGGATCTCCGGAGCTTTGGAGATTCGGAAAAGAGTTGTCTCAGCAATGGAGGAGTGAGTATCAATAGGGTCACAAATTGAAGTAGTTCATGTTTAGTTTGCAGTGTTTATAGATTTGGATATTGTTTTGTGGAGGTGTTTTGAATGTTGCATGAGTTTGGCGATTAGTGAAGAAGCTGAAGAGGTTATCGGGTCCGATGTGGCCTAAGATCCTGGGATAGTATTAAAAAGTGTTGAAGACACCATATTGTAATTGTCTGCTGAGTTTGGTGGAGTTCGCCATGATGTGTCATCGACTGCAGAATTTAGATAGGGACTTATCTTTTTGTAAATGTGAGACTATTGGTATAGTAGATCTTAAAGCACAGAGTGAATCTATACTGAATTACCGCTTCTGAGATTCAATGTGTGACCGAATAGGCTGCACTGTAAATGGATTGAAAGTACTGTTGTGTGTCTCCTTACCTCTCAGAACTTCTAAAAAGATTCACCGGAACTAACAAAACAAGAAATTGGGCCAGATGCATTCTCATTAGCCCCGAGTTAGGCCGACAGTTACTAATGTTGAGGATGGACATAAGTTTCCCACCTTCTGCCATTCTGCCATCCTAAAACGCAGTCCTACTACTATAGTAGGAGCCCCATACAAATTTCTGTGGAGCTATCCTTTGCTGTTTCTTTGAGCTGTTTGTCATTTTTCAAGTGACCCCAGTATCTCTTACAGTGCATTGAATTTTGATTTCAGATTAGAGGTGTGTTCTCAATACGGTGGAACATTGCCCACATGTCCAAAGCTGGTGGGGTGTAATAGCCAGTAAATGAGTAAGAGGAGCATGTCTGTTTTTTATGTTTATGTCGTTGTTTACTGGTCACTTTTTGGGATTTAGAAAATCAGTTACACGTTGTCTTCATGTGATTTATCATAACAATTAGGTATTGAGGAAACAAACCTAGGGCCTGATTACAACTTTGGAGGAGGTGTTAATCCGTCCCAAAAGTGACGGTAAAGTGACGGATATACCACCAGCCGTATTACGAGTTCCATAGATATAATGGACTCATAATACGGCTGGTGGTATATCCGTCACTTTACTGTCACTTTTGGGACGGATTAACACCTCCTCCAAAGTTGTAATCAGGCCCCTAGTCTCTCTAATCACAGTAAAATGCTTGCTCAGTTAGCTAAGCAACTCTAAAATGAAACCCTTTTTTACTACCCATAGCCCTTCTTCACTGTTAAAGGTCAACCAAGGAAGACTGCTTCAGAACAGCACCTCCTCTTACCTTCAAGCACACTGCAGCACTTCCCAGTCTGCTTCATGTCTCTTCTAGCTGGAGCCCGTCTGATCACAGGTCCCTAAAGCCTAGTGCTGAATTTGTAAAACAAAAAGTATGGGCCAGGGTACTTCTCAGGAGGCCACTGCATCCTGCACCACACATTTCCTCTGCCAACGTCATCAATAAAAAGTACCAATAAAACCACTAACCAACACACTCCTAGTAGTATGACAATTATGACAATTCATGGCCATGTAAAGCTATAATAGAAATAGCATGTAAACCAGGCATCATTCACTTGTATTGCATATTAGATTATTAAACACTGTTGTTGTGATCATCTAAAAATTCAGGATTAGACCTTGTGTAGACAGCCATTCATGCCAGTGTTAAGAATTAAGGCGGTCATTCTGACCGCCGCCCGCCATGCGGTCACCGCCATTTGGCCGCTCTGCGGTCAAAAGACCGCGGAGGCCATTCTGGCTTTCCCGCTGGGCCGGCGGGCGCCCGCCAAAGGAGCGCCTGCCGGCCCAGCGGGAAAGGCCCTGCAACATAGAAGCCGGCTCCGAATGGAGCCGGCGGTGTTGCAGGGGTGCGACGGGTGCAGTTGCACCCATCGCGATTTTCACTGTCTGCTATGCAGACAATGAAAATCATGCTGGGGCCCTGTTAGGGGGCCCCTGCACTGCCCATGCCAGTGGCATGGGCAGTGCAGGGGCCCCCAGGGGCCCCACGTCACCCGTTCCCCCCATCCTGTTCCTGGCGGTAAAAACCGCCAGAAACAGGGTGGCGGGGAGGGGGTCGGAATCTCCATGGAGATTCAGCCCAGACAGGGGAAATCCGGCGGGAAACCGCTGGATTCCCTTTTCTGACCGCAGCTTTACCGCCACAGTCAGAATGGGCAGGGGAGCACCGCCAGCCTGTTGGCGGTGCTTCCGTGGTCCTCCACCCTGGCGGTCGATGACCGCCAGGGTTGGAATGACCCCCTAAGTGCCATGGCCCAGCACCGGAAACAACCAACTCAAATTAAGCACTGTAGTCCCCTTTCAATGCTCCTATCATTGGTAACTTGCATTCAACTCACCACCAAGGCACTGTAGGCATCTATTTGCCCTCCACATGGGTAGAAGCTCACCAGGCACCTCCTCTATGTTGCTGGTTATTCACATTCATGGTGACTCATCAGTTTCTCTCTGCAACATTGCATATTATTCTAGCAAAGGACCACTGATTCCCAGGCCTCATGGTCACCAACTTGGTAAGGAACCCCGTTTAAAAATCCATAACAAAAGTTTCATCTTGGAATGTACGGAACACTCATAAACAATGAGACTTCGGCCCGTATTTATACTCCGTTTGCGCCGAATTTGCGTCGTTTTTTTCGACGCAAATTCGACGCTAAACTAACGCCAACTAACGCCATATTTATACTATGGCGTTAGAGGCGTCTAGCGCCAAAGTTCCCGGAATGTGCGTCATTTTTTAGCGTGAACCCCTTCCTTGCGTTAATGATATGCAAGGGAGGCGTTCCCGTCTTAAAAAATGACTCCCAGGCCTTTACGTGGTATTTATACTCCCGGGCAAAAGAGACGCCCGGGAGTGGGCGTGGCTAAAAACGGCGCATTTGCGCCGCTTTTTAACGCCTGGGTCAGGCATGGCGTTAAGGGACAAGTGGGCTAAAAATGAGCCCAGAGTGCCCTCCCCTGCCCCCAGGGACCCCCCCTGCCACCCTTGCCCACCCCAGGAGGACACCCAAGGCTGGAGGGACCCACCCCAGGGACATTCAGGTAAGTTCAGGTAAGTATTTTTTTTTTTTTTTTAATAATTTTTTTTGGCATAGGGGGGCCTGATTTGTGCCCCCCTACATGCCACTATGCCCAATGACCATGCCCAGGGGACAGAAGTCCCCTGGGCATGGCCATTGGGCAAGGGGGCATGACTCCTATCTTTACAATGATAGGAGTCATGTTGATGGGGGATGGGCGTCGTTAAAAAATGGCGCAAGTCGGGTTAAGACGATTTTTTTGCCTCAACCTGACTTGCCCCATTTTAAGACGCCCTAACGTCATTTTTGCCTAACGCCGGCGCTGCCTGGTCTACGTGGTTTTTTTCCACGCACACCAGGCAGCGCCGGTCTGCTTGCGCCGGCTAACGCCATTCCATAAATACGGCGCCCGCATGGCGCTTCAGAATGGCGTTAGACGGCGCAAAATTTTTTGACGCTAAACTGCGTTAGCGCAGTTTAGCGTCAAAAAGTATAAATATGGGCCTTCATCTTTAAAGGGCGAGAATTACATAGTCTGCAGTGCAGGAAATGTGGAGAATGCTACTCAGTTAAAATATATTTATAATTAAGGTTGCAATTAAGGTTCCTGTAAGAAACAACAAATGGCAAATAGTGGCAGAGATTTATCAGCCAGAGTATTCACAAAAAGGGAAAGCCCATGTACATGAAAGTTTAGGCAACACCCGGCCTGCTCCACCCCTCGGCAAGGCACAAAGGAAGTGCTTCTGGCGTCTCCTCTGGCAACAGAACAGGACGCTTGGGTTTCTCAAGAAACTAGCTTGGAAATGCCAGGCAATGATAATGAGATGAGGGGGACGTACAAAGAGTCTAAGGGAGAGGAAAACCAGCCAAACGAGGAACAGGAAGTTGACGGCAGACCAGACTATATTATAAACATGATCAATGCATCTCTCCTCGCAGCAGTTAAAGCACTTACTTGGCAGTCACATAAGATGGAGATCCATCTAGAATTAACCCACATTCTGGCCCACAGCGTACTTGCACTAGACAACAAACTGAACCTGTTGAGTAGTAAGTTAGACGAGCTGGGTCATATATGGGAGGATGACAATGAGACAAAAGGGACCCACAATGATGAAATAATAGGTAAACTATCAACTTCGCCAGATCTGCTAACTAGTCATTCAACACTGTAAAACTGGAGACAAACCTAACAAAATGAAAAGTGGGACGCCAGTGGAAAAGCAGCGGGCCGCGGTGCCCATTGAATTAACCCATAAAAGGGGATCTTCCGCTTCCATCCAACTAACGCTTAAAAGGGAATCCTCTGCACTCAGAGAAGGCTAGAAAGAAAGCAAGGAGAAGGAATCTTTGTGCCCTGTGAGGAGCCCCGGTGATCAAACCACCAATGGTAGACAAGAAAATTAATATACAGTTGACTACGTACACAGGAGGAACTCTAGTGGATGATGCAAGTAATGATGTCAGCAATAGGGGAGGGCGGGACTCGGACTGGCTCCACGTAGCTTAGGCCATTAAAGGGGAAATGCATGTTTAGCAAAAGAGGTACTTCCCCAAATAAATCCAATTAGGTGAGTAGGATGCTCAGCTGGAATGTGTGTGGCCTGGTCCCCCTCATTGTTAGCCTCAATATTAAAGACTTCTTAAGTAATGCAGATTTTCTATGCCTACAAGAAACTTGGACGACTGAGCCACAGTTTATACCGGGCTTTATAACAACACAGTCCCAGGCATCAAAGAGAAACTTGTTTGGAAGACATATGGGTGGTCTCGCAACATATGTAAAGCTAGACTTAGAGGTTAAGCTAGTGCCTTGGGAGAAATCAACCAGTGACATCCATGTGATAACCATACGCAGTCTAGCTCGCTCCAAAAAAAACACCACCAAACTCAGTCATAAAGATGTACATATACCCTAATTTGGAAAGCAAGAAGACAAGGGTTAATTCTATCCTGGATTTATTAAAGGAATCCCTAAATGAATGCTAAATGAATATCCAGACCATGAACACCTAATTGCAGGGGACACTCGGCTCCTTGGTCAGGAGGAAGGCCTCCCCAGAGACTATATAAGATCAACCCTAGAAACCTTTTTTCAAGTAATACGACCTGAGAACGTCTAATTGCAGAAATACAGGGGAGAGGTGGCCATCAAAGAAACATTATTAACAAAGTGGCTTACACACCCATGAAAAAAATCTCCCTGACAGTTTGTGACCTTGAGTTATATCATGGAGTGGTAGGCATGATAGGGCATCTTTGTTCCAACTTTAAGACCTTACTATTGTGCAAAACTTTACTCTGTGTTTCCTGCTGCTATTTCAATGCCAGACAGTCGGTAAACTTGGTATACAGTAGGGATCAACTCTTTTGTCGTAGTTGGACTCTTGCTCTAGGTAAGACTGCTGGTTTAAGGACGACAGTACTTATGTTTGAAGGCGACTCTGCCAGTCCCACAACAAGTCGCAACTGTTGTCCCAAACCTCCTGGCTCACATGCAGCACGTCACCAAAAACTCAAACAGTAAAAGGTGATTTGTGGCAGCCTTAATGCATGGACTCAAGAGTGTGACATGTCAGGGAGTGTTGTGGTTAAACGGAGATAACCCCTCTCTCACATTAACATGTCTCAATCAAACACAGGCAATGAAGAAGATGCAGTAACGTTTCAAAAGGTTTTTATTTTAGCAAAACTGCAATCTGTGATAAGTTTCATGGGCTACAATGATTAGGATAATGAACAGTGCAAGAAACAGAATGGTAAAGACAAGAGTCATTAATACAAAGACCCCCACCATCTTGAAATAACATGAGATGACATGAAAATGTAAAATATGTCCTAATACCCTGGCAAAATGATCCTAACCTCTAACCTAGAAGAGAGCTAGGCATGTTAAACCTACTCTGCCAATGCCATGTCCATGAGAAGAGCCCCCAACCCTTGTTACCTTGGAATGAGGTCTCTAGCTCAGACTCTGTAGGGACAGGAAGACTGGGTCAGCGTCAAGGTGACGTGCAGCATCGATAGCAGCAATGGCATCTGGTTGGAATCCCTCTGACTATCTGTTTAAGTGAGGAGTATTTATACAAATCTGCTTGGACAACTGACATAGGTCTGTTCCCAAACAATAGATAACAATACATGCTTGGGACGGTAATTTACATAAACAATTCCCTCAAAAACGTAGAGCGAGAAAGTACCTAATGTGAACACCTACGGTTTGTTTATCTTTGACGCTTGATATTGACGCCTTAGCGCGGTGGACTGATAATGCAAACTAAAAAATGAGCCTTACTAAAAACAAGGCAGCCATCTTAAAAGATTTAAATAAATAAATGCGCTAAAACAGAGCAAGCTAAGTAGGGTAAAAGTCACCAGGTGACGGGGACACGAGTCTGCAAGCCAAAGGCTAAGCTAACTTCTGTATCCCATTAAAACAAACTAGGATTCACTACACTTTCATCGCAGTGCTTGTGGCACTTTGCAAGTGTTACACTATTTTACTCTGTGTCCTCTGCTGCTATTGCAACATTAGATTGTTGGAAATCCTGGCTCAGGCATCTGCTCGTTCATCGTTGTGCTTATGGCACTTTGTAAGTGTCGCACCTGCATGTCCAAACCTAAAATTGCACACCAAAATATAATCTCCCTGAAATCTGTGACTGTGAGCTAGATCATGGAGCGATATGCATGATAGGATATTTTATTTTTCAGATCTCACCATTGTGCATTCCTTTTACTCTGTGTTCTCTGCAGCGATTTTAACGCTAGATTGTTGATAATCTTGGTATAGGCATTCGCTCTCTCATCGCCATGCTTGTGGCACTTTGTAAGTGCTGTACCACTTTACTCTGTGTCTTCTGCTGCTACTGCAACATTAAATTGTGGAAATTTGGGCACAGGCATTCGCTTGTTCATCACTGTGCCAGTGGCACTCTGTAAGCATTGCACTTGCATGTCCAAGCTTAGAATTAAAGGATATAAAGCTTTAAAACTAGAGTGCAGGTGACAGGAAGTGCTTGATGTTACCGCCCGGTCTCATGCACTTCCTGTCACCTGCACTCTAGTTTTAAAGCTTTATATCTTTTATAATAATTAACGTTGTTTGATGTAACGACAGAACTCAAGGACAGCCTTTTTGACTTGAGGATCTATACTGATGAAGATAACATTATATGTAGGCTGTGCATGTATTTAATGTATTAGAATTTATGAGAAATAATGGGATTCTGATTCTATAGCACAATTGCACTGACATTTACATTTTGGTGCAGTCAGACTGATTATATTGTATATGACTAGAAGTATTTTATGGTATTAGTATTTGTATTTTATAAAATGATTTTAAGTATTTATGCAATAAAGTTACTACTACTACTATATTTAGGTTACTTGGGTCAGAGTTTCAATCACAATGAGAGAATCATTTGTGAATATAATCGAATGACATAATTCTTTGCTTGAAGTCTTTCCTTATAATGGGTATTTGCAAACACGGACATCTCAGCAGCATGATGCAATTTTTCCCATCACAAACGTATGGTTGTAGGAGGCTGGCCTGGCTTGTAGTGGGTACCAGAGGTACTTACACCTTGTGCCAGGTCCAGTTATCCCTTATTAGTGTAGAAGAGGTGTTTCTAGCAGCTTAGGCTGATAGAAAGTAGCTATGGCAAAGCAGCTTAGGCTGAACTAGGAGACATGTAAAGCTCCTACTATACCACTGGTGTCATATGCACAATATCATAAGAAAACATAATACACAGATATACTAAAAATAAAGGTACTTTATTTTTATGATAATATGCCAAAAGTATCTCAGTGAGTACCCTCAGTATGAGAAATATACACAAGATATATGTACACAATACCAAAATTATGCAGTAATAGCAAAAGGAAGTAATGCAAGCAGTGTAAAGTTACAATAGATTGCAATAGGAGCACATAGGTATAGGGGCAACACAAACCATATACTCCAAAAGTGGAATGCGAACCACGAATGGACCCCAAACCTATGTGAGCTTGTAGAGGGTCGCTGGCACTGTAAGAAAACAGTGAGGGTTAGAAAAATAGCCCAACCCAAGACCCTGAAAGGTAGGTGTAAAGTGCACCTACAACCCCCAGAGAGCACAGAAGTCGTGATAGGGGGATTCTGCAAGGAAAACCAACACTAGTAATGCAACAACAGTGGATTTCCGGACCTTAGTACCAGTAAGACAAGGGGACCAAGTCCAAAAGTCGCGACAGTGTCAAGAGTGGGCAGGAGCCCAGGAAATGCCAGCTGAGGGTGCAAGGAAGCTGCCACCGGATGGAAGAAGCTTGGTGTTTTTTCAAGAACAAAGAGGACTAGGAACTTCCCCTTTGAAGGATGGATGTCCCACGTCGTGAAGAAGCTTGAAGAGCTGTTTCCACGCAGAAAGACCGCAAACAAGCCTTGCTAGCTGCAAGAGTTTTGGTTAGGGTTTTTGGATGTTGCTGTGGCCCAGGAGGGACCAGGATATCGCCACTTGGATGAGGAGACAGAGGTGGCGCCCAGCAAGTCAGAGAGCCCTCACAGAAGCAGGCAGCACCCGCAGAAGTACTGGAACAGGCACTTGGAAGAGGAGTGAACTGGAGTCCACGCGAAGTCACAAAAGGGAGTCCCACGACGCCGGAGGACAACTCAGAAGGTTGTGCACTGCAGGTTAGAGTGTTGGGGTCCCAGGCTTGGCTGTGCATGAAGGAAATCCTGGGAGAGTGCACAGGAGCCAGAGCAGCTGCAAATCACGCGGTACCCAGCAATGCTGTGTAGCGTGGGGAGGCAAGGACTTACCTCCACCAAACTTGGACTGAAGAGTCACTGGACTGTGAGAGTCACTTGGACAGAGTTGCTGAGTTCCAGGGACCACGCTCGTCGTGCTGAGAGGGGACCCAGAGGACCAGTGATGCAGTCTTTTGTTGCCTGCAGTTGCAGGGGGAAGATTCAGTCGACTCACGGGAGATTTCTTCAGAGCTCCTGGTGCAAGAAGGAGGCAGGCTACCCCCAGAGCATGCACCACCTGGAAACAGTCAAGAAAGCCGACAGGATGAAGCGATATAAGGTTGCTAATAGTCATCTGGCTACTTTGCTGCAGTTTTGCAGGCGTCCTGAGCAGTCAGGGGTCGATCCTTTGGCAGAAGGTGAAGAGGGAGATGAAGAAGAACTCTGGTGAGCTCTTGCATTCATTATCTAAAGAATTCCCCAAAGCAGAGACCCTAAATAGCCAGAAAAGGAGGTTTGGCTACCTAGGAAGGAGGATTGGCTACTAACAGAAGTAAGAGCCTATCAGAAGGAGTCTCTGACATCAACTGCTGGCACTGGCCACTCAGAGCAGTCCAGTGTGCCAGCAACACCTCTGAATCCAAGATGGAAGAGGTCTGGGGCACACTGGAGGAGGTGCAGGTCAGGGGAGTGGTCACTCCCCTTTCCTTTGTCCAGTTTCGCACCAGAGCAGGGCTGGGGGATTCCTGAACCGGTGTAGACTGGCTTATGCAGAGATGGGCAGCATCTGTGCCCATCAAAGCATTTCCAGAGGCTGGGGGAGGCTACTCCTCCCCAGCCTTCACACCTATTTCCAAAGGGAGAGGGTGTAACACCCTCTCTCAGAGGAAATCCTTTGTTCTGCCTTCCTGGGGCAGGGCTGCCTGGACCCCAGGAGGGCAGAAACCTGTCTGAGGGGTTGGCAGCAGCAGCAGCTGCAGTGGAGACCCAGGAAAGGCAGTTTGGCAGTACCCGGGTTCTGTGCTAGAGACCCAGGGGATCATGGAATTGGTGACAATTCCATGATATTAGACATGTTACATGGCCATGTTCGGAGTTACCATTGTGACACTATACATAGGTAGTTACCTATGTATAGTGCACGTGTGTAATGGTTGATTAGGGAAATGACAGGAAGGTCATTTAAGAGATTAAAATGTGTGGCGCAATTATGAAATCTGATTTGGTGTTGGGCTAGAAAAACAGGATTATTAATGTTTTCATATCAAAATCAAAACAAACTTACACCCGCCGCTTATATTAACCTGATAGGTGAGGGCGTCGGCCACTGGCCGACGCCCACACACCCTCCCTGGTGCGGGTCACGACCAGTGGCCGACACCAGGAAGGGTATCAATAAATCCTCGGGTGCGTCGCACCCGAGGATTTTTTTTTTTTTTTAAACCCCCCCCGGGAGACACGGAAGCTTCCATGTCTCCCCCCGCCCCCCCACCCGCCCCTTTGTGACGTCAGCGCGCCTCGCACAGCTGCGATCGGGGGCCAGGAAACACCACTAGACGCCAGGGATTTCACTTTGGGGGGGCGGCCCCCTCGGAAAACGGGCCGCCCCCCCCCGGGGGCATAATTAATAAAAATAAAAAAAGGTAGGTGCCCCCTGGGGGGGGGGGGGGGCGCCGATCGCGCCCCCCTCCCCCCAGGGGATTGTTTTTTTGTTTTTTTTTAAATAATGAAAAAAAAAAAAAAATGACAGGGGGTCGCCCGTCGCCCGTGGCCCCCAAGGAAACTATACAACAACTAAAAAAAATAGATCTATATATAGATCTATATTTATATATCTATGTAGATAGATATATCTATGTACATGGATATATCTATAGATATATCTATGTACATAGATATATATATATATATAGAGGTAGATCTATATATACCAAAGAGATTTATAAAGTGTGCTACTCACCTGTGAGGGTCTCAAGGCGCTTGGGGGGGGGCGGGGGGAGGGAAAGGGGCTGGGAGGTTCACTGTTCGAAAAGCCAGGTTTTGAGGCCCTTCCTGAAAAGAAGTAGGTTTTGGGTCTTGCGAAGGTGGGTTGTGAGGGCGTTCCAGGTTTTGGGTGCAAGGTAGGAGAAGGATCTGCCCCCGGTGGTGGTGTGTTTGATGCGGGGGACAGAGGCGAGAGAGAGGTCAGCTGAGCGGACGTTTTGTGTGGGGGTGTGGAAGGTGACTCTCGTTGAGGTAGGCAGGGCCTGTGTTGTGGAGTGATTTGTGTGCGAGGATGAGGATCTTGAAGGTGATCCTTTTGTCAATGGGGAGCCAGTGGAGGGATTTGAGGTGTGGAGAGATGTGTTCGTGTCGGCGGAGGTCGAGGATGAGTCGTGCTGCTGAGTTCTAGATGCGTGTAGTTTGCGCTTGAGTTTTAGAGTGGTGCCGGCGTAGAGGGCGTTTCCGTAATCAAGCCTGCTGCTGTGTGCGTGAGTGACAGTTTTTCTGGTCTCTGTGGGGATCCATTTGAATGTTTTTCAGTATACGGAGTGTGTTGAAGCATGAGGAGGTGAGAGCGTTGATTTGTTGGGTCATCGAGAGGGAGGAGTCTAGGATGATGCTGAGGTTGCGTGCGTGGTTGGCGGGGGTGGGTGCAGGGCCTAGCGTGGTGGGCCACCATGAGGGGTCCCAGGTGTTTTTGTGTGGGCCAAAGAGGATTATTTCGGTTTTGCTTGAGTTGAGTTTCAGGTGATTGGCTGTCATATATATATCACTTTTGTCAATATGTGTGTGGTTTCCCTGGGGGGAAAAGGGTCCGACTTGTCTAGTGGCAGTTTTAGTGCCATAAAGAAGCGCAGAAGGTTTATATGCCTACTGCAAAGAGCAAATCTGTATTTTATGTAAATAGCTGAGTACATTAGCAAAGTCTATGGAGAGATGAAGGGCACTTTTGCTGGGTGGTAATGAGGGAATCCGAGGAGGAGGGAGTGGGAGCACCAATAATGATTGTTGGACTGGGCGCAGGAGGTGCTAAAGACTGTGACGAATGGTATGTGACAAGGTGTTTTTTGAGTGTCTTGAAAGTACGTGCTGATTGAGGGAAGAAGCGCAGGTAAGGTGGCCTCTACTGTTGCACGTATCTCACACACCATCGATTTTGTGACTGTCTACGTAGGCTAGTGTTTTAGAGCAACAGTTTAGCCAATAGCAGAGATGGCATCTTGATGGATGACTGCTGCCTACACTCGGGTTATAGAGGACCGCTCTGACATAGGATCAGAGACTGAGACATCAGATACTGAGACAGCATCTGAGGGATAGGACAATGGCGCAGACTCTGGGAGTGATTTTTCAGTCAGAGGAGTCCCATTCGATAACTCCTCTTCCAGTACATTATGAGGGAGGTGATGAGGACAGTCCTGCTGTCCCTTCGCAAGCTGTTTGTGCAACTGGGTAATAGTGGGTTAGGTCAACCCAGAGAGCAGGTGAATGTGGCGGCAAGCAGAGAGAGAGTGCTCTCTTGGGAGCTCCCCAATTTAGTTCAGCCCCAAATTCCACCACCCAAATCATATTGTGGAGACATCAAAATTATCCATGGCAAAACAAACTGGTTTTGTAAGGCAGGCACCTGTGTTTTTGGTCCTGGATTCGGCGGCCATATAGAGAAACACACTAAACCCAAACATTTCTGGAAACTAGACATTCGGGGGAGTCCACAGAGGTGTGACTTGTGTGGCTTCCCCAAAGTTTTCTTACCCAGAATACCCTGCAAAGCTGAAATGTTGAAAAAAAACTAAATGTTTCTCGCATTTCTGTCACACAAACTACAGGAATATGCTGGGATCCACAATATTCCTACCACCCAGTGACTCCTCACCTGTCCTGATAAAAACACTACCCCACTTGAGTGCCTACACCTAGTGTCTGTGTCAGGAATGGATCACCCCAGGGTCAACAGCTGCCTCACGTAAGGACCAACATTGACCGTTGTGTGATCTATTCCTGTCGCAGGCACCAGGCCTAACCACACAAGTGAGGTATCATTTTTATCGGGAGGCTTGGGGGAACGCTGGGTGGAAGGAAATTTGTGGCTCCTCTCAGATTCCAGAACTTTCTGTCACCGAAATGTGAGGAAAACTTGTTTTTTTAGCCACTTTTTGAGGTTTGCAAAGGATTCTGGGTAACAGAACCTGGTCCGAGCCCCGCGAGTCACCCCATCTTGGATTCCCCTAGGTCTCTAGTTTTCAGAAATGTACAGGTTTGGTAGGTTTCCCTAGGTGCCGGCTGAGCTAGAGGACAAAATCTACAGGTAGGCACTTTGCAAAAAACAGCTCTGTTTTCTGTGATGTGTCCACGTTGTGTTTTGGGGCATTTCCTGTCGCGTGCGCTAGGCCTACCCACACAAGTGAGGTATCATTTTTATCGGGAGACTTGGGGGGACGCTGCGTGGAAGGAAATTTGAGGCTCCTCTCCGATTCCAGAACTTTCTGTCACCGAAATGTGAGGAAAACTTGTTTTTTTAGCCACTTTTTGAGGTTTGCAAAGGATTCTGGGTAACAGAACCTGGTCAGAGCCCCGCGAGTCACCCCATCTTGGATTCCCCTAGGTCTCTAGTTTTCAAAAATGTACAGGTTTGGTAGGTTTCCCTAGGTGCCGGCTGAGCTAGAGGCCAAAATCTACAGGTAGGCACTTTGCAAAAAACAGCTCTGTTTTCTGTGATGTGTCCACGTTGTGTTTTGGGGCATTTCCTGTCGCGAGCGCTAGGCCTACCCACACAAGTGAGGTATCATTTTTATCGGGAGACTTGGGGGGACGCTGGGTGGAAGGAAATTTGAGGCTCCTCTCTGATTCCAGAACTTTCTGTCACCGAAATGTGAGGAAAACTTGTTTTTTTAGCCACTTTTTGAGGTTTGCAAAGGATTCTGGGTAACAGAACCTGGTCAGAGCCCCGCGAGTCACCCCATCTTGGATTCCCCTAGGTCTCTAGTTTTCAAAAATGTACAGGTTTGGTAGGTTTCCCTAGGTGCCGGCTGAGCTAGAGGCCAAAATCTACAGGTAGGCACTTTGCAAAAAACAGCTCTGTTTTCTGTGATGTGTCCACGTTGTGTTTTGGGGCATTTCCTGTTGCGGGCGCTAGGCCTACCCACACAAGTGAGGTATCATTTTTATCGGGAGACTTGGGGGGACGCTGGGTGGAAGGAAATTTGAGGCTCCTCTCCGATTCCAGAACTTTCTGTCACCGAAATGTGAGGAAAACTTGTTTTTTTAGCCACTTTTTGAGGTTTGCAAAGGATTCTGGGTAACAGAACCTGGTCAGAGCCCCGCGAATCACCCCATCTTGGATACCCCTAGGTCTCTAGTTTTCAAAAATGTACAGGTTTGGTAGGTTTCCCTAGGTGCCGGCTGAGCTAGAGGCCAAAATCTACAGGTAGGCACTTTGCAAAAAACAGCTCTGTTTTCTGTGATGTGTCCACGTTGTGTTTTGGGGCATTTCCTGTCGCGGGCGCTAGGCCTACCCACACAAGTGAGGTATCATTTTTATCGGGAGACTTGGGGGGACGCTGGGTGGAAGGAAATTTGAGGCTCCTCTCAGATTCCAGAACTTTCTGTCACCGAAATGTGAGGAAAACTTGTTTTTTTAGCCACTTTTTGAGGTTTGCAAAGGATTCTGGGTAACAGAACCTGGTCAGAGCCCCGCGAGTCACCCCATCTTGGATTCCCCTAGGTCTCTAGTTTTAAAAAATGTACAGGTTTGGTAGGTTTCCCTAGGTGCCGGCTGAGCTAGAGGCCAAAATCTACAGGTAGGCACTTTGCAAAAAACAGCTCTGTTTTCTGTGATGTGTCCACGTTGTGTTTTGGGGCATTTCCTGTTGCGGGCGCTAGGCCTACCCACACAAGTGAGGTATCATTTTTATCGGGAGACTTGGGGGGATGCTGGGTGGAAGGAAATTTGAGGCTCCTCTCAGATTCCAGAACTTTCTGTCACCGAAATGTGAGGAAAACTTGTTTTTTTAGCCACTTTTTGAGGTTTGCAAAGGATTCTGGGTAACAGAACCTGGTCAGAGCCCCGCGAGTCACCCCATCTTGGATTCCCCTAGGTCTCTAGTTTTCAAAAATGTACAGGTTTGGTAGGTTTCCCTATGTGCCGGCTGAGCTAGAGGCCATAATCCACAGGTAGGCACTTTGCAAAAAAACAGCTCTGTATTTTGTGAAAAAATGAGATGTGTCCACGTTGTGTTTTGGGGCATTTCCTGTCGCGGGCGCTAGGCCTACCCACACAAGTGAGGTATCATTTTTTTCGGGAGACTTGGGGGAACATAGAATAGCAAAACAAGTGTTATTGCCCCTTATCTTTCTCTACATTTTTTCCTTCCAAATATAAGAGAGTGTGTAAAAAAGACGTCTATTTGAGAAATGCCCTGCAATTCACATGCTAGTATGGGCACCTCGGAATTCAAAGATGTGCAAATAACCACTGCTCCTCAAAACCTTATCTTGATCCCATTTTGGAAATGCAAAGGTTTTCTTGATACCTCTTTTTCACTCCTCATATTTCAGCAAATGAATTGCTGTATACCCAGTATAGAATGAAAACCAACTGCAGGGTGCACCTCATTTATTGGCTCTGGGTACCTAGGGTTCTTGATGAACCTATAAGCCCTTTATATCCCCGCAACCAGAAGAGTCCAGCAGACAAAACGGTATATTGCTTTCAGAAATCTGACATCGCAGGAAAAAGTTACAGAGTAAAACATAAAGAAAAATGGCTGTTGTTTTCAGCTCAATTTCAATATTTTTTTATTTCAGCTGTTATTTTCTGTAGGAAAACCTTGTAGGATCTACACAAATGACCACTTGCTGAATTCAGAATTTTGTCTAGTTTTCAGAAATGTTTAGCTTTCCGGGATCCAGCATTGGTTTCACACCCATTCCTGTCACTAACTGGAAGGAGGTTGAAAGCACCAAAAATAGTAAAAATGGGGTATGTCCCAGTAAAATGCCAAATTTGTGTTGGAAAATGTGGTTTTCTGATTCAAGTCTGCCCGTTCCTGAAAGGTGGGGAGATAGTGATTTCAGCACCAGAAACCTTTTGTTGATGGCATTTTCAGGGAAAAAACCACAAGCCTTCTTCGGCGGCCCTTTTTTCCCATTTTTTTGGAAAAAACTAAATTTTCACTGTATTTTGGCTATTTTCTTGGTCTCCTCCAGGGTAAACCACAAACTCTGGGTACCATTAGAATCCCTAGGATGTTGGAAAAAAAGGACGCAAATTTGGCGTGGTTAGCTTATGTGGACAAAAAGTTATGAAGCCCTAAGCGCGAACTACCCCAAATAGCCAAAAAAGGGCTCAGCACTGGGGGGGAAAAGGCCCAGCAGCTAAGGGGTTAAGTGTAAGCTGTGTTTAGGTTTGCAAGATCATTAAGTATCCCCACTGTTTAACTGATCCAGACTTATCTCACAACGGTTGTGAATTATGCCTACTTTATTAAACTAGGCCGTGGCTTTTACCTTATCTTTCTCCACTAACTGGTGATTTAAACTAAGTGCATGTGTCCACTTTATATTTGTATGGTGTATAATGTGATGTCATATAGTATAGGCGATATTTAAGAGAAAAATTACGGTGCGCATCACTGTGCCAAATCTGGCAGCATAGCACACCATAATTTTCAAGATACAGGGATGCGCCGTATTTACTAGACTACGGCGCACCCCTCTGTTTCCCCCTCTGCCGGTGTTAAATATGCCGCTGTGCGCCAATGCAGCAGCCGTTGCACCATAGAGCAAGGATAGCTGTGTTGAGGGGGAGATTGATTTTGTGCAGGAAGGAACACCTAACTGCACAATAACAATCTTAAATGGTAAGTTACTCTTTCTATGTGGGCCAACAGCAACACCCATTGCACGCCCCTTCCACGCAAAGTGCTGCATGTGAAGGGGTCATATATACAAGGTGGGGTTAAGCCACAAAAAAGTGGCTTAACACCACTTGGTAAATACGGTGCAGTGCATAGCGCCACTGGAGCATCACTAAAAGTGACGCTCCGATGGTGCTAGGGGCCCTTAAATATGCCCTATATTTAAGAGCCTCTAGCTTACTGGGGCATATTTAAGACCCCTAGCGCCACCGGTTCGTCACTTTTAGTGACGCTCCAGTGGTGCTATGCACTACACCATATTTACAAGATGTCATTAAGCCACTTTTTGTGGCTTAACGCCACCTTGTAAATAAATCCCCTTCACAAACAGCACTTTGCGTGCAAGGGGCATGCAATGGCTGTTGCTGTGGGCGTGCCACAGCAACACCCATTACATTTTGACGCTGACTCACATTTACGCGTTTTCGTAAACCTGAGGCGCCATCGGAGCGTCACTTTTAGTGATGCTCTAGTGACGCTATGCAATGCACTGTATTTACAAGGTGGCATTAAGCCAATTTTTGTGGCTTAACGCTACCTTGTAAACAAGGCCCCTTCACACGCAGCACTTTGAGTGGAAGTGGGGTGCAATGGGTGTTGCTGTGGGCGTGCCACAGCAACACCCATTGCATTTTGACACTGCCCCAGATTTATGTGTTTTCGTAAACATGAGGCAGCGCGAAAATCTAATGCCACCCCAGGCGTGGCATTAGTGGCACAACGAGAAGAAATGCTTTCATTTCTCCTCATTTTTTGCTCTTTCTATGTCTGCTGCATTTTGCAGCAGACATAGAAGGAGCAAATTGCTATTGAAGATTGTTTTGGTGGAGGAAGGTGTCCCTTCCTGCAAAAAAGCAATCCCGCCCTCAACGCAACCATCCTTGCACTATGGTTCAACGGTGGTTGTGTTGGCGCACACCAGCAAAATTCACGCCGGTGCAAGAGGAAACACAGGGGTGCGGCGCATTGTTGTAAAAAGGCACATCCCTACGTTTTGAAATTAACGGTGCATGAGCTGCCAAATTTTGCGCAGCAACGCACCCCGTCATTTTCATTTAAATCTGGCCCCAATGTGTGCATGAGTATCTCATACTTTGGCTACAACAGAATAAATCAAAAACTGTCTTCCTACACAACATGTCACGGGGAAGCATATTCTGCCTGCATTTTTGATTATCTACTGATTTCATTTATCCATTACAATGCGATTTTACTATTTCAGTTGGTAAGAAGAAAGAGGTCCTATCAATATGTTTTAAACTTTAGGGCTTTTGTCAACGGGGAACATAGCGTTTATTTTATCTCCCAGGCAGTCTTTGCGATTGATGCCAGTCACTTATCTATTTGGCCACTTGATGTCGCTGCTGTAAAAAGAGAAAATGAAAATAGACTTTCATGGATCGGTGTTCTTTCACTAACTGCAGGCTGACGTTTTTACTGTTGTCTAAAATGGCCCTCAGAGAAGAAGGATTGCTTTTACTTACTGCAGCTGTCAAAACCTTTACGCTGTTAACTCGCCGTATTTGTTTTTTGTTCGAACTATTGTTCTTTTGATTATGACACGTGCGCTTATAATTTTTAAAATGCATTTTTAACTATGTCCTTATAGAAATGTAATAACAAATGTTCTTTTCTGCAAGATGCATTGCCTCTATAAATTAATTGACTCCTACTCACAACAATAGCTCTGGGCAGTCTGGCTGCACGAATACATATTATTGGACACTGAACACTAAGCTACTGACTCACTGGGGCAACTGACAGGGGCAGAAGGACTCATTTAACTCGCAATAGGTGATTCTGAAAATGCACGTACGTAAGGACCCCTGGGGGCAGAGTTATGTGCAGCGGCACTTTCCCTGCGCCCTTTAGCACCCCCTTACCGCCACCATGTGTGCGCCGTATTTAAAATACGGCACACCATGGCGCAGGGTAGGGGGCAATAGATTCATTTTTATTGACTCTATTGATGTACTCTGCAGGAGTAGCACCAAACTGTTGCCGCTACTCCTACAGAGTACATAGGGGCTCATTCTAAAGAATGGAAGCCCCCTTTTAACACCTGTTCTTGAGCAGGCGTTAAAAGTGGCTCAATAAATGGCGCAAGCAATTGCCATAGATTTCCTTGCACCATTTTACCGGCTTCCCTAACGGGGGAATGCCACTTTTGCATACATTATGCCTGACTCAGGCATAAGGTAGCGGAAAGGGTTACAGGATGGCACAATGCAAACATTGCGCCACCCTGTAAATACGGCGTAAGGATTTTGGCCTCGTTGGGCCACATTAACGTCAAAGTAATTTAAGTTAATGGGGCGCAAGGTGGCGCTAGGGGCCTATCAATATGCCTCCTGATATCTATCAGCATTTCCAGAATAGTGAATCTCTCCTGGTGAGCGCTTCACAAGTTCCCTGTACACATTTTCTTTTCCAAGATCATAAAGATCACTTGTTTTCCTTTCATGAGGGAAAATCTCAACCTCGTCTCCTTATACTATATCTTTGTCTTACTCTTGAAGGAACACATACACCTCACTTTTCTCCCTTTATTACTTCATCCTTTTTGTGTATCCTGGTTTGTTCCACCCTCCCCTCTGACTGAGCTGTTTTCTGTCTACTAATGTCTTCTACCATTGCCTACACCCTAACACCTATGCTCCTATGTATAGCTTCAAACCCTTGTGTACTCCAGTACCTCTAGCTATGGACCAGGGCCTCTTCCACTGCCTACCCTGCAGGTGTTAGGCCTGTCAGCCTTAGGGTGGTCTTCCTCCAAACTTTTTACCTGCTTGCTTCATATTTTTGCTTATTCATTTTATTGGCCTTAGGACTTTGAACACTTTACTGCAACTGACCAGTGCTAAAATGCATGTGTTTCTCCCCTAAACATGGTAACATTTATGTATACACAATTGGCATATTTAATTTACTTGCAAGTCCCTTGTAAACTGGTATACCATGAACCCAGGGTCTGTAAATTAAATGCTACTAATGAGCCTGCAGTACTGACTACGCCACCCTCTGAAGTAGCCCTTTAAACAAGTCTCAGGCTTGCCATTGCACAGCCTCTATGTGCTATTTGACTGCCACTTCCACTTGGCATCTAAAATCCCTTGCCAAGCCTTAAACTCTCCTCTTATCACATGTAAGTCATCCCTAAGGTAGGCCACCCAGTAGGCCATAGGGAACAGTGCTGTGTAACTAAAAAGTAGGGGATGTACTTTTAAGTTTTACATGTCCTTGTAGTGAAAAACTCCCAGAGTCACTTTTCAATACTGTGAGGCATACTCCTCTCATAAATTAACATTGGGAATTCCTTAATTCACTTTAAATCTGCAATTCCTAACTAGAAAGCAGTAGCTGTGTCATGTTTCATTTCTTTGGAACGAAAATGATAAATCCTCTTTACTGATAAAGTTGGACTTAACCTTACTATTTTTTAGAAAGCAGACATTTCTCCCCTCTTACAGCTCTGTGAGCCTGCCACCTGTTTCCAATACATGACTGGATTGGGTGACAGCTACACTTTGTGCATTCCCTCTAGACAGCCACAAACACAGGAGGGGTGAGTATAACAAAGGATGTGCATTCCCTTTAGACATTCACAAACGCAGGAGGGGTTGGTGTGAAAAAGGACTCATCTGCATTCATCTGCATTCTGATGGCTCTTCCTGGGCAGGAAGCGTGGGGGGTAACCCTTGCACCTGAATAGGCAGTGCCTGTCCCCACACGAAGAGTTGATTACCCCCTTCTAATAGACCCTCCTTTGAAGATACCCCCACTTCAAATGCACATTTGGGTATAAGTACTGGGCCTCTGACCCAACCAAATCAGACACTTCTCGACCTACAAACGGACTCTGTCAGAAGAAGTGCTATGCTGCATCAAGGAATGGCACTCTTTGGAATGCTGACCTGGAACGACTGCTTATCTGCTGTGCTTCTCTTCTGCCTGCTGCTCTCTGAGCTTACTTAGGGAGAGCTGGACTCTGCCTGGCACCTCAAAGTGATCTCCAAAGGCTTGTTGGCTTGCCTCCTGTTGACAGAGACTTAGAGATATCAAAGGCTCTACCACTGCTCTTTTGCCTACTTCACTGGAAGTGGACCAAGATAATGACATCAATGGAATCCAAGTGTCCACTGCCTGGTGGAAGTGGCAACCAATGCATCAGCCCTGTTGCAGGAGTAAAACTGGTGCATTGCACTTGGGGCCCGAGCAGCACCACCAGAACTGCTGCATTGACCAACGCATCCCCTGCATGCTGGAAGCGGGACCTGATACATCAGCTTCGACTCAGCACTGAAACCACCGCATTGCTGGCACCGCTAAAGGACGATCAACACATCCCTTCGACAGGGTGGAGAAACCCAGCGCACTGGCTTTGATATCAACACATCGGGGCTTCAATGCTCATCTTCAGAAACCGGTGCATCCCCATCAGTGCATGGGTAAAATCAATGCATCCCTTGACTGCAGGAGTGACACCGTTGCATATACCAATGCATTGTCCCCTCATCTTGTGCTTGCAACGAGGATCAAGGTACTCTGTTCCCTGGGGCTGTGTGGCTCCTGTACCTGGCCCATGCTCCATCACGGTCGGCTTGAACTGCTGGCTTTGCCCCAGTCCAGCGTGGCCTTGAGTAACCCCTAAAGTGCTATTTGGTTCTAAGTGCAAGAACCCTTTTATTCTTCTAAAATGTATATTTCTACTTCGACTTATTGAATGTTTGTTGTTCTGGTCTTAAATTATTTATGAAATGATGATCTATTTTTCTAACCTGGTGTAAAGTCTTTCTGTCGTGTTTTCCTTGTGTTACCGTGTGTGTTTCACAAATACTTTACACATTGCCTCTTGAGATATGCCTTAGTGCTCTGTGCCAAGCTACCAGAGGGTGAGGACAGATTATCTTTTAGTGTATATCCAATTTACCCTGAATGATTGTCCCTACCAGGACTGGGTGCGTACCCCTGCCAACTAGAGACCCAATTTCTAAACTCAGGCCTCACCCTTGTTGATAACTCAGTATCTATAATAGACCCTATTATTAGTACTCTTACCCAACCACCACCCGAGTGCATCTACACCAATCATTCCCATCGCACCTCTACAGTGCTGATACCATAGTTTCACAACTTGTGTTTATGCTTTACCATCTCTACCAACACCTCTACTCTGGGTTCACCCACGTACCTCTACCTATTCTCTAGTACTTTCATTATGTCATGATGTTCACTTTCTGCGGAATTGTTCCTCATTTGAGCTACATCTAGAACTCTTAATCCTACTTACATTCTGGTGCTTTTCTCTTTGCTTATAGCCAGTATATGTACCTTAGTATACTCCAGTGCTTGATTTGTAAAAAGCAAGTGCCAGGGTCCAAATGTCTGCCCAGAAGCTTGCAGCAGATGCTATTAAATATCAACGTGCCAGATGCCAAGATTACGTCTTCTTAAATCCACCTCATGCCTCCTTAATCTACTATTAGACACTGTCTGACCCTTGATCTCACTCTTGCAGGTTCCTGCTCTCTCTCTTTTTTTTGGCCCTTTTTTCCTTCTTTTTCTTCCCTCTTCTTCCCCCTTTCTGTGTTTTCCCTCTCTTGCTCTTGGGAAATGACAAACGAGGAAAAATAAGTGCTGGTCCCCAAAAATTAGTTCTGGTTACCTCAAATTAAGCACTGACATACTCCTTACTTGTTTTCTAATGCCTTTCTGTCTTCCTTTTGTGCGTTTTTCAATAGTGTTAATTTCTCAAGTCTTTTGAGAAAAAGTGTTTAGTAAATTCACCAAAATGGATTTTAATCAGCTTGGGATCATCAAAATGATGTTAATTTTGATTTTTCTCAGAAATGATGCGGAGCTGATTAATGCATGTTGAAATCATCAGTTATGAATGTTACTGCAGCCAAGATAAGTGAGGTTAGTGTTCTTTACTACTTATTTATTAAAATGATATTCACAGCACACAATCTATTGACTAGCATTCACAAATGTCCACATTTGCTGGTTTAACATACTGGGTACCTAATTTTACATGTATACTTTGTGTCCCCCAAATGTGCTAACTATATTACATAGTATAAAGAGTCACTGTGTAGTTATGGTTTGGATACGCTTAAGACATTTCATGATCTGCCTTTAACAATTGACTCCATGAAAGGGGTTGCACAAAATTTGGCAATCTACTAATTTAGTATGTTAAGTTTTGTGAAGAACCATACAGCTGAAAAAAATTTAAGGGGTGAGTAAAAAAAGTTGTTTTTCAACTTTAACTACCTTAGGCCTTTTCACCTTTCACCAACCAGCAAATTGACACCAAACCTGACATGAAGGTAGAACTTTACTCAGATAGCAGGTTTTTCTTCATTAGTTAATCCATTCAGTGGTTTTGAGATATTAACATTTTTTTTAAAGTTGCAAGGCAGGTTTTAAAGGATTAACACTTTTGTTTATCACTTCTGATTCAATTCAAAGGTCACATGATTTGCTGATTGAAGGCTGTGATGTGTTTTTTACTTAGTTTCAGGCTATGGATAAAATATTGCTCTGGTGCCCCCTTTTCTATCTGGACAATCTTCTGTAGGTGGCCCCAGTGCTTCAGGGGTTGAGAAAGGCAAGGACCAATTAACTCTTTGGGGATTAATTGTTCTTGGGTAGCCCCAGTACCTGGGGGACTGTTCATAGGCAGCTATCTGGAGTGCAACTGTGCGTTCTGCTCTGAATATCGAAGATCAGCCAGCACTCAGAAAGCATTGACAAGTAGGTGCAGAGTGATCCAGCACTGGGCTTTATTTCAGTCAAACTTACATATGAGAGTCTCAAAATCATAGTATAAATGTACAGAATAACAAAATGAGAATCACTAATTCAATAGTGATAATCCAGTAAATAAGGAAAAACTATTGATGCACTGAGTTTGAATCCAAGTTTTCCTGCCTAACCATTTGATCTAAAATTCTAACTATGTGAATTCTACAGGTTCATGAAAGTAGTCAGCACAACAGAAATTCCATAAAAGTTTCCATCAAGAGACATATAGTGGAATAAAGCCACATAGAAATTAATGTTCAAGGGATGTATCTAAGTGAGGTCTGCTCTCAGCTAAAGGCAGAAGAAATCTCATAGACAAATACTTTCCCAGTTCAAAAACAAAATCACAAATCAAAAGTTGCTAATTGACAGTCGAGCTTTCTGAACCTTTTAGCATGGACCTTCGTACACCCTTGAGCTTTGGAATTTCACAAGAGTCACAGATGCCAACACAGAATCCTTGATAAGCTTTCCTCCAGGCCTTATTTATCTTTCCAAACAATGAGCTCCCTATTAACTCGGTTTCAGATCCTGACATGTGAAGTTTTAGAAAAACATTCAAAAAGCAAACTTTACATCAAAGGTTAGAACACAGGAAAAAAAATATATGAGCCTTCACTCTGGCCAAACTAATTAAGCAAGGATACACTTTCAGGTTAAATGAATTCTATGTCTCTAAGGTCAAATGTATAATGATTATAAGAACAAAATTTCTAAAATACGATAACATTAACATTCTTTGAAAAGATTATAAAAAATGGCATACATGAAACATTGATTTCATCTGTGCACTTTACTCATATATCTCACAGTGCACCACGTTTAAATGAAAACTTTTCTTACATTAAGCAAAAACAACCACCCCTTCATTTCATGTTTTAAGAGATGTAATGGCATAGCCAGGTTACTCTCCCTCAAAGGGTGATCAGGGGCCAATAATAAGTGGCCCTTTTGGCAGTGGAGCTCTCAGGGTGACACAGAGGACTGCTGCCCTCCCACAAGAGCAGGAAACCAAGGGCAATATTTATACTCCGTTTGCGCCGAAATTGCGTCGTTTTTTTTGACGCAATTTCGACGCAAAACTAACGCCAACTAACGCCATATTTATACTATGGCGTTAGAGGCGAATAGCGCCAAAGTTCCCGGAATGTGCGTCATTTTTTAGCGTGAACCCCTTCCTTGCGTTAATGATATGCAAGGGAGGCGTTCCCGTCTAAAAAATGACTCCCAGGACTTTACGTGGTATTTATACTCCCGGGCAAAAGAGACGCCCGGGAGTTGGCGTGGCTAAAAACGGCGCATTTGCGCCACTTTTTAACGCCTGCTCAGGGCAGGCGTTAAGGGGCCTGTGGGCTCAAAATGAGCCCACAGGTGCCCTCCCATGCCCCCAGGGACCCCCCCTGCCACCCTTGCCCACCCCAGGAGGACCCCCAAGGATGGAGGGACCCACCCCAGGGACATTCAGGTAAGTTCAGGTAAGTATAATTTTTTATTTTTTATATATTTTTTTGGTGGCATAGGGGGGCCTTATTTGTGCCCCCCTACATGCCACTATGCCCAATGACCATGCCCAGGGGACAGAAGTCCCCTGGGCATGGCCATTGGGCAAGGGGGCATGACTCCTATCTTTACAATGATAGGAGTCATGTTGATGGGGGATGGGCGTCGTTAAAAAATGGCGCAAGTCGGGTTAAGACGATTTTTTCGACGTAACCTGACTTGCCCCATTTTAAGACGCCCATGCGCCATTTTCCCCCTACGCCGGCGCTGTCTGGTCTACGTGGTTTTTTCCCACGCAAACCTGGCAGCGCCGGTCTGATTGCGCCGTCTAACGCCATTCCATAAATACGGCGCCCGCTTGGCGCTTCAGAATGGCGTTAGACGGCGCAAAACTTTTTGACGCTAAACTGCGTTAGCGCAGTTTAGCGTCGAAAAGTATAAATATGGGCCCAAATCAGCAGCTCCCCTATTAGGTGGATGGTAGGATAAGAAAGAAAATACCAGCTCCCTTTCTGGTTGTCAGCTGCTTGAGCTGAGCTCATGGAGCCTGAATGACTGCAAGGGTCATGTGTTCCCTTACAGCCTTATCAAGAAGTGCTTCTAGAGGCCACTTAAGGACCAGGCTTGTATTCTAAAGGAACAAGTGCAGAGAGCATATTTGCATTTTTCTTTTTTTTTCTTCTTAAAATGGGAAATTGACAAAGCCTTGGGTCTTATCAAAGATAATTAGCCTTCGGGCGAAGGATCATCCCATAAACTCTTGCAAAGGATACACATTTCTACTTTCCTTAGGTGCCAAAGGGAGGGCAGGGGCATTAGCATAGCTTTGAGTCTTGTTTTAGGGTTCTGGCAGGAATTCAGTGGCAATCCCTAGGTACCCTGCTTTAGATTTGTTGTTGCTACTCCAAGTGTCCCGGGGAGCACATGGGTGACCTGGAGAGAATTTGGTGCCAAAATCAAGAACTTCTGCAGTATAGACTTTTTGTCTAGGGGCTGCTGGGGCGTAGGCATTTTTTCACAGATGTAAGATTCCTTTGCATAAAAGTGAAAAAAACACTTACACTGCATAATAATGAATGTTTTCCATTTCAATTATAATATTTGTGTTAACACTTGCCTATTCTACATTACAGAGCAGCTATACAAACATTTTCCGCAACACAGTGCAGTAACCAAAGCTTCTGTGCTATGTTGCATGCAAGGCAGGAGCTGAACAATGCTATATCATATGTTAGCTATGGCATTGTTTTTCTCTCCCAGTACTGGCACATAATTGGCTGCTGTGAACCAATGCACACACACTTGCACCATGGTGTGTGTTACATCAAGCATAGTGTTTTTTACTCTCAGAACACCCTTCCAGTAAAAATCGTTGCTTTGATACATTTTCCACTTTATATGTGTGATGTACAGTGCAGCACACATGCAAAGTGGACAAAATGTGGAAAGGCTTGAACATTTTCCACAGTTAAGCCTGTCTATAGAAGGTGTAGGCTTTTGGTGGTAAATATCTGTCAAAAGAACTTCCTGGATAGGGATTTGCATCAAAGCCCTATCTATTATGGGTGTTTGCATGGGAATGCCCATGTACCACCCACAGAACATCCCTTTTATGAGCTGCATTACTTTACTTTGGCCAAATTTCCAACAGAAACCCTGTTTTGTGTTGGAAAGTAAATACCAACACAACATTTGGAGCCACGTTTGTGCTACAAAACTAATGCAACCCAGTGCTAAATGTTAAAACATCTGGTCTGGATTCCTGTGAGCAATATTGAAAGGTGGTACCCCCTTCAATTGTTTTCAGACTGTTCCATTGCATTGATTTTTGGTTTTACATTTTTGGTTTTATATGTTATGATGCCAAAGCCAGTAGGCATGCTATTCATGAGTTCACTCCATTACATTGTGCTCAATATATCTGGGATATTGTGGTTTTAGGTTCAGGACTTGGAGTGAAAAAAAGAGTGTAAAAAAAGTATGTTTCTATTTTATAAGAAACCCACTGCCTGGATCATGATTTATTAAGTGTTGTTTAGTGCGTTCCTGAGAGGTGCATTAGGAGCAAACAGCCCCTTGCCTGAGTATGTCTTGGAATGCTACTCCTGGCAACCCTGAAACAATCAAGTGCTACAATAAAGTACTTGATTCACAGGAAAGAGGACTGTGGGCCTATTGCTTGAGAAGGACCCATATCCTTCCCATCTGATAAAGCATGTGTTGGTCTTTCACTGTTGGTTTGCCAGAGGCCAGGCCCAGTGCCCAACCACCTCTGTACATGGCCAAAGAAGCTGTGCAGCAGGGAGGGGGTGCCTACCCCCGATGGCACACTGTAAATGGCCATTTCTAATTGTAGCAGGATGGGTACAAGGCATGGCAGCAACCACTGCAGAGCCCAATCCCTGCTACTGAAGGCCATGCACAGTTTGAGATGAAAATTAAGTACATCATTAAAAAAAGATAGTCACTAAAAAACCTCAACTACTAAATCAGTCATAGTTCTGGCTCAAATGTGTGAAACTACAGAAATTCACCAGTTATGATTATGAAGGCACAGAGCACAAGCCACTACTCATAGGTGAACTAAGAGATCCATCTAATTGTCACTAAACCTTTTGTGTTAGCTAGGCTAGCAATGAAGAATGCATCCAAGCCAACTCAGAAAATGGTTCACCAACCTCTGGATGGTGGCAAGTGTATCACTGCTTCAAGGTCTCATCTTCATGTCACTGGAACGTAAGAACCTTTGCTCAACCCTAGTTTATTTCTCAACCTCCTTGATTAGGTTTGATTCCAAGCAACAAATGTATTATTTTTTCATACAACACCAGACAGCAACCAAAGTTGCTATGCTGCATTGCATGAAGTGATAGAGCAGGACAGTGCCATGTGTACAAGCACAGGGTGATGCAATTCCCTTCCTGAGCGCTAGTGGCTTTACTGGCTGCCTTGCACCATGCACACACTTTTGCACTATAGTGCAAAGGTGCCTGAGTGAGTATAGCATAATGGTTGTACTGGAAGAGCACCCTTCTAGTACAAAATATGTTTCTTAGAATTACTTTAAAACTTTTCCCACTTTGCATGTGTGCTGTGCAAACAGCACATATGCAAAGTTGAAAAGGTTTGGAACAAGAAAACGTTTGTCCTTCATATCACCTGCCTGTAGGAGGAATACCGTTTTGGTGCAAAATCCAGTCAACAAATGTAGTAGATTGAACGTTGCATCAAAAACTATGGGTGATTACTTAGTAATGTCCACGTACTACTCACAGGGCACTCCTGTGGTAAAAAGTAATGTTTCTTTACTTTAGGTCATTTTCCAAAACAAAAACTAAATTTGCCCTGGAAAGTAATTCTCAAATCAGCACTTTGTGATAGTTTACATAATTGTTAGTGACTTTGCACTGGGAAAAAGTGTTAATAAATTTGGCATCAAACTCCTTATGACTAACATTCTTTCAATCTCTGCTTTCTCACAAATTTTAATTTATGATTCACACTATGGGCCTCATTACAAGTCTGGTGGTCCTAGTACCACCAGCCTCGCAGCTGCAGTTGGACTGCCGCAGCCTTAGTGCTCCGACCTCCAAATTACGACTGAACACCACCATCCACCCAAGGATCATAGATCCTGATGGGGTGATGGTGGTCGGGCTTGTAATCAGCCATGGCGGTGCTGAACTCAGCACTGCCTGGCTGATTAACACTCCACTTACCACCAGCCTTTTCATGGTAGGGACCCGACCATAAAAAGGCTGGTGGAAAGTCAGTGCTGGGGCCCATAGGTTGGCCCGTACACTGCCCATGCCCATGGCATGGGCAAAGCAGGGGGACCCCATGCCAAGTGCCATTGAAATGCATACTGTCTGCTTTGCAGACAGTGTGCATTCCGAGGGTGCTGGATGGCCCCCTCTGTGCTATGATATAGGATGGTTCCCGCCGGACTGACCGATGGATACGCATATTACAATGTTCCCGCCAGTCAGCCTGGTGGGAACAGTGTGATAAGCACTGTGGGAATGTCACCGCCATGGAGGTGGCATCCTCCCCGTGAGTTTGGCAGTCCCGCAGTGGGACGGCCAAACTCGTAATGAGGCTGTCTGTGTCTTCTTTTTTCTTAGGCAACATCATTCCCCTTTTACAATTGATAAATTGGGAACATAGCCCAATTTATGTATTTCAGAGAGATAAGTGATCATTCCTGATCTGTACATTTCCAGCAAAAAAAGAATTTTCTACAAAATGCAAGAAAGAAAAATAATCACAATATCATGTACAATGAAAGTTTTGAGCTCACTATGCTAAAATGTGTAACTAATTTCCTTGCTGTTTGAATTGTGTTTTATACTTTCATAGCCAGATTTATCAATACTTTGTGCCAGTGCAAAGTTGCCAAAAGTGATCAAAACTGGTACTTTGTTAATTTGGGATTTGTTCACTGGAACGTTTCTTCAAAATAATGCAAAGTAGTGCTATGGGCTTCTATGCACTACTTTGTCTCAATGGAATGTCCCACTGGTGGTGTAACGGTGTTTTATTTCTAATACCAATAGTTTTTGATGGAAAGCCTGATCTACTAACATCAGTGGTGGCTTGCAATGCAAGAATATGGTGGGGCCCGATGGCACACAACTCACCATTAATGCTGCTTCTGCCTGGTGTGGCCCTCATCTCCCCCGATACTGGTGTCCAAGAGCAGGAAAGGGAGGTACTTCCTTCCTGCCCAGTGGAATGTGAATCAAACCAATTCTGGAGCTGCTCTCGTGCTGTTTTCAGCATGAGAGCAGTTACAGGATTGGTTAGAGCAGACTAACCCAGCACTCATTCTGAGGCTGGGGCCTGTGCCAGCAATCCCCTGACTGTTTCACAGCACAGGAATTGCTGAGGCTACAGAGGAGGAAGCACCTCTAACTAATATTTGTAGACAGTGCTCTATGCCAAATAAATGCCTCTTTCAGGCAGGTGCTAAGTATGAGAAAAGTTTTATTTTCTCCATATGGTTCCCAGTTTGTGTGCTTGCTACACTGTACAGCACACATATAAAGTTGGAAACATTTTAATGTTAGTCTAAGCAGGCATACTGTTTTGTCTTGGAAGAGTACTTTTTCAGTACACAATCTGTGGTAGACTATGTTGCAAAGTTAAATGCATGGATCAAGGAAGCTAGAAAATTCCTCCTTGCTTTGTTGATTTGCCACTGTCTTGATTTTTCCCTTTCATGCAACGCAGCATAGCAACTTGATTTCTGCACTGTGTTACATGACAAAATAGTAAATTTAGCCCCCTATCTTGGGCTTAAATGCACAGATGGACTAGGGTATGGTACAATGTCATATTAAAATCTACTCACCTAGGTCCTCTCACCGTTAGGAACTCTTGTAATACAGTAACGCCTTTCACAACAGGAACAACTGCCACAAATTGCACAAGATAATTTAATCCATACTTCTGTCATTAGTTTCTCCCTCATCTAAGTCAGAGAGGCAGTGAGCTTAGTAAACTTGCTCATCTCTCCTCATTTTTGAGCTGGTAATTTCACATAAGAATTTGTATGAAGTCAGTAATGCAAAGACACTCTTGCCCACAGAGTATATTGCTATTTTTTAAGAATGGAGAGAAAGGGGAAAAGGAATTGCAGGGGGGCACAGCCACAGGAGCCACCGGAGCAGTTTTAAAACGTCAATCCTATATCTTTCTACTTCTAACACATGACCCCGTCTTTCTATTTTTCAACCTTCTCCATACAAAGCTCATTTCTGTGAAATTCCATTTCTCTCTGTTTCAGCCAGCTTGACTTTTCCTACCTCAGCCTCCATCTAAAATTTCTGGAGACAGCTAGCTTCCTTGGGCAGAGGTGTCACAGGACCGGGAAGAGGTTATTTGTGCTTTGACACATAGGGGCATATTTATACTCCGTTTGCGCCAGAATTGCGTCGTTTTATTTTACGCAATTTCGACGCAAAACTAACTCCATATTTATACTTTGGCGTTAGACGAGTCTAGCGCCAAAGTCCATGGAGTTTGCGTCATTTTTTAGCGTGGACACCTACTTTGCGTTAATGAGATGCAAGGTAGGCGTTCACGTCTAAAAAATCGACTCCGAGGCATGTGCGTCGGATTTATACTCCCGGGCAACATTCACGCCCGGGAGTGGGTGGGGCAAAAAAAATGACGTACGGCCGCTTTTGCGCCGTTTTTTAGCGCCTGCAAAAGGCAGGCGTTAAGGGACCTCTGGGCTCTGAAGGAGCCCAGAGGTGCCCTCCCATGCCCCCAGGGACACCCCCTGTCACCCTTGCCCACCCCAGGAGGACACCCAAGGCTGGAGGGACCCATCCCAGGGACATTAAGGTAAGTTCAGGTAAGTGTTTTTTTTTTTTTTTGTTGTGGCATAGGGGGGCCTGATTTGTGCCCCCCTACATGCCACTATGACCAATGACCATGCCCAGGGGACAGAAGTCCCCTGGGCATGGCCATTGGGCAAGGGGGCATGACTCCTGTCTTTACTAAGACAGGAGTCATTTCTATGGGGGTTGGGAGTGAAAAAAAATGGCGCAAATCGGGTTGAGGCGAAAAAATTGCCTCAACCTGAGTTGCCCCATTTCTTGACGCCAAAGCTCCATTTTCCCCTACGCCGGCGCTGCCTGGTGCACGTCGTTTTTTTTTAACGCACACCTGACGGCGACGGCGGCTAACGCCGGCTAACGTCATTCAATAAATACAGCGCCCGCATGGAGATTCAGAATGGCGTTAGCCGGCGCTAATTTTTTTGACGCAAAACTGCGTTAGCGCAGTTTTGCGTCAAAAAGTATAAATATGGGCCATAGTTACTCAGGGCAGGGCCCATATCCTCTATGTGGATGGCCTGGAACTTCTACCTGGACTGTGACCTCCTACCACAACTTCCAATTACTTTGATTTGGCTCTTGCACCCATATTGGCTAGGACTCAATTTAGAATGTTAGAAGAGTAAACCTATCTACAAATATTAATGACAAGGTACATAGGGGGCAATTTCAGAGTTAAAGCATTATACATTAGCTAGAAACACAGCGACTGGTTCCAAAAAGTTAACTTAAACTTTTGTGTAAGTTTACATTCATTTTCCACTTCACAAAGGTACTTCACAAGTAGTATTTTTATGACTGCGAAGTCTCCGCGCGCTCGTGGCGGAGACTCGACACATGAAAAAATAGGACAGTCCTATCTTTTTAAATGCAAAGTCTCCTTCACGAGTGTGGAGACACTACTCGTAAAATACTTTTGTGCATTGGAAAAAAATGTAAACTTACACAAAAGTGTAAATTTACCTTTGTGAATCGGGCCCAAAGTATTAGCATTTTTAAATACATTTTCAAACTTTTTTATATCTAAATGCAAAACATTTATGCCTCATTTAGTTAATAGAATAACAGGGAAACACCATTCGCCAACCTTTCATTACCCGTTTATAGTTGAGGGAAACAGTGAATTTTTGAAAGTAGAATTTCAGCTGGCTCTGCCATCTGGAAGCACTAACAGATCGATCATCTACCACAGGACCACTTATTAGACAATATTGGAAGGACCATCTAAATTAGGGAAGGCCTTCCAATGCTATTTTGTTCTGTCTGTGACCACCTTGCAGGCCATGACAGTTGCTAAGAGGAAAAATGCCTACATGAGGATGCCGGAGAAAATAAGCTCACACACCAATCACAGTCTGAAAGGGTTTATTACAAAAATGCATGGCCTGTTAGGTAGAGATTGAGTCGCCAAAGGGATTCACTCAAAAGCTGGTCACAAAGCGAAAGACAGACATCCATAGTAGCATATAAAAAGAGATCTGCTATGGGAAAAATGTGATCAACCTCGCTGGTGCATGCAGGTGCTGTAAATCTGAACTCATAAGAATGGAAGGTGGCCCTCAATTGTAACAACAATGTAAAAAGTTTTGGCTCTGCTAGCCAATTAAAGTTTTATCTTCTCCAGAGCCAAGATGCTAAAGAAATGCTGGGCACATCACAGTTAACACTTTCCTTTTAATAATTATGCCTGTCCCTTTACAACTCTAAGGTTAACAGCAGGGGCGGCTCCTTTGCTATGGAGAAGGAGCGTCGCACCCCTGTCCAAGAGCCAGGAGATTAAAAATAAAACGATAGTTGCACTGTCGTTTTTTTTTCATCTGGTGGCTCAGCCAGAAGTACGGGGGTGGGGTAGGGCCACAGGAGATGGGATGGGGGAGAGGAGAGAGTGCACCTTAGTGCGCATGGGTGTTTGGCTGGCTGTCTCAGGCCAGCCAAACACACATGCGCACTTAGGTCTCTTCAGCCCGGCTGTGTTGAACACCCAGGCTGGAGAAACTGCACAGACCCTGTGACTGTGTCTGAGCTACAGTCACTGCCACTCAGACTAATCATGATGCTGCTTTCATGCTATGTTTAGTATGAAATCAGGACCAGGATTGCTGGGGAGCCTGTGCTGATGTCCCAGTGAATGCTGGGACACCAAATGGAAGACAGAGAAGCGAGGCGGTAGGAGACGGAGATGGTGGTAAGGTAAGTTTATTTAATTTTTTTATCCCCCCCTGACTCCGTCCACTCCCCTTGAGATTTGCGGCGGCTGCCACTGGTTAACAGTAATCTTTTGTGGATGATTTGGTTATTACATAGTTATAGAGAGTATGGAAGAGAAACACATTTATTTAGCTTTAGATGTGATGTCAGTCACAAAGGACATCCCTTAATCAACTGCTAGACAAGGCATTCTCTCTGTGACACCACGACATTGCACACTATGTTAGAACCACATACAAGTACCTATGAATATAACGTGTTAGTGTCGATTTCGAGTGCTAGGCTATAGTTTAGAGAGCCTGCAGTGTTGATGTAAGCTTTGACTGAGCTTCTACATGGGCTATAGCTCACACAGTCTGACCCACAAAAACAATCTGGTTTCTTGAGGAATTAAAGGACTTATTTTCAAGCATGTACAAGAAGCAAAGCCTTTTGTAAAGAAAATGTATGTGGTACACATAGAATTTACTGTACATTCTTGTGTTAACCCATAGGTCAGCTTTATTCTCATGCTGTCTGTTGATCTGTTAGTTCTGGCTCCTGTCTTCAGAGCCCCCTTCCTCCCAGTGCTGTATTGGGAAACAAAAGCAGCCATAGCAAAAGTGTTCAATCCAGCATGGCTCCCATCTTCACCATACTCTCTTCTACCATCCATCCATTATTTGTCTCATTCTTTCTCTCTTCCTTTGAGCTACCTCTTTTTTAAACCATTTTTTTGAAAGACAAAAGTACAGCTCAGTACAAAAAGGTAAACAGGTGTCATTGTCTACAGGTGTGTTTACACATCATATTACATATCTCATATGAAATCATCAGCTTTACCAGAGCAAACAATTCTTACATTAACATGGATTTAAATGTAACTACCAACAAAACAGTCTTGTGATAGACTAATTATATCCTTTGTGTGTAGAAAAATTTGTCCTGGACTGGTCTGTATCTTAGATTCAAATTAAGGGCGTTATGCTAACTCTGTCTGGGATGTCTCACTAATGAGGGGTGCGTGTTCTGGCTGTAATGTGAAGTGTGTGAAGTGGAGGAGAGGTACTAGTGGGTCTCATTGGTCATTTTGAGGGATGTCAAGTACCTCCAGGTGAGAGTGTAAGTCCCTGAGTAATGCTTCCCAATTCATTGTTATGGAATACTTCAGCTGACCACTTATTTCTTTGCGACTCATAACAACTGCCTCCGTTCGGCCGCATTTAAGTGTCGCTGCCTACCAGTGTGCCGTGCTGGGCAAGGTCTGTGATTTCCAGTGCATTGTGATAAGCATGCGAGCCAAGAGCAACGCCAGGTCAATAAACCTATTGCTGGCCTTTACAGCTAATGACCTGTAGAAGAGGCCCAGGAGTGCCCTCTCCATTGTGAACAGAGCTATTTACAGCCCATTGCCCACTCTATTTCAGTTAGTATCAGTGTGCAATACTCCACCACAATTGGGCAGTCCCAGAACATATGGTTATATCAGTTCCTATTTGTTGGCATTGTGGGCATGTAGTTGGAATGCCAAACATGCAGGAAAGAAAGCCAGGTGTGAGGTATTCTCTGTGCATTATATTATGTTAGATATATTGGAACTTTACATTGTGGGACACCCGCCTAGGGTACTCAGTAATTTTCTCCCAATCCTTCATGGTAATCTCCCTGCCCAAGTCACCCCCCCATTCTCTGTGGGTTGTCACAAGCAGGTCCCGCACAGCATGAGCAAATGCCCAGGCTAACCATGTTATCAATTTGCGCCCCTCGCCCATTGTGTATAAAATGTAGACAAGTAGGTGTGTGTTCGGCTCCGTGTCTACAGTGCCCCAGAACCGTACTGCCTCCGCTAATATATGAGCATGCGCTAGGAAGTGCCCTGCAGGCAGCCTGTATTCCTCTTGAAGCTGCTCATATCTTAGGAGTGAGCCCTCGTGAAAAAGTGTCCCCAGTGTGCCCACTCCAGCCTCAGGCTGTGTAGTCATTCCAATCTCTCCCAGTATCCTGAGGAAACTGGATATTGATCTCACAGGGATGGCTGATGAATAAAGTGGCATTCTTGGCAATAGCTTCATTAATTTACGGTGAAAGCTGTTGAATGCAATCTTCAGTAAACCATTTGCCCTAGGTGGTGGACGTGCTCGAGGCAGGAATCCACTCTGCAGTTGCACTCGTGCCCTCTCTGGGTCTAGAGGGGCAACTCCTCCATATAACAACCCGAAAAACAATATATGGGTCACTGCAACTGTGCAGCCTGGTAGTAATGCTCAAGGCTAGGAGGACCTAGGCCATCCTTCGTTATAGGTAGTTGTAATTTCCAAAGCGCTACTTGTTAGGGGCCCTTATTCCAAATGAAGGACCCCAGTGCGGAGTGTAGAGTGAAAGGTGGTTCTGGGTATAGTGATTGGAAGATTTTCAAAGAAATATAACAAGCGAGGGAGTATCACCATTTTTGCAAGTGACAATCAGCCCTGAACCATGAGCGGGAGCTTGCTCCAAAAGGCTATCTGAGGCTACACTGATGTTGCAGCCTTCGTAAAATTACCATCTAGGACATCCTGCTTGCTGTGATATACGTTAATGCCCAGGTATCTGAACGTTCGAGATTCCCACCTCAACCGGCGGGCTTCTATTACAATGTCCTGTGGGGGGCAATGTGGGTGTAAAGGGAATAATCAGGACTTTGCCTAATGTACCCACAGCCCTGACGCAGAGTGGAAATCCTGCAGAAGCGCCTGTATGGACTCAATGTCCCCGAAGGTCTTGAATATAAATCAGGACATTGTCAACATACAAGGAGGCTGCGTGAGTTTCTCCAAACAACAAGATACACCATCCACCCCCAGCTTGTGTAGTATTTGGGCCAAAGGCTCCATGGCAAGGGCGAAGAGTAAAGAGGATAGCAGGAATCCCTGCGGAGTCTCCCGCTTGGGCTGGATTGGAGGGGAGACACACTTATACCAATCTTGACCCCCACCAGTAGGTTCACATAAAGGAGCCGAATCAGCGCCTGCAGCCTCCCCACTAACCCAAATACCATCAAAATGTCGAAGAAATAATCCTATTCTAACGTGTCAAATGCCTTCTGTAGATCTAATGTCAGGCATGCGGTGAATGGCCAATGGGGTGGAGCCAATTCCATCACTCTGCAAATGTTCAGCATGGTGGATCCTCCAGGAATTACCCCATTTTGGTCCTGACGTACTAAGGGGCATATTTATACTCTGTTTGCGCCGGAATTGCGTCGTTTTTTTTTATGCAAATCCGACGCAAAGCTAACTCCATATTTATACTTTGGCGTTAGACCCGTCTAGCGCCAAAGATCTTGGAGTTTGCGTCATTTTTTAGCGTGGACATCTACCTTGCGTTAATGATATGCAAGGTAGGCGTTCCCGTCTAAAAAATTACTCCAAGGCATGTGCGCCTTATTTAAACTCCTGTGCAAAAATGACGCACGGGAGTGGGCGGGTCAAAAAAAATGACGTCTAGCCGCTTTTGCGTCATTTTTTAACGCCTGGTCAGGGCAGGCGTTAAGGGACCTGTGGGCTCAGAAGGAGCCCAGAGGTGCCCTCCCATGCCCCCAGGGACACCCCCTGCCACCCTTGCCCACCCCAGGAGGTCGCCCAAGGATGAAGGGACCCATCCCAGGGAACTTACGGTAAGTTCAGGTAAGTATTTTTTTAATCATTTTTTTGTGGCATAGGGGGGCCTGATTTGTGCCCCCCTACATGCCACTATGCCCAATGACCATGCCCAGGGGACATAAGTCCCCTGGGCATGGCCATTGGGCAAGGGGGCATGACTCCTGTCTGTGCTAAGACAGGAGTCATTTCAATGGGGGTTGGGAGTCAAAAAAATGGCGCAAATCGGGTTGAGGCCAATATTTTGCCTCAGCCCTGACTTGCCCCATTTTTTGACGCCCAAGCTCCATTTTCCCCTACGCCGGCGCTGCCTGGTGTGGGTCATTTTGTTTTGACGCACACCAGTCAGCTGCGCCGGCTAACGTCATTCCATAAATAAGGCGCCCGCGTGGCGCTTTGGAATGGCGTTAGCCGGCGTTAAATTTTTCGATGCACAACTGCGTTGGCGCAGTTGTGCGTCAAAAAGTATAAATATGACCCTAACTGTCTCATGGATCCATATAGGCAACCTGCTAATATCTTGCTTAGTATCTTGTAGTTGGATCCCAACATGGCCAGCAGGTGGTAGAAAGCAAGGTCCTCTGGGTCTTTACCCAGTTTTGAATGGAGACGAGGAGTGACTCCCTTATGCTCTGCAGCAAGTGGCTGTCGCCTGCGGCCATTTGATACAGTTCGAGTAATTTAAGGGCGAGGTGATGTTCCTATGCCTTATAAAATTCAATAGAGAGTCCATCCAGTCCCGGTGTTTTAGGGGTGGCTGCACCTCAGATTGCTCCCGTAATTTTATTTATCATGAGAGGGTATTGAGGTCTTCTCTCTCTACGGGCGTTAATGTAGGAAGAACAACCCCCTCTAGGCACCTACATATGTTTTCCCGCCAGGGCAATTGCAGGGGATTGTAAGGTGTGCAATAATGTGATGTGAATGCATCATGTATCTTGAATTACTGCAAAGCACGTTCTGTTGGGGAGATGCGGATCCTCACAATGAGAACGGGAGAGTCAGCACTATGCAGTAACCAGGCCAGCAGATGACCAGCCTTGTCACCTTCAGCATGAATTTTGGCCTGATAGGACCTGAGGTGAAGGAGGTGCAATTGCTGCACTAGTTGTGTATGCAGGGCTAGTGTTGCATTCAGGTCTGCCTGCACTGCAGGGTTGTCCCTAGTGACTGCTTCCAGAGTTTTCAGATATGCTTCGGCTTGCGTGAGGTCTCTATGTATTGTCACCCTCGCCCGTACAGCTATGCAAATAAAGTGTCCCCATAGCACTACCTTCATAGCCTCCCAATCTCAGAGTTTAAAGCTGGACGTACCCCAATTTTCTGTCAAGCAATGTGTCAATGTTTCGTTTGTCGCAACACATAATGCCTGGTCTTCAAGCAAGGCTGGTTGCAGTCGTCAGGAGGGGACCGGCGGTCTGGCAGCACCCCACTCCAGCTGCAGGTGTAGGGGGCTGTGTCAGAGAATGTCTTACCCAAGTATTTTGCCCCTGTCACATGGAGGTGGGTCGTCTGGTCACATAAGAACCTGTCTAGATGGACGTGCAAGTCGTGCACCGCCGAGTACTATGAATAATCTATGTCATCTGGGTATAAGGATCTCCAGCAGTCCAACAGGGGCTAAAGTTGGAGTCACTGTGAGAAGAGTGCTGCCACTGTCTCGACTGGGGAGCCAAAGAGTGGGGGATATGATTGGTCAAGTTGTGGGTCGATTAGACAGTTAAAATCCCACCCCCCCTAATTACCACAGTATATGATCCTATTGTGTTAATGTAGTAGAGAGTCGAGAAAAGAAAGCAGATTGCACTGTGTTAGAGGCATATATACTGCCCAGCAGTACTGCCTCCCCATCCAAGAGACCTTTCACTAACACATATCTACCCTCAGGAGCAACTTCCATTCCCAAGGTTCGATAGGGGACTCCAGAGCAAAATTGAGACCCAGTCCCAAGCGTCCATCGATTCTGTAAAGAAAAAGGTCTTATTCTTGCTATCACCTGCAGCTTTGCTGGAAGCAGAAGCGAGTAGTGCAGACCGGCTTGTTGTAATTTTCGCTTCACGCCAAGGAAAGAGGCCTTGCAGTGCTGTACTACGAGGGTATAGTCTGGAATAATGTAGACCCCAACGTTGTCATACTGAAGGGGGGATGCCTCCCACACCACCCTTAGGAGTGCCTCTTTGTTCCTGTAGTTCAGGCTGCTGCTGACCACAGGCCTCAGGGGGGACCCTGATGATGGCACTATGTCGGAACTATGTGGGTGCACTCCACCAGGAAGTATGCTGATAACTGCTGTGGTGCCACCTGCTGCCCTAACCATCACTCAAAGAAGGCAGTAGGGTCCGTGCCTTCCGTACCCTCTGGGAACCCCATGATGCAGAGGTTGTTCCAACAAGATTGTCCCTTGGAGTCCTTAGCTTTGGCCACAATTTTAGGATTATGAACTCAATGGAACGCATCTGTCGCTCCAGCTCTTAGATAGTTGGGCGGAGCTGTGCCACGGCACTCTCCACTTCAGTGAATCTGCCCACCAATGTCTGCTGATTAGCCCTGAGAAGTCCAGCTCAAGTGCCACCACCTCAACCTTGGCACTGAGCTTCAGTTTGGTGATCGCTATGGTACCGAGGATTTGGTCCAGTTTAGCATCTGTGGTGGACCCTGTCGTCGAGGGGGGGCAAGAGTCACACACCCCTGAGTTTTGAGTGTTCCCATTGCCCAATTTCTGTGCTAAGGGTCCAGTCCCACCTCTAGGGCCCATTTTCGGTACATCAATGGGCACGGGGTACCACTCTTGAGGACTAGTTAATCTATGCCAGCAGTGCTTGATGTGCAATGGCCCTTCTGGTCCAAGTCCTCGCCTAAAGGACAAGTTGCTGATTCTTCCCCCACACTTACAATGCCGGAATCGTGTGGAGGACAGGAGACTCAGAGAAAGCCCCCCACAATGCTACCAAGACCAGGCCAGCTGTGTATGTTTTAGACCACCAGGCAAGAGACCTGTGCCATGGAGCTCCCTTGCACCAATGTCTGTGGCTGTGCGACTGCGGTGCTGATGACTTCACTTCCTGGATCCCCTGGGGAGAGGAGGGCCACATGTAATCCTAGTGCTTTGCCTGCCATTCGGAGGAGGTGCTACCACTCTCCCTTCAGCTCCCGGGGAGATCAGCTGCATATCACCCCACGGCCTCCAACAATGGGGGGCGACTCCTCAGCTACAGATGCCCCACACCAAGGCCAGCAACATTTATCCCCCTCAGGGCCACAGGTCAGTGGGGGCCCAGTATCAGTCTTCTGCATCAGGTGGCACCGCAGACAGCAATTACTGCTCCCACGTCGTTCCCACCCCCCACCGCAGCCAATCAACTGAAAGAGGAGGGGGTTAGACCTCACACCTCGGGCCCCATAGATGGGCCTTGTTTCCAGTGGGCTGGGGGGAGAAGCTGTACAGTAATTGCGGGGGGCTTTCACAGTGGTGTGTGTGACTACAGCTGCCCTCTCTTCTGTATCTCAGTGTGCGGTGCCCCCACCCCCATCAACCAGCCTCTCTCACCGGACTCCATCAGCATCCTACATCACAATCGTGGTTTCGGCTTCCAATTCCTTTACGTCTTTGCCCAGCTTCCCAACCTCTGCGGTGAATAAGGGAAACCCACCATCCTACTTGCCGGTCTGCAGCAGGCAATTTTCTCCTTTTGTCTGGACCCTTGGGCATCCCTACGCCCATAGCCGTCCTCATGGGGATGATGGCCTTCAGACTCCGACTGGGCCTCCTCCCGAGCCGCTATTTCTGGACACCTCAAGCCACGATTTTGGCCCACAGGCAACCCTGTCATGTCTGCCTGTTGTGCCACAGCGTACCTGGGCTGCACAGGCAGGGATGGTGGCGGGCTCAGTAGGATTGCGGGTGTCCGGCCAGAGCAGTCTTAAAACCCGGTCGCCATTTTCTGAGGCTGGCCATGACCCCCCTCCCTCTGAGCTATTTCGATCCTGAATTTCCTTCTACTCTCCTTTTTTAACCTATATCTCTCTCTCTTCTGGCTCTTTCGCATTGCTTATGCACCTACTATGCCTGCTGTATTAAAGTGACAGAAGCACCCACAGCTGGCCTAGGCCTACAAAAAATGGCCTCCAATAGTTTAAGTCCACTGGGAAAATGCTCAATGAGATAAATGGCCAGTACAGCCCTGTTTCATCCCTCTTCAAGGTCTCCTTCACAGGGGTTAATGTGGTTGCTTTGTTTCATCATATGCTGTGAGAGATACCAGATCTGTTTTAGTTTCTTTCCTGGCAAGTGGATTACTCCTTTGCTTGCAAAATTGCTGCATGACAGTAATGACAGACTAGGTAAGGCAGGTTAATCTCCATAATTCAAAAAATGAAAAACAGAAACGTAACCCCTAGTTTGACAAGGTCTTTACTGCTAAGGCTTCATGATATTTGTTGAATGCATTGGTACTATCCATACAGGTGAATACCAAATGTAGACATCCTGGGTATTAAGCTCTGCAGAAGAGAGTCCAGAATCTTAATATGAGGTTTTTTTTTATCGACAACCAGTTCCAGAAAGTTAAAGCTAAATGGAAAGTGGGATTCAACAGCTAAAATCACTCCACAATTATATCATGTAGGTTAAAGGAAAATCAACTGGTGGATTTTACTCTCAATATAGAATTTCCCAAGAAATTGGAATAATGTCTCAAATCCACAAAAGTGTACATCAGCTGAAAACTGCCTAAAATGATAGATAAGCACTAAGAAATGTGTCACAAAAATGAAAAAAATTGGGTGAAAGTATCAAAATGTTATACGTAGTAAGAAAGCAGAATCTGTCCAATGAAGAGACATTGAAAAAAGGAGTTCAACTACTTTCTCTCACAAAATATACATTATGTGGGTGTTGGACCTGGCTTTTTTTGACAGGGACATCCCCAAACTTTTTGCCTCCTTCCTCCTATTTTTTCTGACCTGTTGTTGTTGGCTTTTGACCTCTGGGCACTTTACCGTTGCTAACCAGTGCTAAAGTGCATATGCTCTCTGTGTAAATTGTACTACTGATTGGTTTATCCACGATTGACTATTTAATGTACTTGTAAGTCCCTGGTAGAGTGCACTACATGTGCCTAGGGCAGGTAGATTAAATGCTACTAGTGGGCCTACAGCACTGGTTGTGCCACCCACTTCAGTAGCCCCTTAACCCTGTCTCAGGCCTGCCATTGCAAGGCCTGTGTGTGCAGTTTCACTGCCACTTCGACTTGGCATTTAAAAGTACTTGCCAAGCCTAGAACTCCCCTTTTTCTACATATAAGTCATCCCTAATGTGTGCCCTAGGTAACCCCTAGAGCAGGGTGCTGTGTAGGTAAAAGGCAGGACATGCACCTGTGTAGTTATATGTCCTGGTAGTGTAAAACTCCTAAATTCGTTTTTAAACTACTGTGAGGCCTGCTCCCTTCATAGGCTAACATTGGGGCTGCCCTCATACACTGTTGAAGTGGCAGCTGCTGATCTGAAAGGAGCAGGAAGGTCATATTTAGTATGGCCAGAATAGCAATATAAAGTCCTGCTGACTGGTGAAGTCGGATTTAATATTACTATTCTAGAAATGCCACTTTTAGAAAGTGAGCATTTCTTTGCACTAAAATCTTGTTGTGCCCTTCAATCCACGTCTGGCTAGGTTTAGTTGACAGCTCCTTGTGCATTCACTCAGACACACCCCAAACACAGGGTACTCAGCCTCACTTGCATACATCTGCATTTTCAATGGGTCTTCCTGGGCTGGGAGGGTGGAGGGCCTGCCCTCACACAAAGGACTGCCACACCCCCTACTGGGACTCTGGCAGACAGGATTGAACTGAAAGGGGGCTTGGTGAATTTCTTAGACACTCTTTGAAGTCACCCCCACTTCAAAGGCACAACTTAGTATAAAACAGGGCCTCTGCCCTACCTCATCAGACACTTGCTGGAGAAGAAACCTGAACCAGAAACTACATCCTGCCAAGAAGAACTGCCTGGCTGCTCAAAGGACTCACCTGTCTGCTTTTCTACAAAGGACTGCTGCCTTGCTGTTGGCCTGTTGCCTTGCTGAACTCTTGTCTGGCTGTAAAAGTGCTCTCCAAGGGCTTGGATAGAGCTTGCCTCCTGTTCCCTGAAGTCTCAGGACCAAAAAGACTTCTCTCTTCCTCTTGGACGCTCTGTGCGCCAAACTTTTCGACGCACAGGTTGTTCCGCGGCAAGGAAAACGCCGCACACCGACGCTGATCGACGCGACGTCTTCGGGCCGACCGAAACTTTGACGCACGGCCTCGCAAGGACAACGCCGCCCGACTTCCCGGGAGAAATCGACGCGACGCCTGCTGTGAGATCAAAACTTTGACGCACGGCCTCGCAAGGACAACGCCGCCCGACTCCGCAGGAGAAATCGACGCGACACCTGCTGTGAGATCGAAACTTTGACGCACGGCCTCGCAAGGACAACGTCGCCCGACTCCGCAGGAGAAATCGACGCGACGCCTGCCGTGAGATCGAAACTTTGACGCACAGCCTCGCAAGGACAATGCCGCCCGACTTCCCGGGAGAAATCGACGCGACGCCTGCCGTGAGATCGAAACTACGACGCGCAGCCCCGCAGAACGACGCGCAGCCGGAAAACAAGCAGGAAAATCCACGCACAGACCCGGGACATCTGGTACTCCCCGCAACCCACAGTAAGAGACTGTCCGCGCGCCGGAAGACGACGCACGACTCCCCGCGTGGAAAATAACGACGCAAGTCCGTGTGTGCTGAGGAGAAATCGACGCACACACCAGTTTTCCACGCACCTCTTCTCCTGTGCCCTCTGAGGAGATTTTCCACCAGAAACCAGGTACTTTGTGTTTGAAAGAGACTTTGTTTACTTTCTAAAGACTTAAGACACTTTGGGGGTCATTCTGACTTTGACGGGCGGCGGAGGCCGCCCGCCAAAGTCCCGCTGGCAGAATACCGTTGCGCGGTCAAAAGACCGCCGCGGTAATTCTGAGTTTCCCGCTGGGCTGGCGGGCGACCGCCAGAAGGCCGCCCGCCAGCCCAGCGGGAAACCCCCTTCCATGAGGATGCCGGCTCCGAATGGAGCCGGTGGAGTGGAAGGGGTGCGACGGGTGCAGTTGCCAAGCAGACACTGAAAATCTTGGTGGGGCCCTGTTAGGGGGCCCCGTGACACCCGGTACCGCCAGCCAGGTTCTGGTGGTCAAAACCGCCAGAGCCAGGCTGGCGGTAAGGGGGTCGGAATCCCCATGGCGGCGCTGATTGCAGCGCCGCCATGGAGGATTCCCTTGGGCAGCGGGAAACCGGCGGGACACCGCCGGTTTCCCGTATCTGACCGCGGCTGTACCGCCGCGGTCAGAATGCCCATGGGAGCACCGCCAGCCTGTTGGCGGTGCTCCCGCGGTCGTTGGCCCTGGCGGTAGACTACCGCCAGGGTCAGAATGACCCCCTTTGTATCACTTTTCAGTGATATCTTTACAAATTCGTATTGCAACTTTGATCGTTTTGACCTGAAGATACCCAGATAAATATTATATATTTTTCTAAACACTGTGTGGTGTATTTTTGTGGTGTTATGCTATGGTGTTGTATGATTTATTGCACAAATGCTTTACACATTGCCTTCTAAGTTAAGCCTGACTGCTCGTGCCAAGCTACCGGAGGGTGAGCACAGGCTGATTTTGGATTGTGTGTGACTTACACTGACAAGAGTGAGGGTTCTTGCTTGGACAGAGGGCAACCTGACTGCCAACCAAAAACCCCATTTCTAACATTGGTGATCAGCGGTGAGGATAGGACTTGTGTTTGTGCAGTGACATACAGTAGCTAAGTATTTCACTACCTACCCACAGTTGAAGGTCAACTTGATTTTTCATCTTTTTTGGCTTTTGGTTCTCTGATGTCCTCCTGGATATACTATTGATATTTTTGGACTTTGGTTTTTGCTGGTAAGATCTTATCAGAATGGGATTGTGTACCTACTCATTCTTTGTTCGTACTGACCACCTCACTAAGGCTGACCTAAGGAAGCTTTGCAGAAAATGGGGCCTTCCTGTAGCAAGGAGATCTACTAAGGCGGAGATGCTACATAACTACATAGTCTGGGGGGAGGAAAGATGGGCAGAGAGAGAGGCAGCAAGAAACCAAATGACTAAGTACCCCTCAGATGAGGAGGAGGACTACGCACATGAGGAGGAAGACTGCTCACATGAGGAGGAAGACTTCTCAGATGGGGACAGTGACCCAGAAATAGATGAATGGCTCTGAGGTCAAAGGCGACAGGAGCAACAATTAGAGGAGTATCTTGCAGAGTTTGAGGCAAAAAGACTCTTAGCCCTGGAAGAAGAAAAGATTGCAGCTCAAGAGCTGAGCTGTAAAGAGCTGAAACTGGAGGCCGGAAGGGCTGAGTCCAGTTCAGATGGTGGCAGCAAAAATCTTGTATCTAGTACTGCTGAAGAAGGGCACAAGCCCAGAGATGTGGCGCCCAACTTGAAGAAGGGAGTTGACACACCCCAGGCGGTTCAAGGGTATGAGGTAGTTCCCATTATGCACAGGGTCCCTGAGAAGGATTGGGGAACTGGCACAGGGAGTCATATTCCTACTGGGGGGAGGGACACTTTACTGACTCTAGCAGAGAGTGACAGAGAAAAGGGTTCCCCCCTGGTGGACGTCCTGGATATAGAGTGTAGAGACATCCCAGAAGAGTATGGGTTGAGTGTCAGGGACAGACAGATACTGTCTCACCAGTCTCAGGAGGGTGAGGTAGAGTGCTTTTCCAAGGTTGAGTTACTGGGTGGTTGGGTAAAGGGTACTGTGGTTAATACATGTGAAGGGCAGAATGATGTAATTGCTGGAGAGCATATGTCTGGTCCTTATTTTCCAGACCTACGCCAACACCAGGTGGAGTGTGAGTTCTCTGACCCCAGGGAACTTACAATGGAGGCAGACTTCTGGGTGAGTACCAGAGAGTCTGAAGAGGCATTTGGGGGTGCTCCTGAAGGGAGTGGTCTAGATGGTTCCCAACTGAGTGAGGTGGAAAAGGATTGTAGTGTCCCAGGTAGGTCCCAGGTCCTAGAGGGTTCCATGAGGGAACACCAGGAGGGAAGCCTAGCCTGTACCGTAGGGCCACCTTTTGAGGGAAGCCCCGCAGTGTCAGAAGAACTTGGGGGGGGTGACTGTAGTCAGCATCCCAACAGTTCTGGTGTCTGGCAGTACCCCTCCTAGTGAGCGGGTGCAGAAGTCCAGACATAGGGTTGAGAGGGGGTTGCAGACCCCAGTGGAGGACCTTGAGAGTCAGGGGACAGCTCTGAGAGCAGAGCCCCCCAGGAATGACCCAGGTGAAACCGTTTCTGGTTTGGGGGAAACCCAGACTCTGCCGGATGGGCAGAGGTTGGGAGACCTGCGCCAACCAGACTCTTGTGTGGCCCTTGGGGACGGTGTGTCCCTTGTGGGAGGTGAGAGTGCCCCCCAGGAAGTCATGGCATGCCAGGCAAAGATTCAACCTCAGGGTGGTGACTCTGGGTTGGATACCCAGGTTCAGAGGTTAAACTCTGACCTGGTGGGAGGTAGATGTGCCTCCCAAGAAGTCCTGCTGTGCCAGGCAATTGTCCAACCTCAGGGTGTTGACTCTGGGTTGGATGAACAGGTTCAGGGGTTAAACTCTGACCTGGTAGGGGGTAGGTGTGCCCCCCAGAAAGTCCTGGTGTACCAGGCAGTTGTCCAACCTCAGGGTGCTGACTCTGGGTTGGATAACCGGGTTCAGAGGTTAAACTCTGACCTGGTGGGGGGTAGGTGTGCCCCCCAGAAAGTCCTGGCTTGCCAGGCAATTGTTCAACCTCAGGGTGGTGACTCTGGGTTGGATACCCAGGTTCAGAGGTTAAACTCTGACCTGGTGGGAGGTAGGTGTGCCTCCCAAGAAGTCCTGCTGTGCCAGGCAATTGTCCAACCTCAGGGTGTTGACTCTGGGTTGGATGACCAGGTTCAGAGGTTAAACTCTGACCAGGTGGGGGGTAGGTGTGCCCCCCAGAAAGTCCTGGCATGCCAGGCAATTGTTCAACCTCAGGATGGTGACCCTGGGTTGAAGAACCAGGTTCAGAGGTTAACCTCTGACCTGGTGGGAGGTAGGTGTGCCTCCCAGAAAGTCCTGGTGTGCCAGGCAGTCGCCCAACCTCAGGGTGGTGACCCTAGGTGGGAGAACCAGGTTCAGAGGTTAAACTCTGACCTGGTGGAGGGTCAGTGTGCCCTCCAGGAAGTCCTGGCGTGCCAGGCAATTGTTCAACTTCAGGGTGGTGACTCTGAGTTGAATGGTCAGGTGCAGAGGTCAAACTCTGACCTGGTGGGGGGTAGGTGTGCCTCCCAGAAAGTCCTGGCTTGCCAGGCAGTGATCCAGTCTGAGGGTACAGACCCTGGGCTGGAAGATCAGGTTCAGGGTGTCCCCCTGGACCTGGAGGGAGGGGCTACTGATAACAGTGCCCCTACCATGTTGTCTTCTGAGGAGGCCACTCCTAGTTGGAGGGTGCTGGACCCCAGAAGGGAGGGCAGGGGGAGGGAAGCCTCACCCCGGGCCCTAGTCCAACCTGAAGGTACAGACCCCAGGTTGGAGGGCCAGTTGCAGGTTAACAGCCCTGCACTGGTGGAGGAATGGTACAGTGCGACTTCTGTAAGCACCCTGACCATGTTGGACTCTGGGGGTACCGCTCCAGGAGGGAGGGTACAGAGCCCCAGAGGGGAGGACCAGGTTCAGGCTGTCATCCCTGACCTGGTGGAAGGGAGAGTGGTTAAAGGGTGCCCAGCACCTGGGGCTACCACCCCCCACTCTCCACCGCCACAGTGGTTGGAGAGCTTTGAGAGGCCTGGGGCCTGGCTCTCATCCCTGGCAGCTCTCAGTAATCACTGTGGCTTGCTGTCCGGGTGGACAGAGTTATCCCTGGGGAGGGGACAAGTGTCACACCCCGGGGGTAGAGTGAGCAACACCACTGTGTTGGTCATGGTGGTACTATCCTGCTCCTGGGATACATCTGTGAGCAAAGTAAGGTTAGGTGCTGCACAGATGGGATCCACAGGTAAGGAGAAAGGTTCCCCATGGGTTGGCTTAGTGCGCCCTGAGAGTATGGACAGAGGGATCCAATTGGAGTCAGGAAGGTGAAGAACTGGAGCATGCCCCTGCTGTTGTGGGCCTGGGTCCTTGTTCTGTCGCCTCAAACAGGGAAGTACATCAGGATAGTGATTGTTCTCCCCTGGCTTTAGGCTGGTAGGGGGTCATGTTGGACCTGGCTTTTTTTGACAGGGACATCCCCAAACTTTTTGCCTCCTTCCTCCTATTTTTTCTGACCTGTTGTTGTTGGCTTTTGACCTCTGGGCACTTTACCGCTGCTAACCAGTGCTAAAGTGCATATGCTCTCTGTGTAAATTGTACTACTGATTGGTTTATCCATGATTGACTATTTAATTTACTTGTAAGTCCCTGGTGGAATGCACTACATGTGCCTAGGGTAGGTAGATGAAATGCTACTAGTGGGCCTGCAGCACTGGTTGTGCCACCCACTTCAGTAGCCCCTTAACCCTGTCTCAGGCCTGCCATTGCAAGGCCTGTGTGTGCAGTTTCACTGCCACTTCGACTTGGCATTTAAAAGTACTTGCCAAGCCTAGAACTCCCCTTTTTCTACATATAAGTCATCCCTAATGTGTGCCCTAGGTAACCCCTAGAGCAGGGTGCTGTGTAGGTAAAAGGCAGCACATGTACCTGTGTAGTTATATGTCCTGGTAGTGTAAAACTTCTAAATTCGTTTTTACACTACTGTGAGGCCTGCTCCCTTCATAGGGTAACATTGGGGCTGTCCTCATACACTGTTGAAGTGGCAGCTGCTGATCTGAAAGGAGCAGGAAGGTCATATTTAGTATGGCCAGAATAGCAATATAAAGTCCTGCTGACTGGTGAAGTCGGATTTAATATTACTATTCTAGAAATGCCACTTTTAGAAAGTGAGCATTTCTTTGCACTAAAATCTTGTTGTGCCCTTCAATCCACGTCTGGCTAGGTTTAGTTGACAGCTCCTTGTGCATTCACTCAGACACACCCCAAACACAGGGTACTCAGCCTCACTTGCATACATCTGCATTTTCAATGGGTCTTCCTGGGCTGGGAGGGTGGAGGGCCTGCCCTCACACAAAGGACTGCCACACCCCCTACTGGGACTCTGGCAGACAGGATTGAACTGAAAGGGGGCTTGGTGAATTTCTTAGACACTCTTTGAAGTCACCCCCACTTCAAAGGCACAACTTAGTATAAAACAGGGCCTCTGCCCTACCTCATCAGACACTTGCTGGAGAAGAAACCTGAACCAGAAACTACATCCTGCCAAGAAGAACTGCCTGGCTGCTCAAAGGACTCACATGTCTGCTTTTCTACAAAGGACTGCTGCCTTGCTGTTGGCCTGCTGCCTTGCTGAACTCTTGTCTGGCTGTAAAAGTGCTCTCCAAGGGCTTGGATAGAGCTTGCCTCCTGTTCCCTGAAGTCTCAGGACCAAAAAGACTTCTCTCTTCCTCTTGTACGCTCCGTGCGCCGAACTTTTCGACGCACAGGTTGTTCCGTGGCAAGAAAAACGCCGCACACCGACGCTGATCGACGCAACGTCTTCGGGACGACCGAAACTTTGACGCACGGCCTCGCAAGGACAACGCCGCCCGACTTCCCGGGAGAAATCGACGCGACGCCTGCCGTGAGATCAAAACTTTGACGCACGGCCTCGCAAGGACAACGCCGCCCGACTCCGCAGGAGAAATCGACGCAACGCCTGCTGTGAGATCGAAACTTTGACTCACGGCCTCGCAAGGACAACGCCACCCGACTCCGCAGGAGAAATCGACGCGACGCCTGCCGTGAGATCGAAACTTTGACGCACAGCCTCGCAAGGACAACGCCGCCCGACTTCCCGGGAGAAATCGACGCGACGCCTGCCGTGAGATCGAAACTACGACGTGCAGCCCCACAGAACGACGCGCAGCCGGAAAACAAGCAGGAAAATCCACGCACAGACCCGGGACATCTGGTACTCCCCGCAACCCACAGTAAGAGACTGTCCGCGCGCCGGAAGACGACGCACGACTCCCCGCGTGGAAAATAACGACGCAAGTCCGTGTGTGCTGAGGAGAAATCGACGCACACACCAGTTTTCCACGCACCTCTTCTCCTGTGCCCTCTGAGGAGATTTTCCACCAGAAACCAGGTACTTTGTGTTTGAAAGAGACTTTGTTTGCTTTCTAAAGACTTAAGACACTTTGGGGGTCATTCTGACTTTGACGGGCGGCGGAGGCCGCCCGCCAAAGTCCCGCCGGCAGAATACCGTTGCGCGGTCAAAAGACCGCCGCGGTAATTCTGAGTTTCCCGCTGGGCTGGCGGGCGACCGCCAGAAGGCCGCCTGCCAGCCCAGCGGGAAACCCCCTTCCATGAGGATGCCGGAGTGGAAGGGGTGCGACAGGTGCAGTTGCCAAGCAGACACTGAAAATCTTGGTGGGGCCCTGTTAGGGGGCCCCTGCAGTGCCCATGCCAGTGGCATGGGCACTGCAGGGGCCCCCAGGGGCCCCGTGACACCCGGTACCACCAGCCAGGTTCTGGTGGTCAAAACCGCCAGAGCCAGGCTGGCGGTAAGGGGGTCGGAATCCCCATGGCGGCACTGCCTGCAGCGCCGCCATGGAGGATTCCCTTGGGCAGCGGGAAACCGGTGGGACACCGCCGGTTTCCCGTATCTGACCGCGGCTGTACCGCCGCGGTCAGAATGCCCATGGGAGCACCGCCAGCCTGTTGGCGGTGCTCCCGCGGTCGTTGGCCCTGGCGGTAGACTACCGCCAGGGTCAGAATGACCCCCTTTGTATCACTTTTCAGTGATATCTTTACAAATTCGTATTGCAACTTTGATCGTTTTGACCTGAAGATACCCAGATAAATATTATATATTTTTCTAAACACTGTGTGGTGTATTTTTGTGGTGTTATGCTATGGTGTTGTATGATTTATTGCACAAATGCTTTACACATTGCCCTCTAAGTTAAGCCTGACTGCTCGTGCCAAGCTACCGGAGGGTGAGCACAGGCTGATTTTGGATTGTGTGTGACTTACCCTGACTAATGTGAGGGTTCTTGCTTGGGCAGAGGGCAACCTGACTGCCAACCAAAAACCCCATTTCTAACATTGGTGATCAGCGGTGAGGATAGGACTTGTGTTTGTGCAGTGACATACAGTAGCTAAGTATTTCACTACCTACCCACAGTTGAAGGTCAACTTGATTTTTCATCTTTTTTGGCTTTTGGTTCTCTGATGTCCTCCTGGATATACTATTTATATTTTTGGACTTTGGATTTTGGTTTTTGCTGGTAAGATCTTATCAGAATGGGATTGTGTACCTACTCATTCTTTGTTCGTACTGACCACCTCACTAAGGCTGACCTAAGGAAGCTTTGCAGAAAATGGGGCCTTCCTGTAGCAAGGAGATCTACTAAGGCGGAGATGCTACATAACTACATAGTCTGGGGGGAGGAAAGATGGGCAGAGAGAGAGGCAGCAAGAAACCAAATGACTAAGTACCCCTCAGATGAGGAGGAGGACTACGCACATGAGGAGGAAGACTGCTCACATGAGGAGGAAGACTTCTCAGATGGGGACAGTGACCAAGAAATAGATGAATGGCTCTGAGGTCAAAGGCGACAGGAGCAACAATTAGAGGAGTATCTTGCAGAGTTTGAGGCAAAAAGACTCTTAGCCCTGGAAGAAGAAAAGATTGCAGCTCAAGAGCTGAGCTGTAAAGAGCTGAAACTGGAGGCCGGAAGGGCTGAGTCCAGTTCAGATGGTGGCAGCAAAAATCTTGTATCTAGTACTGCTGAAGAAGGGCACAAGCCCAGAGATGTGGCGCCCAACTTGAAGAAGGGAGTTGACACACCCCAGGCGGTTCAAGGGTATGAGGTAGTTCCCGTTATGCACAGGGTCCCTGAGAAGGATTGGGGAACTGGCACAGGGAGTCATATTCCTACTGGGGGGAGGGACACTTTACTGACTCTAGCAGAGAGTGACAGAGAAAAGGGTTCCCCCCTGGTGGACGTCCTGGATATAGAGTGTAGAGACATCCCAGAAGAGTATGGGTTGAGTGTCAGGGACAGACAGATACTGTCTCACCAGTCTCAGGAGGGTGAGGTAGAGTGCTTTTCCAAGGTTGAGTTACTGGGTGGTTGGGTAAAGGGTACTGTGGTTAATACATGTGAAGGGCAGAATGATGTAATTGCTGGAGAGCATATGTCTGGTCCTTATTTTCCAGACCTACGCCAACACCAGGTGGAGTGTGAGTTCTCTGACCCCAGGGAACTTACAATGGAGGCAGACTTCTGGGTGAGTACCAGAGAGTCTGAAGAGGCATTTGGGGGTGCTCCTGAAGGGAGTGGTCTAGATGGTTCCCAACTGAGTGAGGTGGAAAAGGATTGTAGTGTCCCAGGTAGGTCCCAGGTCCTAGAGGGTTCCATGAGGGAACACCAGGAGGGAAGCCTAGCCTGTACCGTAGGGCCACCTTTTGAGGGAAGCCCCGCAGTGTCAGAAGAACTTGGGGGGGTGACTGTAGTCAGCATCCCAACAGTTCTGGTGTCTGGCAGTACCCCTCCTAGTGAGGGGGTGCAGAAGTCCAGACATAGGGTTGAGAGGGGGTTGCAGACCCCAGTGGAGGACCTTGAGAGTCAGGGGACAGCTCTGAGAGCAGAGCCCCCCAGGAATGACCCAGGTGAAACCGTTTCTGGTTTGGGGGAAACCCAGACTCTGCCGGATGGGCAGAGGTTGGGAGACCTGCGCCAACCAGACTCTTGTGTGGCCCTTGGGGACGGTGTGTCCCTTGTGGGAGGTGAGAGTGCCCCCCAGGAAGTCCTGGCATGCCAGGCAAAGATTCAACCTCAGGGTGGTGACTCTGGGTTGGATACCCAGGTTCAGAGGTTAAACTCTGACCTGGTGGGAGGTAGATGTGCCTCCCAAGAAGTCCTGCTGTGCCAGGCAATTGTCCAACCTCAGGGTGTTGACTCTGGGTTGGATGAACAGGTTCAGGGGTTAAACTCTGACCTGGTAGGGTGTAGGTGTGCCCCCCAGAAAGTCCTGGTGTACCAGGCAGTTGTCCAACCTCAGGGTGCTGACTCTGGGTTGGATAACCGGGTTCAGAGGTTAAACTCTGACCTGGTGGGGGGTAGGTGTGCCCCCCAGAAAGTCCTGGCTTGCCAGGCAATTGTTCAACCTCAGGGTGGTGACTCTGGGTTGGATACCCAGGTTCAGAGGTTAAACTCTGACCTGGTGGGAGGTAGGTGTGCCTCCCAAGAAGTCCTGCTGTGCCAGGCAATTGTCCAACCTCAGGGTGTTGACTCTGGGTTGGATGACCAGGTTCAGAGGTTAAACTCTGACCAGGTGGGGGGTAGGTGTGCCCCCCAGAAAGTCCTGGCATGCCAGGCAATTGTTCAACCTCAGGGTGGTGACCCTGGGTTGGAGAACCAGGTTCAGAGGTTAACCTCTGACCTGGTGGGAGGTAGGTGTGCCTCCCAGAAAGTCCTGGTGTGCCAGGCAGTCGCCCAACCTCAGGGTGGTGACCCTAGGTGGGAGAACCAGGTTCAGAGGTTAAACTCTGACCTGGTGGAGGGTCAGTGTGCCCTCCAGGAAGTCCTGGCGTGCCAGGCAATTGTTCAACTTCAGGGTGGTGACACTGAGTTGAATGGTCAGGTGTAGAGGTCAAACTCTGACCTAGTGGGGGGTAGGTGTGCCTCCCAGAAAGTCCTGGCTTGCCAGGCAGTGATCCAGTCTGAGGGTACAGACCCTGGGCTGGAAGATCAGGTTCAGGGTGACCCCCCGGACCTGGAGGGAGGGGCTACTGATAACAGTGCCCCTACCATGTTGTCTTCTGAGGAGGCCACTCCTAGTTGGAGGGTGCTGGACCCCAGAAGGGAGGGCAGGGGGAGGGAGGCCTCACCCCGGGCCCTAGTCCAACCTGAAGGTACAGACCCCAGGTTGGAGGGCCAGTTGCAGGTTAACAGCCCTGCACTGGTGGAGGAATGGTACAGTGCGACTTCTGTAAGCACCCTGACCATGTTGGACTCTGGGGGTACCGCTCCAGGAGGGAGGGTACAGAGCCCCAGAGGGGAGGACCAGGTTCAGGCTGTCATCCCTGACCTGGTGGAAGGGAGAGTGGTTAAAGGGTGCCCAGCACCTGGGGCTACCGCCCCCCACTCTCCACCGCCACAGTGGTTGGAGAGCTTTGAGAGGCCTGGGGCCTGGCTCTCATCCCTGGCAGCTCTCAGTAATCACTGTGGCTTGCTTTCCGGGTGGACAGAGTTATCCCTGGGGAGGGGACAAGTGTCACACCCCGGGGGTAGAGTGAGCAACACCACTGTGTTGGTCATGGTGGTACTATCCTGCTCCTGGGATACATCTGTGAGCAAAGTAAGGTTAGGTGCTGCACAGATGGGATCCGCAGGTAAGGAGAAAGGTTCCCCATGGGTTGGCTTAGTGCGCCCTGAGAGTATGGACAGAGGGATCCAATTGGAGTCAGGAAGGCGAAGAACTGGAGCATGCCCCTGCTGTTGTGGGCCTGGGTCCTTGTTCTGTCGCCTCAAACAGGGAAGTACATCAGGATAGTGATTGTTCTCCCCTGGCTTTAGGCTGGTAGGGGGTCATGTTGGACCTGGCTTTTTTTGACAGGGACATCCCCAAACTTTTTGCCTCCTTCCTCCTATTTTTTCTGACCTGTTGTTGTTGGCTTTTGACCTCTGGGCACTTTACCGCTGCTAACCAGTGCTAAAGTGCATATGCTCTCTGTGTAAATTGTACTACTGATTGGTTTATCCATGATTGACTATTTAATTTACTTGTAAGTCCCTGGTAGAGTGCACTACATGTGCCTAGGGTAGGTAGATGAAATGCTACTAGTGGGCCTGCAGCACTGGTTGTGCCACCCACTTCAGTAGCCCCTTAACCCTGTCTCAGGCCTGCCATTGCAAGGCCTGTGTGTGCAGTTTCACTGCCACTTCGACTTGGCATTTAAAAGTACTTGCCAAGCCTAGAACTTCCCTTTTTCTACATATAAGTCATCCCTAATGTGTGCCCTAGGTAACCCCTAGAGCAGGGTGCTGTGTAGGTAAAAGGCAGGACATGTACCTGTGTAGTTATATGTCCTGGTAGTGTAAAACTCCTAAATTCGTTTTTACACTACTGTGAGGCCTGCTCCCTTCATAGGCTAACATTGGGGCTGTCCTCATACACTGTTGAAGTGGCAGCTGCTGATCTGAAAGGAGCAGGAAGGTCATATTTAGTATAGCCAGAATAGCAATATAAAGTCCTGCTGACTGGTGAAGTCGGATTTAATATTACTATTCTAGAAATGCCACTTTAAGAAAGTGAGCATTTCTTTGCACTAAAATCTTGTTGTGCCCTTCAATCCACGTCTGGCTAGGTTTAGTTGACAGCTCCTTGTGCATTCACTCAGACACACCCCAAACACAGGGTACTCAGCCTCACTTGCATACATCTGCATTTTCAATGGGTCTTCCTGGGCTGGGAGGGTGGAGGGCCTGCCCTCACACAAAGGACTGCCACACCCCCTACTGGGACTCTGGCAGACAGGATTGAACTGAAAGGGGGCTTGGTGAATTTCTTAGACACTCTTTGAAGTCACCCCCACTTCAAAGGCACAACTTAGTATAAAACAGGGCCTCTGCCCTACCTCATCAGACACTTGCTGGAGAAGAAACCTGAACCAGAAACTACATCCTGCCAAGAAGAACTGCCTGGCTGCTCAAAGGACTCACCTGTCTGCTTTTCTACAAAGGACTGCTGCCTTGCTGTTGGACTGCTGCCTTGCTGAACTCTTGTCTGGCTGTAAAAGTGCTCTCCAAGGGCTTGGATAGAGCTTGCCTCCTGTTCCCTGAAGTCTCAGGACCAAAAAGACTTCTCTCTTCCTCTTGGACGCTCCGTGCGCCGAACTTTTCGACGCACAGGTTGTTCCGCGGCAAGAAAAACGCTGCACACCGACGCTGATCGACGCGACGTCTTCGGGACGACCGAAACTTTGACGCACGGCCTCGCAAGGACAACGCCGCCCGACTTCCCGGGAGAAATCGACGCGACGCCTGCCGTGAGATCAAAACTTTGACGCACGGCCTCGCAAGGACAACGCCGCCCGACTCCGCAGGAGAAATCGACGCGACGCCTGCCGTGAGATCAAAACTTTGACGCACGGCCTCGCAAGGACAACGCCGCCCGACTCCGCAGGAGAAATCGACGCAACGCATGCTGTGAGATCGAAACTTTGACACACGGCCTCGCAAGGACAACGGCGCCCGACTCTGCAGGAGAAATCGACGCGACACTTGCCGTGAGATCGAAACTTTGACGCACGGCCTCGCAAGGACAACGCCGCCCGACTTCCCGGGAGAAATCGACGCAATGCCTGCCGTGAGATCGAAACTACGACGCGCAGCCCCGCAGAACGACGCGCAGCCGGAAAACAAGCAGGAAAATCCACGCACAGACCCGGGACATCTGGTACTCCCCGCAACCCACAGTAAGAGACTGTCCGCGCGCCGGAAGACGAGGCACGACTCCCCGCGTGGAAAATAACGACGCAAGTCCGTGTGTGCTGAGGAGAAATCGACACACACACCAGTTTTCCACGCACCTCTTCTCCTGTGCCCTCTGAGGAGATTTTCCACCAGAAACCAGGTACTTTGTGTTTGAAAGAGACTTTGTTTACTTTCTAAAGACTTAAGACACTTTGGGGGTCATTCTGACTTTGACGGGTGGCGGAGGCCGCCCGCCAAAGTCCCGCCGGCAGAATACTGTTGCGCGGTCAAAAGACCGCCGCGGTAATTCTGAGTTTCCCGCTGGGCTGGCGGGCGACCGCCTGAAGGCCGCCCGCCAGCCCAGTGGGAAACCCCCTTCCATGAGGATGCCGGCTCCGAATGGAGCCGGTGGAGTGGAAGGGGTGCGACGGGTGCAGTTGCCAAGCAGACACTGAAAATCTTGGTGGGGCCCTGTTAGGGGGCCCCTGCAGTGCCCATGCCAGTGGCATGGGAACTGCAGGGGCCCCCAGGGGCCCCGTGACACCCGTTACCGCCAGCCAGGTTCTGGCGGTCAAAACCGCCAGAGCCAGGCTGGCGGTAAGGGGGTCGGAATCCCCATGGCGGAGCTGCCTGCAGCGCCGCCATGGAGGATTCCCTTGGGCAGCGGGAAACCGGCGGGACACCGCCGGTTTCCCGTATCTGACCGCGGCTGTACCGCCGCGGTCAGAATGCCCATGGGAGCACTGCCAGCCTGTTGGCGGTGCTCCCGCGGTCGTTGGCCCTGGCGGTAGACTACTGCCAGGGTCAGAATGACCCCCTTTGTATCACTTTTCAGTGATATCTTTACAAATTCGTATTGCAACTTTGATCGTTTTGACCTGAAGATACCCAGATAAATATTATATATTTTTCTAAACACTGTGTGGTGTATTTTTGTGGTGTTATGCTATGGTGTTGTATGATTTATTGCACAAATGCTTTACACATTGCCTTCTAAGTTAAGCCTGACTGCTCGTGCCAAGCTACCGGAGGGTGAGCACAGGCTGATTTTGGATTGTGTGTGACTTACCCTGACTAGAGTGAGGGTTCTTGCTTGGACAGAGGGCAACCTGACTGCCAACCAAAAACCCCATTTCTAACATTGGTGATCAGCGGTGAGGATAGGACTTGTGTTTGTGCAGTGACATACAGTAGCTAAGTATTTCACTTCCTACCCACAGTTGAAGGTCAACTTGATTTTTCATCTTTTTTGGCTTTTGGTTCTCTGATGTCCTCCTGGATATACTATTGATATTTTTGGACTTTGGATTTTCGTTTTTGCTGGTAAGATCTTATCAGAATGGGATTGTGTACCTACTCATTCTTTGTTCGTACTGACCACCTCACTAAGGCTGACCTAAGGAAGCTTTGCAGAAAATGGGGCCTTCCTGTAGCAAGGAGATCTACTAAGGCGGAGATGCTACATAACTACATAGTCTGGGGGGAGGAAAGATGGGCAGAGAGAGAGGCAGCAAGAAACCAAATGACTAAGTACCCCTCAGATGAGGAGGAGGACTACCCACATGAGGAGGAAGACTGCTCACATGAGGAGGAAGACTACTCAGATGGGGACAGTGACCCAGAAATAGATGAATGGCTCTGAGGTCAAAGGCGACAGGAGCAACAATTAGAGGAGTATCTTGCAGAGTTTGAGGCAAAAAGACTCTTAGCCCTGGAAGAAGAAAAGATTGCAGCTCAAGAGCTGAGCTGTAAAGAGCTGAAACTGGAGGCCGGAAGGGCTGAGTCCAGTTCAGATGGTGGCAGCAAAAATCTTGCATCTAGTACTGCTGAAGAAGGGCACAAGCCCAGAGATGTGGCGCCCAACTTGAAGAAGGGAGTTGACACACCCCAGGCGGTTCAAGGGTATGAGGTAGTTCCCGTTATGCACAGGGTCCCTGAGAAGGATTGGGGAACTGGCACAGGGAGTCATATTCCTACTGGGGGGAGGGACACTTTACTGACTCTAGCAGAGAGTGACAGAGAAAAGGGTTCCCCCCTGGTGGACGTCCTGGATATAGAGTGTAGAGACATCCCAGAAGAGTATGGGTTGAGTGTCAGGGACAGACAGATACTGTCTCACCAGTCTCAGGAGGGTGAGGTAGAGTGCTTTTCCAAGGTTGAGTTACTGGGTGGTTGGGTGAAGGGTACTGTGGTTAATACATGTGAAGGGCAGAATGATGTAATTGCTGGAGAGCATATGTCTGGTCCTTATTTTCCAGAGCTACGCCAACACCAGGTGGAGTGTGAGTTCTCTGACCCCAGGGAACTTACAATGGAGGCAGACTTCTGGGTGAGTACCAGAGAGTCTGAAGAGGCATTTGGGGGTGCTCCTGAAGGGAGTGGTCTAGGTGGTTCCCAACCGAGTGAGGTGGAAAAGGATTGTAGTGTCCCAGGTAGGTCCCAGGTCCTAGAGGGTTCCATGAGGGAACACCAGGAGGGAAGCCTAGCCTGTACCGTAGGGCGACCTTTTGAGGGAAGCCCCGCAGTGTCAGAAGAACTTGGGGGGGGTGACTGTAGTCAGCATCCCAACAGTTCTGGTGTCTGGCAGTACCCCTCCTAGTGACGGGGTGCAGAAGTCCAGACATAGGGTTGAGAGGGGGTTGCAGACCCCAGTGGAGGACCTTGAGAGTCAGGGGACAGCTCTGAGAGCAGAGCCCCCCAGGAATGACCCAGGTGAAACCGTTTCTGGTTTGGGGGAAACCCAGACTCTGCTGGGTGGGCAGAGGTCGGGAGACCTGCGCCAACCAGACTCTTGTGTGGCCCTTGGGGACGGTGTGTCCCTTGTGGGGGGTGAGAGTGCCCCCCAGGAAGTCCTGGCATGCCAGGCAAAGATTCAACCTCAGGGTGGTAACTCTGGGTTGGATACCCAGGTTCAGAGGTAAAACTCTGACCTGGTGGGAGGTAGATGTGCCTCCCAAGAAGTCCTGCTGTGCCAGGCAATTGTCCAACCTCAGGGTGTTGACTCTGGGTTGGATGAACAGGTTCAGGGGTTAAACTCTGACCTGGTAGGGGGTAGGTGTGCCCCCCAGAAAGTCCTGGTGTACCAGGCAGTTGTCCAACCTCAGGGTGCTGACTCTGGGTTGGATAACCGGGTTCAGAGTTTAAACTCTGACCTGGTGGGGGGTAGGTGTGCCCCCCAGAAAGTCCTGGCGTGCCAGGCAATTGTTCAACCTCAGGGTGGTGACTCTGGGTTGGATACCCAGGTTCAGAGGTTAAACTCTGACCTGGTGGGAGGTAGGTGTGCCTCCCAAGAAGTCCTGCTGTGCCAGGCAATTGTCCAACCTCAGGGTGTTGACTCTGGGTTGGATGACCAGGTTCAGAGGTTAAACTCTGACCTGGTGGGGGGTAGGTGTGCCCCCCAGAAAGTCCTGGCATGCCAATCAATTGTTCAACCTCAGGGTGGTGACCCTGGGTTGGAGAACCAGGTTCAGAGGTTAGCCTCTGACCTGGTGGGAGGTAGGTGTGCCTCCCAGAAAGTCCTGGTGTGCCAGGCAGTCGCCCAACCTCAGGGTGGTGACCCTAGGTGGGAGAACCAGGTTCAGAGGTTAAACTCTGACCTGGTGGAGGGTCAGTGTGCCCTCTAGGAAGTCCTGGCGTGCCAGGCAATTGTTCAACTTCAGGGTGGTGACTCTGAGTTGAATGGTCAGGTGCAGAGGTCAAACTCTGACCTGGTGGGGGGTAGGTGTGCCTCCCAGAAAGTCCTGGCTTGCCAGGCAGTGATCCAGTCTGAGGGTACAGACCCTGGGCTGGAAGATCAGGTTCAGGGTGTCCCCCCGGACCTGGAGGGAGGGGCTACTGATAACAGTGCCCCTACCATGTTGTCTTCTGAAGAGGCCACTCCTAGTTGGAGGGTGCTGGACCCCAGAAGGGAGGGCAGGGGAGGGAAGCCTCACCCCGGGCCCTAGTCCAACCTGAAGGTACAGACCCCAGGTTGGAGGGCCAGTTGCAGGTTAACAGCCCTGCACTGGTGGATGAATGGTACAGTGCGACTTCTGTAAGCACCCTGACCATGTTGGACTCTGGGGGTACCACTCCAGGAGGGAGGGTACAGAGCCCCAGAGGGGAGGACCAGGTTCAGGCTGTCATCCCTGACCTGGTGGAAGGGAGAGTGGTTAAAGGGTGCCCAGCACCTGGGGCTACCGCCCCCCACTCTCCACCGCCACAGTGGTTGGAGAGCTTTGAGAGGCCTGGGGCCTGGCTCTCATCCCTGGCAGCTCTCAGTAATCACTGTGGCTTGCTGTCCGGGTGGACAGAGTTATCCCTGGGGAGGGGACAAGTGTCACACCCCGGGGGTAGAGTGCGCAACACCACTGTGTTGGTCATGGTGGTACTATCCTGCTCCTGGGATACATCTGTGAGCAAAGTAAGGTTAGGTGCTGCACAGATGGGATCCGCAGGTAAGGAGAAAGGTTCCCCATGGGTTGGCTTAGTGCGCCCTGAGAGTATGGACAGAGGGATCCAATTGGAGTCAGGAAGGCGAAGAACTGGAGTATGCCCCTGCTGTTGTGGGCCTGGGTCCTTGTTCTGTCGCCTCAAACAGGGAAGTACATCAGGATAGTGATTGTTCTCCCCTGGCTTTAGGCTGGTAGGGGGTCATGTTGGACCTGGCTTTTTTTGACAGGGACATCCCCAAACTTTTTGCCTCCTTCCTCCTATTTTTTCTGACCTGTTGTTGTTGGCTTTTGACCTCTGGGCACTTTACCCCTGCTAACCAGTGCTAAAGTGCATATGCTCTCTGTGTAAATTGTACTACTGATTGGTTTATCCATGATTGACTATTTAATTTACTTGTAAGTCCCTGGTAGAGTGCACTACATGTGCCTAGGGCAGGTAGATTAAATGCTACTAGTGGGCCTGCAGCACTGGTTGTGCCACCCACTTCAGTAGCCCCTTAACCCTGTCTCAGGCCTGCCATTGCAAGGCCTGTGTGTGCAGTTTCACTGCCACTTCGACTTGGCATTTAAAAGTACTTGCCAAGCCTAGAACTCCCCTTTTTCTACATATAAGTCATCCCTAATGTGTGCCCTAGGTAACCCCTAGAGCAGGGTGCTGTGTAGGTAAAAGGCAGGACATGTACCTGTGTAGTTATATGTCCTGGTAGTGTAAAACTCCTAAATTCGTTTTTACACTACTGTGAGGCCTGCTCCCTTCATAGGCTAACATTGGGGCTGCCCTCATACACTGTTGAAGTGGCAGCTGCTGATCTGAAGGGAGCAGGAAGGTCATAGTTAGTATGGCCAGAATAGTAATATAAAGTCCTGCTGACTGGTGAAGTCGGATTTAATATTACTATTCTAGAAATGCCACTTTTAGAAAGTGAGCATTTCTTTGCACTAAAATCTTGTTGTGCCCTTCAATCCACGTCTGGCTAGGTTTAGTTGACAGCTCCTTGTGCATTCACTCAGACACACCCCAAACACAGGGTACTCAGCCTCACTTGCATACATCTGCATTTTCAATGGGTCTTCCTGGGCTGGGAGGGTGGAGGGCCTGCCCTCACACAAAGGACTGCCACACCCCCTACTGGGACTCTGGCAGACAGGATTGAACTGAAAGGGGGCTTGGTGAATTTCTTAGACACTCTTTGAAGTCACCCCCACTTCAAAGGCACAACTTAGTATAAAACAGGGCCTCTGCCCTACCTCATCAGACACTTGCTGGAGAAGAAACCTGAACCAGAAACTACATCCTGCCAAGAAGAACTGCCTGGCTGCTCAAAGGACTCACCTGTCTGCTTTTCTACAAAGTACTGCTGCCTTGCTGTTGGCCTGCTGCCTTGCTGAACTCTTGTCTGGCTGTAAAAGTGCTCTCCAAGGGCTTGGATAGAGCTTGCCTCCTGTTCCCTGAAGTCTCAGGACCAAAAAGACTTCTCTCTTCCTCTTGGACGCTCCGTGCGCCGAACTTTTCGACGCACAGGTTGTTCCGCGGCAAGAAAAACGCCGCACACCGACGCTGATCGACGCAACGTCTTCGGGACGACCGAAACTTTGACGCACGGCCTCGCAAGGACAACGCCGCCCGACTTCCTGGGAGAAATCGACGCGACGCCTGCCGTGAGATCAAAACTTTGACGCACGGCCTCGCAAGGACAATGCCGCCCGACTCCGCAGGAGAAATCGACGCGACGCCTGCCGTGAGATCAAAACTTTGACGCACGGCTTCGCAAGGACAACGCCGCCCGACTCCGCAGGAGAAATCGACACGACGCCTGCTGTGAGATCGAAACTTTGACGCACGGCCTCGCAAGGACAACGCCGCCCGACTCCGCAGGAGAAATCGACGCGACGCCTGCCGTGAGATCGAAACTTTGACGCACGGCCTCGCAAGGACAACGCCGCCCGACTTCCCGGGAGAAATCGACGCGACGCCTGCCGTGAGATTGAAACTACGACACGCAGCCCCGCAGAACGACGCACAGCCGGAAAACAAGCAGGAAAATCCACGCACAGACCCGGGACATCTGGTACTCCCCGCAACCCACAGAAAGAGACTGTCCGCGCGCCGGAAGACGACGCACGACTCCCCGCGTGGAAAATAACGACGCAAGTCCGTGTGTGCTGAGGAGAAATCGACGCACACACCAGTTTTCCACGCACCTCTTCTCCTGTGCCCTCTGAGGAGATTTTCCACCAGAAACCAGGTACTTTGTGTTTGAAAGAGACTTTGTTTACTTTCTAAAGACTTAAGACACTTTGGGGGTCATTCTGACTTTGACGGGCGGCGGAGGCCGCCCGCCAAAGTCCCGCCGGCAGAATACCGTTGCGCGGTCAAAAGACCGCCGCGGTAATTCTGAGTTTCCCGCTGGGCTGGCGGGCGACCGCCAGAAGGCCGCCCGCCAGCCCAGCGGGAAACCCCCTTCCATGAGGATGCCGGCTCCGAATGGAGCCGGCGGAGTGGAAGGGGTGCGACGGGTGCAGTTGCCAAGCAGACACAACAAATCTTGGTGGGGCCCTGTTAGGGGGCCCCTGCAGTGCCCATGCCAGTGGCATGGGCACTGCAGGGGCCCCCAGGGGCCCTGTGACACCGGTTACCGCCAGCCAGGTTCTGGCGGTCAAAACCGCCAGAGCCAGGCTGGCGGTAAGGGGGTCGGAATCCCCATGGCGGCTCTGCCTGCAGCGCTGCCATGGAGGATTCCCTTGGGCAGCGGGAAACCGGCGGGACACCGCCGGTTTCCCGTATCTGACCGCGGCTGTACCGCCGCGGTCAGAATGCCCATGGGAGCACTGCCAGCCTGTTGGCGTTGCTCCCGCGGTCGTTGGCCCTGGCGGTAGACTACTGCCAGGGTCAGAATGACCCCCTTTGTATCACTTTTCAGTGATATCTTTACAAATTCGTTTTGCAACTTTGATCGTTTTGACCTGAAGATACCCAGATAAATATTATATATTTTTCTAAACACTGTGTGGTGTATTTTTGTGGTGTTATGCTATGGTGTTGTATGATTTATTGCACAAATGCTTTACACATTGCCTTCTAAGTTAAGCCTGACTGCTCGTGCCAAGCTACCGGAGGGTGAGCACAGGCTGATTTTGGATTGTGTGTGACTTACCCTGACTAGAGTGAGGGTTCTTGCTTGGACAGAGGGCAACCTGACTGCCAACCAAAAACCCCATTTCTAACAGCGGGTAACTAGGGTCCAGAGACTTTGTGAACTATTAGTGTGCGACTATGGCTTAATCAAACATGGTGGTTGGTGGAGCTAGAAGTCTTCATTTTCAGAATACAACGTTCAGCTGAGCATGCTGGTTCTTTGTTGTTGGACAGGGTTTTTAAAGATCCAATGTGTTGTTTGAGCAGCTTTGCTGTAGCCTTGATCTTCCAACCAAAAACTGAATATAGAAAAAGTCAATGAGATGAACGTGCAGATGTTACATCTTTTTCCAGTAGTTATTGCACGTTATCCCTGTCCTTCAGCAATGAAACTAAGTCATAGTTTTTCTAAAAACATTCTGGAAACCCTACTACCTTAAATAAAAGTATTTTAACTTTGAAATTTGTTCCATAAGCCCCAAGTCATAGTATTCAGTTGTTTCCATAAACTTCACTTTCTATTCCATGTCAACCTTACTTCAATTTAGTCTAAACTTTGGAATTTTAGGTCCTCCAGTCATAGAAGGAAAGCTCAAAAGGATCAAGCAAGCTTCTTTGTCAGGACCAGGACCCCTTTATCCTTGTGGTCCAGCAGAAGGACTGCTGAAACTCTTCCTAGAGAAAAATACAACTGCAGAGGCTTCAGTCATAACTGATACTCAGAATTCTTTGCTGCATGCCACAATGATCATCCTTCAAACCCTGACCCTCTTGAAGAATTTACCAACATCCTCATTCCACTTAAAGTCGCCATGATATCTTACCATTGTCCTTTATCAAAGCCCTCTTTGGAAAAGATAACTTATCCATATTTGCTATCATCAAGACCTCACTCATGGCATCTTCACTGAAGTTATCAAGATTGGCCTGATTCTACCACCCATGAAGAAACACACTCTAGATCCTAGGTCAATGTTCTTCACTGGTTCTTCAGCAGCCCACCCAAATGACACCAGTTCTTTCACATGGCAAGCTCAGTGTTCTACCAGATCCTTATCAACTTCAGACTACCTTGGCATTCTATCTTGCCCTCTATCATCTTCAACCTCTAAATTGAGTCTCTTGGCACTTTACTCATTCAGAACAACAGCATCAATACTTACCAATAGGCTAGTACCGCAAGTGCATTTGAAAACATTCCTTGCTCTAGACATTCAACTCCTCAGACACTGACTGCTCCTTATCTAGACCTGGCTAGCTATCATTTGTCTGAAGTTTAATCCCACCAAAATAGTATTCCTTCTGTTAGCAAAGAACACCAAGCAAGCACTAGTTAAAATCTGGTTCAATGACATGAGTATGGACAAATTTGAATCCCATTTTTTACTTACCGCCATGTTTCTCAGATTCACACTGGATTTTATGGCAAGACATGAGGCAATTTTGCATTAACTTTTATTTACCACTTCCATGCAGCAAACACTTCAAAGTTGCAAACTAGAACACAGTATGACTCATAAAGAATATCCAGAACATTCAGGCCCTCATTATGAACACGGCGGTAAACACCGCACCGCCCACAGGCCGATGGAAAGGCCCTACCCGCCCATCAAATAATGAAGCACTAGACCGCCGTCTGTTCCGGGGCGGGAACCACCGCCACGCAAAGCCAGGCGGAAATGAACCAAATATAAAGAAACACTCACCGGAGGCTTACACAAAACGCCGAAGCAGACATGGATAGAGAGCTGCAGATCATGCCAGCCCTGCTCCTTGCCATATACCTCCACGATTGAGACCGCTGACGAAGATGATGACGGTAAGTACTACAACCTACTAAACAAGGGAAGAAAGGGCACAGTTACATATCCACCCACTCCACCCACCCTGCAACGCTCCCCCAACTCTTCACAGCAGCACAAGCCATACACCCCACAGCAAGAGGTACTCACCTGACACAAGGCAAATCCAACCTGACCAAAGTACAAACATGTGCCCCACACCCACAAACAATGAAACAAGAGAACACGGCTCCAGAGTGTGCCTCCATAAACACAGGCCATACATTAATCTTTATTATGCTAATTGAGCAACCGAAGTGCATATAAGGCCAATGGCCAGTCCTTCACAAAACAAGTCAGAAGGGCTACAATGGCCCCAACCTGACTCCCACAAGTGCTATGGTACTCCACCTCATAGGGGCAACAATGGGGCATCCAGGCACCTTAGGGAACAGGGGTAGGGGGTGGTGGGGGTGGGGATTACGAAAGGGTGGGGCTCAGATTTGCATTTGGATGGTGGAGGGAGGTTGGGTTTGGCCTTGGAAGGTGGGGGAGTGTGCTTGGACTGGGTGGTGGCAGATGGAACAGGTTCAGCACAGTGCTTCTTCCTCTCTGGGGAAGGGGCACGGGAATGTGAAGGGCGGACAGGGGCTGGCAGTGACGTGGAAGGAGTGGACAGGGCAAGGAGGTGAGCATGTTTAGGGACGAGACGTGGTGGGCCAGTGGGTTGGAAGAGGTCAACACAGGAGAGGAAAAGTTTCTTAGGTGCAATTGGGGTGGACCTGGAGGAAGGCGTGGGAGTGGAGGTAGAGGGAGTGGTCGTAAGTGGTGTAGGTGTGCATGATGTGGGTGCAGGTGACTGGACAGTATGCTGAGGTGTGGTGGATGTGTGATGGATGGATGTTTTGGTGTGTTTGAGTGTCTTGGGAGGAGAGGGGGTGGACACAGTGGGACAAGACAGGCTGCCCGTGTGAATGTATGTTGTCTGGGTGTCTGCAAGTCTGGTGAGTGTGCTGCATGTGTCAACTAAAGTAGTTGTGGTGAGTGCAGGTGTGGTGTCTGGGGTGCATGAATGGATGTGTGCTATTGTTGTGACTGCAGGAATAGGGTCAGCAACAGTAAATGAAGGTGCAGTGCCTGGGGGTGTGCATGTACTGGGGACAGACAGGGAGGCAGAAGAGGTGGACACACTGGGAGAAGTGGATGTTGTTGTGTGTGTATGTGTATGTTGGCTGTGTGTATGCTTGTGGTGGGAGGTGTGGTGCTTGTCTCTTGAAGTGTGCTTCTTGTGTGCTGAGGTGTGTGCCTGCGTGTCAGAATGTGTGCTTTGGACAGTTGAAGGGAGTGGGATGCTGGAAGGGGTAGAGGAGGTTGGAGGGGGGACGGAATGACCAGGGACACTGGTTGCCATCCAGGAAGAGGACAGAGCCTGAAATGATCTCTGTAGGACAGACACGGCACCGTGAATGCCATTCAGATAGGCACTGGGCTGCTGCATCTCTGATGCTAGCCCCTGGATGGCATTAACGATGGCTGTCTGCCCTACAAAGATGGTTCTCAGGAGGTCAGTAGCCTCCTCCGTGAGGGCGCAGGGCGGACTGGGGCAGGGGAGGAGGTGCCTGGGGCGAAGGAGACACCCACCCTTCTGGGTGAGCGGGCACGGGCAACTTGATGGGGAGCAAATGGGAGTGCGGTGATGGTATGGGGGTGGCAGAAGATGACACAGTTGGTGTGGGCCCACTAGGGTATGCCACAGCCAGGGAGCTCCCATCGAGGAGGTATAGGAGTCACTACCTCCAGTGGTAGTTGCCTCCCCTGTGGTACTCCCCTCTCCCTCCAACCCACTGGTCCCCTTGGCTTTGGACGACTCTGCCTCTGAGGATCCGTGGGCCGCTGCATTCCCACTTGCCAGGGCCTCAGCTCCCTCGCCAGATGATGCTGATGTACACAGAAGACACAAGACAACAGGGATAGGGGACAAAACAGGAGAGATTTTGAAAATAGCTGAATGGAGGTACAATAGTGGTTCACACATACACCCACCCAGAAAACCCTCCAACAGGCAGCACCCACTGCTATACCCATGGCTATGCCCCTGATTAGTGGCCAGAACCCTGCTCTACAGCCATTCCCCAAATAACTGAAGGACCTGACGCGTAGTAGACCTGACCAAAACACCCCTACTCCCCACGGGGACCATGATGTAGATGGACATCAGTCATAGTCCCTGCAAGTAGGCAGCATAAATCTGAATGCACACACACACATCCATCAAGGGTAAAAAATATGGTATGTGTACTCACCCCCTTGTGACTGCTGTGCCGCCTTCAAGCGCCCATCCAGGTCCGGGTACGCCACCGCCAGGATTCATTGCATAAGGGGGGACCAGTGCCCGACGGGCACCCCTTCCCCGTTGGGAGGACTTCCCCAGCTGGGCCTTGCAGATCTTTTGTGCCCAGCACCGCAGGTCCTCCCACCTCTTCCTGCAGTGGGTGCTCTGCCGGTTGTGGACCCCCAATGTCCGCACCTCCTTGGTGATGGCATGCCAAAGTCCCCTCTTCTTTTGGGAGCTTACCTATAAGGGACACACAGAAATGTAACACAGAGGTCAGACGCTGGCCAATCATATACAGCTGGCTGTACGTCTACTATGGGATGGACAGTTCAAACCGACTAACAGCACACACACACGCAGCATGTCAAGAACCCTGGACCATCCAGTGTCAGAGGTGCACACATGTATGCAGCCAACATCAACCACTACACACATCCATGGCCCCCAAACCTCCTACTCAACTGTACCTCTGGCTGACCGTAGAGCGTGGCGTACAGGGGCAGGACCCCGTCCACGAGCCTCTCCAATTCCTCTTGGGTTAAGGCTGGGGCCCTTTCCCCTGCAACACGTGCCACTTCCATGATCAGAGGCAGGACACAGCAGTACACTCAGTGGAGTACCTGCTTGCACGAGATCAGGGAGTCAAGTGAAGTTGGGGTGACGAGTTCGCGTATGCACCGTGGCGGTGTGCACCGTCACCACCGATCATGATATGCTGGGATTCCTCATTGACATCTATGTTAACCAATGAATTTGTGCACAGCGGTAAACACCGCCTTACGCTGTTACGTCAACCGCTAGCGGTATGAGATCACTTCTACCACGACAGTACTGGATTACAGGGGGCAGACATTTTGGCCAAAGCTATGCATTTGTAAAACTCTAATCTGCACAATGCAGGCCCTATTGTGCCCCAAACACCCATAGGCATGAGACAAATAACATTATCTCACCTGACCAGCCCTGATCTATCATTGTGGTAATGTTACTGTAATGTCACACACACACTATGCATTAGTGTCGACGAGAATCATGCCAGCAGTGCTGAATGAATAACAATGTGTGCAGATGTATATGTGTTCCTCACACGTGTTTTAAACTCCTCCAAGGTACAGACCCATGTGGCGAGGCAGGGCCCCATCAGTGTACAGACCACTTGTTGATTTGCGGACCATGGTGGAGCGTCACATCATTATCAATTACGGACTCACTTGTGCAACTATTCTTGAACTTTGTGCATTACTGGATCCTGCATTGACACCGGCAAATCGTAATCAGCATGCCATCCCTACTGAAGTGCAGGTGCTCTCCACACTCCATTTCCTGGCCACTGGCTCATTTCAAGTGACAGTGTGCATGCGTGCAGGTTTTTCACAGCCAATGTTTAGCATTATACTGTCATGATTCCTGAATGCATTTGTACAACACCTGCCGTCCTATGTTAGGTTTCCCCAAAGTGCTGACCTGCCTGCCATCAAGTCGGACTTCTATTCCTTTGCCAACATACCCCATGTGATAGGTGCCATTGATGGCACCCACATAGCTATCATCCCCCCAAGAGTCAGTGAACAGGTGTAGAGAAACAGGAAGAACTTTCATTCCATGAGCATTCAATTGGTGTGTACTGCAGACCAGTACATCACACATGTGAATGCCATCTTCCCTGGTTCAGTCCATGATTCCATTGTGCTGAGGAACAGTAGTGTGCCTCACAAGATGGAACAACTACAAGAGGACAGACGGTGGATCATAGGTAGGTGTTTCTGTCACATATTGCCACATAGCAGACAGCCAGGCTTTCTGCCCCTGAGGCTTGTCAATCAAAGTTCTGTTTTGCACCTTTTTCTAGGTGATTCTGGCTATCCCAATTTCCGTTGGCTCCTGACACCATTGAGGAATCATGGAACAGATGCAGAGAGGAATTACAATGAGGCCCATGGACGTACTAGAAGGGTGATAGAGCGCACAATAGGTCTCCTAAAGGCTAGAATTCGTTCACATCTCTGGCGAATCCCTGGCCTATGGACCTGAATAGGTGTGTATAATAGTGGTGGCCTGCTGCATGCTGCACAACATGGCTGTGAGATATTCTATCCCCGTCTTGGAGGAGGAGGGTGCTGTATATCCATACCAGCTTCCTCAGAGAGGGGATGAGAGTGATGGTGATGATGAGGAAGGGGGAGATGTAAATTCCAGGACCCAACTGATACAACTCTACTTCCAGTAAGTATGTGGGACAATTGGATGAGATTGGTGTCTGTGCATCATACTGTCAGTGTGCCTTGTCATCTAGGGGGGTGTTGGGTCACTACTAATTGCCACTGTCACCAAGTCTGCATAGGACAGATTAAAATTTAGTCTAATATTTCAACACATATGTCGGCACAACAACATGTAAGGCGTGTGGTGCTTTTCATGCTACTCAGATACCAATAAAGGAGTTATCAACCAGTTGCATCCATACTTCACTTTGTTCAAACTTAATGACAGGGGACATTGTAACAGGTGAAAAGGTGTTTTTTTTGGTGCAGGGATTAAATCGTGCAGATTACAGTGATGAAAGTGGGCTAATGGTGGTTGTCCAATATGGCAACATGGTTGCAGCATTGTTGGCAGTAGTGGTAGGTTCATCCAGGCTTACATGAGTTTGTAGTATTTGTAGGACTGTTTGGTGGTGGATTAAGTGGGACACTTGGAGGACAGGTTTTGGCAGTGTCACTTTTTAGAGGGGGCCTTGTTGTTGGCAGGTGTTCCTGTGCTATATCTTGGCCTGAGGGTCCGTTTGGGTGCCTGTTGTTGGCCTGTAAGGGTTGAGATGGATGCCCCCTGTGTGTCCTCAGAGGGTGGTTCATGTAAAGTTGCTGCTGATGCTCTTGTTGTCCGGTCTGTATCCTGTGCTGTAGTAAGGGCTTCCTGTTCTGTGTGGGCCTCAGGCTGTGATTGGACAAGCTGAAGCAGTGCACCTGCTATGCTGGCCATTGTGGCATTGTGCCGTTACCACTGCTCCATGGCCTCTTGGTGGTGTGCTTGCTGCATCCTCTAGCTCTGCCCCAGAGTGGATACTATCTGGGCCAATCTGTCCTGGGTATGGTGATATGCTCCCAGGACCTCCAAAATCACGTCATGGGCTGCAGCATCCATCCAGTTGCATCCCCCCTGGACCACTGATGCCCTCTCACTGGGCCTAGCCCCCTGTGCCTGTGTCCCCTGCACAGGTCTGGCAGGACCACTTGTACTGGGGCCATCGTCTTCCTGCCTGTTGGTAGGGGGTGACTGTGGCCTCTGTACTTGTGTTCCACCAGTCTGTGGCCTGGATACACAGGTGTGTGGACGGTTGCCCTGGGCTGATGTTATTGCGTGGGTGGTAGGGGTGTCAGGGTGGGGCTGCTGGATGGTGACAGTCCAGGACTGTGTGAGGGGCCAGGCTGATCTTCAGTGTCCAGGTTTCCATCCCCAGTGTCCTGGAAGGTGCCTCTGTCTCCCTGTGAGGCACTGCCACTCCTTGTCCTGTCCGTCAGGGTGGCATGGGTGGTGGTGCCTGTTGGGAGGAATGGACATGTCTGTTACATTAGCATGGTCGGATGGGGTGCACAGGCCTCGGCGGGTTTGTGCAGGTTACACACTTTGGGGCTATTCAGGATGCTTTGGTGAGGTTAGCATTGCTTTTAGCTTGGGATGTGGAGGTGCATTGTGGGTGTTGTAGGCCATTGTGTTTCCTTGCAGGGGTGGATGTCTGTGCACAGGAAGAGGGATGTGGGCCTGTTAGTGGGCTAGTGGGCATGCATGGTGACTGGATTGAGTGCTTGTGGCCTGGGTAGGGTAGTGGTCCTGGTGGGTGTTGGAGGGGTGGACTGGTGCATGCATTACAGGTGTGATGGATATGGGGTAATTGTAGACGACTTACCCAAGTCCATTCTTCCAGTGAGTCCAGTGAGGCCCTCAGGGTGCAGGATGGCCAGTACCTTTTCCTCCCAGTCAGTGTAGTCGGGTGGTGTTGGTGGAGGTCCTCCCCCATTCTTCTGGACTGCAATGTGGTGCCTGGATGCCATGGCCCTGACCTTCCCCCGCAGGTCGTTCCATCTCTTGCGGATGTCGTCCTTGGTGAGTGGATGGTGTCCCACTGCATTGACCCTGTTGACTATTGTCTGCCATAGCTCCATCTTCCTGGCGATGGGTGTGTGCTGCACCTGTGCCTCGACCTTCAGGATCTCGTCCACCATGGTCCTTAGCTCCCTTTCTGTTAAGTGTGGGTGTTTGGGGGGTGCCATGGTGAGAGTTGTGAATGGTGTCTTGTGTGGATCTAGGTGAGGGTGCTCTTGTGTGGTTGGGTGTAAGTATAGTGGATTATGGTGTTCGGTGTCTGCTTCTGGTGTTCTCTGTCTTCGTTGCAAAGGATTGTGGGGTGTGTCTGTGAGTGTTTTATAGTGTTGTGGATGTGTGTCAGGTGTCAGGTGTGTGGGTTTCTAACTTATCCACTGTGTGCACTTCTTACTGTTGGTCTACACCGCCAATGGTCGTTCGTCTTCCACTGACCACCGCAGTGATTTGTGCTTCATTATTTGATGGGCAGGGTGTTGGTGTGCTCGACGGTGGTGGGGTGGGAGGTCCAGCATTTCCGCCAACAAGGTCCTGGCGGTGACTGGTGGCAAGGTGATTTTTGTCGGATTCAGTTTTTTTCATGATTATATGGCGAGTTTCTGTTCACCGCCAATGGCTGTCTTCTGTTCGCCGTCGCCACGGCGGTGGACGGTGTTTACCGCCGTGTTTATAATAAGGGCCTCAGTCTGTAAAACTCTCCAAAATTCTACCTTCTCCCTCTTTTGTTTGCTGTTGAGTAGATAAGTATATCTTCATTTATTTAAGGGTTATTGAAATGATGAAACATTTTAAAATGAGATTAATGTTTTATTAAGCTTCAATCCAAATTATGTGTTGATTACTAGAGATGTTTTAAAGCACAATTATATGTTTAACATATAGCAAAAAAATAAAATTTGAGGGACAGGGACAACCAACATGGCCGACCGGTCATGAAGTTCGGAGGCTCCGCGAGCACCCACTCCTGCAGACCCATTCATCAGGTGTCTGGGGGGGCGCTTGCTGCTTTGGCTCCCCGGAACATGTTGTGAGTACGGGGGGGGGAGGTGCGCCAGAGAGGCTTTGTGGTGGTCCTCGCCAGTGCTGGAAGCGCCTGTCCTGGGAGCCAGACGCGGGCTAGAGCCTAGAGGCCCGAGCTTCGGGGGAGCCCTTGAGTGAGGTGAGGGAGTGCCCCTGGACTGGGTGAGAGGAGGTGGCAGCGGCGATCTGGTGGGGGGGGAGTCAGTGGGGCCCCTTTGCGATCTCCAAGCGGCCGCGCGAGTGAAGACGGGCGCGGCTGCACCTGCAGAGTCGAGAGTATCGGGCAGCCCCAGTGAGGAGTGAAGGCCGGGGACCACGGAGCAGGGCTTTCTGGCTGGCTGCACGCCCCCACCCATGGAGGACTGGGGGGGCGAAGGTAGGCCCCTGGAGGCCCGTTTTGTGGGGACTGCCTGACCTTGTTGCCTGACCTCAAAATGGCACCCAGTGTCAGACCTTGTGGAGCTTTCCCAGGGAGGTTTTGCATGGAGACTTTGTAGGAGTGTCGCTTCTCCTTTCCCTGCATATGGATTTTTATTTTTTTCGTCCACCAGCATTGTTACTGTGGGGAGCCATGTAACAGTGAGGAGTAGCTAGGAGCCAGCAGAAGAAGTAGCACTTAGTGTGACAAGAAGAGCACCAGGGCGAGTGAGGTCTGGGGGCGCTTATGCCTCGAAGGAAGCTACAATCTAATAGGCTCTCCAATTATTTAATGCCTGCCGGATCTGGGGTGCCCGAGACGCAGCGGTTGGGAGACATGGCACTCACTAAGGAGAAACTCATGTCCTCCCTCCGCACCTTTAAGGCGGAATCGCAAGAGGAACTCACGGCCGACTTTAAGTCGGCACTGGAGGCGCTTCAATCAGACGTTACTAGTCGCATGACCTCTCTTCAAGCGGACGTGGACTCAGTGGGGACCCGTACATTAGACCTTGAAACTCAGGTCCAAGAGATAAAACAACAAGTAAGTCCTTTGGAGAAGGAGGTCTCACAACTCAAGTCGCAACTTCAACTTTCGATACTTAAATGCAAAGACTTGGAAAACCACTCTCGAAGAGATAACATTTGAGTGCAGGTGCTGGAGGAGGGCAGTGAGGGTCCAGATCTGGAGGCGTTTGTGGTGGACCTCTTCTTCGCTCTCTGAGGGGGCGATCATCCTGAAGTGCAGATTGAAAGGTTGCATAGTGTGGGGAGTCGCCCCGCCATCGAGAATAAGAGACCCCGCAATATTTTGGTGAAATTGAGCTCATTCAAGGTTAAAGAGCACATACTTCAGAAGGCGAGGCAACAGGACGTGGTGTACTTTCAAGGTGCTCAGTGTGCGCTGTTCCAGGACATTGCTCCAGCTACACTACACTGGCGGCAGAGATTCCGCCTGATCACGGATGAGTTGAAAGCGCAAAATATTCAGTACAGATGAACATTTCCATTTGGCATTGCTTTTGAACTTAACAACAAGCCTTACCATTTTTTGGATTGTGGGGAGGCGGCAGCTGCCCTGGGTCTGCCGGAGAGAAGTGTGGACAACGGTCTTGCTGGGCAGGGGGAGTCGCCACGTCGGGAGGAGCCCATCATTTCTCCTGTTGGGGATCACTGGAGATTGCCGCGGAGGGGGAGGAAAGCCCCCAAGTAGTAGTATGTGCACTTGACTAACGCCAGCTGGGGGATCACCTGGGAGCGAAGAAGGAGGCTCTTGAAGGGGGCTGTGTGGGGCCCCTCCTCCCGGGGGAGAGTGTGGAGGCTTTGGACGGGCCGGCGGAGTGCTGGAGGTTTGAACACGCCCAGGGCAGTTCTCTATCTTCCCTCCAATGGGCAGCAAAGAAGGTTCCTACACCGGACACTATATGTGCTTTTGTCAGGGGTGGAGGTGGATGAATATCCCTTCCCGATCATGAGGACCACACAGAGTTTCTCATTTCAATGTCAGAGACTTATAGTTTCTATGTTGTTATTTTTTTGTTGTCATTCTTGATGGTTGATTACTGTTTGTTGTCCCTATTTAATGTGGGTGAACAGTTTGAGGGGGGCAGGGGAAGTGGGGGGCCATGGAATGGAGGAGGGAGCAGTGGGGTGCCAGGGCGACACACTCGGTCAGAGGTACTCACGGGCGAGGGCTTATTAGACACATCGACATGATGTTACACTTTTTAACATGGAATGTTAAGGGGCTGAACTCACCTAACAAGCGGTCACAGTTGCGGAAATTCTTTGATGACCACCAATACGATATAGTGGCATTGCAAGAAACACATCTCAAGAAGGGCGATGGCCATAGACTGCAGCACAAACATTACCCACAGATATATACTGCCTCTACGACAACTAAGCATTGTGGGGTAGCCTTGCTGTTTCATAGATCCATGCACTTTCAGCTTTTGGGGTCACAACTAGATAAGGAGGGCAGATTTTTGTTGGTCAAGGGCTCTATAGGAGGGTAGGTTTGTACGATAGCCACACTCTATGCGCCTAATAGTGGCCAAACAGAGTTCATACTGCATTTTCTGGATGTGTTGGGGGGCTTTGCGGAGGCTGAGATAGTGTTTTTGGGAGATTTCAACCTGATTTGGGATACCGTTCAGGACACAACACATCCCCAGAGACCGCTTACCAGTGCCTGTGCAAAATCTGTTAAGATGCCATTTCACAGATTGGGGCTTCTTGACTCTTGGCACTCGTTTCACCCCACGGTAAAAGACTACACTTTTTTCTCCCATTCTCACAGGTCCTATTCTAGGATTGATTATATTTTCTCAAGCAAGCGCCTTCGACAGTTTGTCCGAATGGCCACTATCCACCCGATAATCAAATCAGATCACTCCCCGGTTGAGGTGGGTTTGGAGTGGTACCTTCCGAAGTCACGGAGGGGGAACTGGTATTTTCCACATCACGGAAACTAGAGACCCAACGACTCAAGACGAGTAGCCGAGAGCTATCAGGGACTTTTTTCCGAGTAATAAACCTGGGGACACCCCTCTCCCCACTATTTGGTACGCGCTTAAAGCTGTCCTCTGGGCACATTGTAGTATCCGCATTGTGTTTTGGCATTTCTTTTACTATTTCTATCTTGTGGAATGTTTATGTGTCACTGTGATTTATGTAATGTTCTCATGTAGAATCCTGGTTGCCAGGGAAAGGCAGACCGTTCCTGCACTTTTGGCTGTTAAGCAGCAATTCTCCATGAGTTTTTTGAAGCTACTATTGTTCTTCTGCGGTCGCTCATTTGGATCTTACATTTTGGTACCAGGAGTGGGGTACTTCCTCCACTCCTTCTGCCTGCGGTCGTCTCCCAGGTCCCACAGGATTTCGTTCCTGACTGCATGTTTGTTTCAAGAAAAGGAAAAGAAGGAGCTTTTCTTTTCTTTATACTGAGACTCTTTTATTTTTTTCTACTTCGATCTATCAGAAGAGCAGTGAAGGAGACTCTTTTTATCTTGTTCCTGTTTCCGGCAAACTTTCAACTTGTAGCCCAAGTCATCTTCAACAGCCACTTCACTCCGTGCGCTCTGTGCGATGCTGCGCTCTGCTGTCCTCTCGCGCACTGTGACGCTGCCACTGCTGTGCTTGTGCGTGTTACCTCATTGCGCACTGTGACGCTACCTCTGCAGTTTTTTTGTGTGTTTTCTCCTGCGCACGCTTCTTCCTGTTCGGCTTGAAGTTACGTGTATGGGCTTAATAGGAACAATGCATTAAAGGTTGAACTCCTATCTTTGTTGGCGGCACATCAGACTCAACGCGCGGTGACACGCACACCTCTTCTTCGACTTGCAAATCAGTTTCTTCAATTTGTCGAAAAAAATTTAACTAAAGTGTGCGCAATCCTTTTCACGCACATCGGGAAAAAAAAAACCCAAAAAACAGTGATGTGCACACCTCTTCGGCTCGGTGGAGAACATTTTTTTTGTTATCTTGGACAGCGCGGTGATGCACACACCACATAATTTCTTACAGGGCAGTGATTCGGATCAGTTTACAGCACTGTGATGCGCACACCTTACAAACTTGTGGAGAACAATTTATTAATAACTTTTAACAGTGCGGTTATGCGCACACCATTTCCTGCTGCAACATAATCTTTGCATTTTTATGTTCTTGAATTCTCTATGTTATGTTGTGTTCATTTTGTGTTGTATAATTTCTATTAGTTTTTGCTTTTGTTGCGTACCTATAACATGGCTACTAACAAAAATGTAATGCACCAACCACCATTTTTTACAAAAATCTGGCAAATCTGAAATCAAATGGAAACAATGGATACGTATTTTTGAGAACTATTTACTAGCTATTGATGCCCTCCACTACAGTCCTGCCTGGAAATTGGCCTTGTTATTTAGTGATTTAGGCATTGAGGGACAAAAAGGTTTCGACAATCTTCCCCTAATAACTAATCCTGGTGGGGATGGTGACTGGGATGTTTATTTAGAAGCCAAGGAAAGATTAAAAAAACAGTATTCTGATGAGGACAGTGTACTCTTAGAAAGATACAGTTTTTTTAAACGGAAGCAGTTTCCTGAGGAATACACGGCTGCTTTACGCATTTTTGCTTCATCTTGCGAATTTGAAAGTTGTGTAGACACGTATATCAGAGATCAATTTGTCTGTAATTGTTTTTCTAAAAAAATGCAAGAAAGATTACTCACTTGTAGGAATCCTTCATTGTCTGAAGTCATAGACATTGCTAAAAGCATAGAAAGATCTATAATCTCTACTCATGCTATGAATAGTCATGAAGGTCTCTCACCAGTTTCTTATATTTCTGAGAACGATTATGTATCTGCCATAATTGTGAGGACAACAAAAAACAGAAAAAAACAGCTCACATGTTATCGTTGTGGTTCCAAAAATCATTTAGGCAACAATTCTGCATGTTCAGCCATTGGTAAAAAGTGCACTAGGTGTAGTAAAATTGGACATTTTCAAGCTGTCTGTAGGTCTCAACTTGTTGGGTCAGTCAGAATACACAATGTTAATGTTCCTATTGATACTCATAATAGTGATATTCAGGAGTGTACCAATAAACTTTTGAATGTGCTTCTCACCATTCAAAATGTTCAAAAAGACATTAAGGTTAAAGGTCCCATGTGTCAAGCTCTCATTAACGGTAAATCCATTACCGTGATGGCAGATTCAGGAGCGCCTATTACGGTTTTGGCAGATAGAACATTCTTTTCATTGTGGCATAACTCTATCAAATTGCAGCAGCCAGAAATGAACCCCTAAGCGTTTGGGGACAAGGGAATTGATTTGTTAGGTTATTTTCTTTCAAATCTTAACAAAATTGGTAGAGACAACTGAACCAAAGTGTACGTTGCTGTAGATGGCAGGGATTTAGTAGGTTGGATGGACTTAGCCAAGTTAGGTTTACAACTAAAACCTGGTGAAGATAATCCCATTGTTTTGGGAAGTATGCCCGTTTTATCCTTAGATATTGAGGGTGATGTTCTACCCAAATTGCTTTCTAAATTTCCTAATCTTTTTAAAGATGGGATAGGCTCTATGAAATGTTTTGAACATGTCATCAGGTTGAAGAAGAATGCCGTTCCTGTAAAGCATAAGGTGAGGCCTGTACCTATCAGTGTTCGTAATGATTTAAAAAAACTCTTGATGGTCTTACTAAGGAAGGGGTCATTGCTCCCACAGACTCTTCAGAATGGGTTTCACCTATTGTTTTAGCTAAAAAAAAAATCTGGAGAGCTACGTCTCTGTGTTGATTTGAAATCCTTATACAATAATATTATCATTGACTGCCATCCTTTACCACTCATTCAAGAAATGTTAGCCAATATTGGAAGTGCAAAATATTTTTCCGCAATCGATTTGCACTTGGCTTATCATCAAATAGCATTGAGTTTGCAGTCTCAAGAACTCACCACCTTTGTAACACCTTTTGGAGCCTACAAATATCTCAGACTTCCTTTTGGGCTTGCATCCGCTACATGTGTTTTCCAAAAGGCAATGGATGTTCTTTTCTCTGACACAACAAGTATTCAGGCATTTCAGGATGTTATTCTTATTTTCACTGATACTAAAGAACAACATTTTGAAATTTTGGATAAAGTATTACGTATATTAGAGGACACTGGTGTAACAATCAAGGAAAAATGTAAATTTTTAGGCCAACAATTGGATTACTTAGAACACACCATCTCTGCAGAAGGCATTAAACCTACATTTTGCAACTTAGAAGCGATTCTTAAGGCGCCGGCTCCTGATAATAAAGATGCTCTCAGGTCTTTTTTAGGTTTATGCGAATACTATGCCAGTTTTGTACCTGAATATGCCGTGGTTGTGCAGCCATTAAGGAATTTATTGAAAAAAGGTGCTAGATTTACCTGACCTCTGAAATTGATACAGCATTCACTAAGCTCAAAGATTTTGTTTGTAGTACTCCTCCCTTAAGGCCTTTTATTCCTGAAGGAAAATCTATCATCACTGTTGATGCTAGTGCAAAAGGCCATTGGAGGGGTTTTCAATCAATCTGTAAATGGTAAACTTATCACCATAGCTTTTTCTTCAAGAGCTCTCTTGCAAGCGGAAACTAACTATAGTGCCATAGAGAGGGAAGCAGTAGCTTGTGTTTGGGCTGTTCAAAAATTCAAAACATATTTATGGGGTAATTCATTTGAAATACACACAGACCACAAGCCTCTCATATTTTTAGTGAATGGTGATGGGCTAGGCAAGGCTTTCGCTCGTCTCCTATGTTTACTTTCCAAAATGCAAGAGTATGACTTCACTATTAAGTACATTCAATGAGGGAAGAATTTTCAGGCCGATTGTCTTTCACGTATGCCCCTGCCTCATTCAGAAAGTATCCAGGAGGAGTATGAATGTGTTGTTGCTATTATTGATGCAGTCATTGATCTTAATGGATCAATTTCCAAGAGTGAATGGTTGAATGCCACCGCACACAATGACATTTTATTGAAAGTTATGATTTTTTTTTAAAAAGGTTGGCCTCCCAATCGTAGCATTCCAGATTGTTTAAAACCATTTGCCCAAATCTCAGCAGAATTATCTTGTGAAAATGATATTTGCATTCGCAATGGCTGTTTTATTCCACCTGTTAGCTTGAGGGATAGGATCATAAAACTAGCTCATGAGGGTCATTTCGGCATCACTGCCTCTTGCCGAAAGTTGAGGGAACATTATTGGTGGCCGTCCATGAACAAGTAGGTTGAGAATGTTATTAATTTGTTTCCCCAATGTTTGGTTTCTGACAAACATTGGAATACTGTACAGAAACCTCTTCAAAATGTGCCCTGGCCTGATAAGCCCTGTTCTAAGGTAGCATTACATTTTGAGGGTCCGTGCAATTTGCTCCCTGCTTCCAAAAGATTCACAATAGTTTTGATTGATTATTATTCAAAGTGGATTTATTACTCCTTTGTGGATTCTCCTTCCACTAATTCAGTTATTTCATTTCTTGAAAAAGTTTTTGCATTGGAGGGATCTCCAAAGGAAATTGTGACTGATAATGGCACTCATTTTGTTTCTAAACTGAAGAAAACTCTTCTCACCAGTTATAATATCACCCACATGCAAGTTGCTCTGTATAGTCCTTCTGCGAATGGTTTGGTGGAAAGGGCAAACCGTTTTATTAAAGACGGGATACAGTCTGCACTTTCTTCTGGTGTTGCAGTTGAGGATTTCCTTCAGAAGAAAATTGCGGGGTATCATTCCACTCCTCATTCCACTACTGGAATTACTCCTTTTGAGTTGCTGAGAGGAAGGAAGTGTAGATCAAGGGTAGTACCCAGTTGGCTAGACTCTTTGCAGTATTCTATTTCTAAACATAACAGTTCTGCTATCTCTGTGAGGGAAATAGTGGAGAACAGACAGAGGAAACAAAAATAATATTTTGATTTCCTAAAACATACTAAGGATAGAGAATTTTGTGAGGGAGATCAGGTTCTTATTAAGAAACCTTTTAAGGTGAAAAAAAAGGGAGTCTGTATTTACTCTTCTTTTTAGGATTGACAAGGTCACAAAAAATGTTCTTTTAGTACGTGACAAAGGTTGGTGGAATAAGTCTAGACATGTTCCTATTTCTGATGTACAGGTTCAGGTATATAATAGAACTCGTGTTGGGTCTAATGAAGGTTCCATTTTATTTGAACCTTATGAGGCCTGTATCGATAGCAGTGTTTTTCCTGACACATCTCTGCCTCTTGATTCTTGTTACTTGAATGTGACAGAGGATGTTTCTTCCGAAGGACACACCACTGAGGTTGTTCAACGCACGTGTGATGATTTGGTGCGAGATGATATTGTTTCTTCTTCATCTTATTTCAATGCAAAAAAATTCCCAAAAAGTACCTGATGTTATTAATAGCAAAATAATTTGTAAATTGCCGGTACGTCTCCAAGACTATGATTTAACTTAATTTGTTTTTATGGGAAAGGGTTGTTGTAGTATCCGCATTGTGTTTTGGCATTTCTATTACTATTTCTATCTTGTGGAATGTTTATGTGTCACTGTGATGTATGTAATGTTCTCATGTAGAATTCTGGTTGCCAGGGAAAGGCAGACCGTTCCTGCACTTCGCCTGGTAAGCAGCGATTCTCTGTGGGTCCTGATTTCTTGGAAATAAACACTTCAATTGAAGCTTCTATTGTCGCTCATTCGGATCTAACACACATGCATCTCTTTAGCGACCTCACTTTATCGGATGAAAGCTGAAGAGAGACAAGGTTTGGAGAGTGCATTGAAGGAGGCTGAACGGGCCCATAAGCTCTCCCCTACTTGGCAGAATCAGAGGAAAGTAGCCTCCATTAAAGGTAAACTGCAATCTATTTATATGAATAGGGCAGAGGTGGCATTTTTATGGCTCCAGAGATCTTATTATGTCAGTGGAAACAAAGTCGGCTCTCTCCTGGCCAGGCAATTGCGGGTTAAGCAATCTAAGGGCTACATAGAGCAAGTGTGGGATGAATCTGGGGAGCACTATTCGGAAGCGGAGAACGCGCGAGCTTCCTGGAACTTTTATACTCTCTTGTATACATCAGATAACCCAAATGCTACCACCCAGGAGAGTTATTTGTGCCCCATTCAGCTTCCGCAGGTCTCGCGGGATACCAACGAGTTTCTAGAAGCCCCATTCACCTTAAACGAAGTGCGGGATGCAATCAACACCCTTCCTCTGCACAAAGCGCCGGGTCCTGATGGCTTCACTGCACATTTTCATAGGACTTTTAGGGCCGAGCTCGTCCCCCATCTAACTGCACTGTTCAATTTCATAAGAACCGAGCACACACTCTCCCCCACTATGGCGGAAGCCCTGATCTTACTTATTCCTAAGGGGAGGAAGGACCCCCAGCTTTGTGTTTCCTATAGGCCCATCGCCCTGCTTAATCTCGATGCAAAACTTTACACCAAAATACTTGCCAGGAGACTTGAAGGGGTGTTGCCGGATTAGGTTGATCCAGATCAATCCGGTTTCATAAAGGGTCGGCAAACACATGATAACCTTAGAAGGGTCATCCACCTGATGGAAAAGATGGCGAAGAAGCGGTGCAAAACTTTACACCAAAATACTTGCCAGGAGACTTGAAGGGGTGTTGCTGGATTTGGTTCATCCGGATCAATCCGGTTTCATAAAGGGTCAGCAAACACATGATAATCTTAGAAGGGTCATCAACCTGATGGAAAAGGTGGCGAAGAAGCGGGTTTCAGCTATGCTGTTAGCACTGGATGCTGAGAAAGCTTTTGACCGGGTGGAATGGTCCTTTTTGGGGGCGACCATTCAGCGCTTTGGGTTTGGGGAGCAGTTCATAGTGATGGTGATGAGCAACTACTCCGGTCCGAGGTCACAGATATGTGTCAATGGGGTGATCTCGGATTTCTTCAATCAGTCCAGGGGAACCAGGCATGGGTGCCCTCTTTCCCCGCTGCTCTTTGCGCTTAGCGTGGAGCCACTCGCAGCCCAGATAAGGTCTGATACGAATTTTCATGGCATTCAATTTGGCTCCGATCAACATAAGATCTCATTATTTGCCGATGATATTCTGCTTTTTGTTACTCAACCACATACGACCCTTCAGGCCATTCAGGAGGAGGCAGCAGGCTTCAAAGTGAATAAGGGGAAATCCTATGTCCTCAATTTAACAGTTCCTTCCGCAGAGATGAGTGTGTTGCCTGCCACTTCCCCATTTGTCTGGGCCAAGAAAGAAATTCTATGTCTGGGAGTACGGCTCACCCCTAGGGTAGCTGACCTATTTAAGGCAAAATGTCCACTCCTCCTTAGGACACTGCGAGCAGACTTTAAGAGATGGTCAATACTCTGGCACTCCTGGTTAGGCTGCATTAATACTATTAAGATGACAGTTCCCCCACTGTTGTTTTATTTGTCCCAAAGCCTGCCATTGACATTCCTCCAAACTTTTTAACCAAGCTTCGTAGGCTGTTCACTCAGTTTATTTGGCAGAACGCAAGAGCCCGGCTCTCCAACAGATTGCTTATGAGTCCCAGAGAAAGAGGCGGGTTAGCCCGCCCAGACACTCTTATATATTATAGAGCAGCACAGTTTCACGTTATTGCTGAGTGGTCCCTTCGAGAATCAGACAAGCTGTGGCTGCACATGGATAGGGAAGTGGTGGGGGGGACATTATGGGATGTACTGTGGAAACCCAGGAGCGACCCCCGAAAAATGCTTACCTTAGTACCCCCACCGCTACTACCCTTAAGGTGTGGGACGCGGTGACAAGCACCTTCAGACTTACAACCTTTCCCTCACCCCACACCACAATCCATTATAACACGGCCTTCCCCCCGGGAGCTACACTAGGACCTTTTGATAAGTGAAGGGAGGGGGGTTGTCTGACAATCGCTGATCTTTTTCATGGGGAACATGTATGCATCTTCGAAAATTGTTGTAGGGACTTCCATCTGCCAATTTCGGAGCGCTTTCATTATAATCAATTACTCCATTGGGTTACTCTACCTCATATGAGAGAGGCTGCCGTTAGGGATCTTCTTCCCATCGAGGGATTTGTTCAGCGGGGGGGTGGCACCGGGTAGCATTTCTACATGATATAGATTATTGATATCTGCACAACGCGCTTACACTCCTTGTCATTTGGCTTTTTGGAAGCAGACTTTGGAGTCTTCGGTGGAGGAGGGTCTCTGGACCCACCTGTTTCAGGACATAATCAAATACAACCACTCCATGGGCACTAGAGAAGCTCATTATAAACTCCTTTAGAACTGGTATCTCTACCCGGAGAAGCTTATAAAACTCTTTCCCCAGGTCTCTGATAGGTGCTGGCGGGGATGTGGGATGTTGGGAGATTTTAGGCGTATCTGGTGGGACTGTTTCACTGTATGCCCATACTGGAATTAAATTCTGTCACATCTAAAACAGATTCTGGGCTACCCTATTCCTGCATCTCCGGCACATATTCTATTGGGCCAGTGTGCTCCCGAATTGCAACATCAGACTCAGGGTGATCGTTCTATTCTTTGGCTAGCATTAGGTGCAGCAAAGACGGTTCTAGCGTCATACTGGAAGAAAAAAGAACCAACCCCAATGGCGCTGTGGGACGCCTGACTGTGGCACAGGCTCGCTATGGAGCGCTTAGCTGATAAACTGGACAATTCTAGGAGGAGATTTTACTATATTTGGGACCCACTAGTGAGGTTCCTTTCTAGGGGTATATCGCTCACAGCCTGCAGCCCTTGTCTTGGGGCCTTACACCTTTTCCATGTATAAGGCTCAGTCCATGAGGGGAGACACGGGGGAGAGAGCTGGGGGGGTCGCGCTTGGGGGGCAGATGAGCCCCTTGTCTTCTTGCGCTCCAGCCTCCGACTGTATATAATATACTGTAGGAAATGGGACATATAGTTTTGTTGTTTATATTATGGGTTTTTGTTCATCTTTTTCTATTTCTTACTGTTATTTCTTTTCTTGTTCTTTTTCTGGAAGTGCAACCTCAGAAGTCAGCGCAGTGGCGCAGACAGCGGGGGGAATGTGTGGGCTATGTTTGGCCTGAAGCTCATCCTCTGTTGACTATTGATATGCTTATCCTTACAGCGAGGGGGGGGCTAACACATTTGGTATCTTGCTGGAGCATATGTGTGATTTGAATTGTTTTTTTCACTGTTTTCTTAAATGACAAATGTTAATAAAAAGGGTTTCACAAAGTTTTTTTTATTTGTGAATAGAAGATTTCAGGAAATGTATGTAAACATACTGTAGAGGGATTTTTTAAAAGATTTGTTGTAAGCAAATATGAGCATTTGTGTAAAAAAAATACTCAAAGGCTTAGTGAGAAATGGTTCTTTGTTTCCACGGCTGTTTCAAGTTAAAAAATTAAGAAGTGAGTCTCACGCACCTTCAGGGCAAGTTTAAGGACATTTTCACCTCTGTGTGCTTCACCTCTTGAAATAGAGTGGGCGGACAGAGGGCATGCACCGCAAAGGACCACAGTAAGGGCTATTTTGCACTTTAAATCTTCAAAGTGCTGAAGCCCTTGAACATCCAGTTCACAATTTCCAATTTACGAGAAAGCCTTACCAACTCATCAAGGTGAAATCTCAGCCTCTAGACCATATGGATCTTTGACATTAGATGAGATTAACCAGGAACTGTATATAAGTTAAGTAATCATCACACTTCAAACCGTCTTAGTCAATATAGAGCATTTGATGGGAGTTCAAACGCTTTATTAATGAACCTCTTTATATGCTTATCTTTATTAAGGTAGTAATAATTTCATCAAATAATCAATAAAGCAGATTATAATCAATATTTCTTGATCAAATTCAGAAAGGGTGTCCCATAAAGGAAAGAATCCCTATTCTAAATATAAGGATGGTTATATGAGATGGAATATCAAGGAAAAGGTGTCAGTTAGAACCTATAAAGAGTTCTAATGAGAGGACAAACATAAAGCTAGGGGCAGTGCCACTTTTCATAAATCTGCCCCTCATTATTTAATTAGGCACATTTACAAGATGACATGTCGGCAATTCACTCAAATTAACATATTTTATTGAAACATATGCCTATGTGAAGGCCAGGAAACATTACATTTCACATTTTGAACTAGGTCATTTCTCACAAAAATAATAAATGCATCTTTCAGCTATTCAAATGAAATATGTGTAACTGGGGCTGTTTCATATAAATTGTGGACTTTAAATGCACTTATGATGTCTACATGTTAATTCTGCATGTTAATATTAAATGCATTGTGTTAGAAAATTATAAAGTCTGCTCTATCAAACCCCCCTCTCTGGTGGTTATCTTAACCATCACAAATTCTCCTCAAATAAATCGTCAGATTTCATCCTCTTCTTCAGTTGAGTATTTTCTTTTTCTTTTCAAACTTTCTCATTGTCTCTTGTATTCTTCAACAATATGATCATTTATTTCTAATTGTCTCTTCATTTTTTTGTTTCTCTCCATTGTCTTTCTCTTTCAAGGTAACATTTGATACACTTATAAAAGCCAAATAAGGTCAGAAAGCAAATACCACATTTTAACAGAGGTATTAATATGAGTTTGAGAATCCCTCCTCCTGCTGTTGAAAACCAGTTGCTTATAGTAATAATTCCTCTACCCAAGCAGCTTCCAAAGTCTCTAATTCAGGTTTCAGGTCAGACAAATTGTTAGTAAATTCCAAGATCTACTTGCTCCCATCAAGTATACAGGTACAGCAACACTGAGCTTTCAGCATCAATTGTTCAAAACCATGGATCTAATTGCAACTTATTCAGTGTTTACAGCTAATAATGCCTACAATGTACTGGTTGCCAATTTGTGTACTACTGCTGAAGGCTTTCTAATTTTCCCATAATTTAAAACAATTCCTACTGGTGGGATATTTGCTCCAAAGATGTCTCCAACAAAATGTGTTCCATCTTTTACACTATGCGGGTGTCTGTGTGTAGGTGTGATTGTTGAAGTTTCTATGCTGGTCACATGGTACATTTTAGGAAATCTTAGGCCTTAATAACATATATCTTCCCATTCAGCTGCCAACTTAAAATAAGCATCCTGTCCACAAATGAAGTAAACTCCAAGAATAACTGTTCCCCCTTCTTGTACAACTTGCCATTTATCTCCTATTAATTTGAATGTGTGTTCACAACTACTAATCCCTATCTGTCTTGTGTTGGTTTCTTCTTTTATAAACAACATTTTCCCTTTGTGTCTCCTGTCTAATTTCAATTTTGGATAAACCATTTTCTTGCTAAGACCTTTTTCCAAACATTTTTCAAAATGACTTCCCCTTGATGTTTGCTCTGTGAAATTTTAGTTCTTCTTTGCTCTCACATCATAACAAATACCTTTTCTAAGGGTTTCATCAAGCAGGTTAGATTATTTGCATATGCCTTAACTTTGTCTATTGGTGGGGATGGAAAGAAACAATGGCAGGCAATGTCCATCTCTTTTGCTTATGGGTGTACATTCAAGCTCTTCTGTAAAGGAACTCTGGAAAGAATCAAGTCGTAATTAGAACAATATTATTCACCTATACAGTATACTGAGTTAAGCAAAATATTACATGCAATTGCATATGATAGAGGAATGTGATGGTATGTCACATCCTCTGCAGCAGACAAAGGTAAATGAGCACATACGTAATAGTCTTTTGCTTTTAAAGCTTGTGTGCATTCTTGCACTAGTCTAGAATAAACATTTGTTGTGTAATCTTATTTCATGTAATCTATAAATTAAACATTCAGTTGCTCCCCATCAATCTTGTGTGTGTGTGAGTGTCATCAATCTGGTAAGTGTGTGAGTCTCTGGTGTGAAATAATCCACAACTAGCAAAATTGTAAGTACTAATACTACCACTAAAAATGTAATACCCACAATGATCTTGCACCTAGCTCTAAAAAGCACATGTTTATCTAAAGTCAGATCTCAGAAAAGTATAACATTAAAAAGTCAATAGTTAGTTTTCACAAACAGCTTCTTAATTGTTTTTTCTTTCAGTTGTTTCTTTAGTGGAGCTAGTTCTTTCAGCTTTATTTACAGCAACCTTCCTATGATCATCCTTAACCCTTCTCCTTCTTCTTCTAAAATGTTATCTCCACTCTTCTAATGCAGCCTTGGGCATAGAGAATCTTCCTAATTATTTTATTTAGTAACTTGCTGACTTTAATTTCAGTCTCTATTTTATTTCAACAAGGTTTCTCAAGACGAATTCTCCTTTAGAATATGTTTCAACAACTTTTCCCCAATTCTGTTTTCAGTGTGATGTCAAGGGGGTTCAAACAGTTCTTTACTCAATCAGCCAGATCTGATATTGAAACATTCAGGGCTTGATTCAAGTAGTAAGTCAATTAAGGAGCAAAATACCTCCAGCAAGGTACTGTTGCTCTTTTTGATCTCCTTGGGGCTTATCTCCTTCAGTGTCACTTATACCGCTTAACTCCACTCCCTCAGAAATTGTTGGCGGTAAGACTTCAACTGACACACTTAATTTACATTTTTTTTAACCAAAACTTCTTAACCATCCAGTGGTGTAAGGGGCTCTTCTTGGTCCAGTACTAATTCCCTCACCTGGATCTTCCTTTTGCTTTAGTGGTGTTTCAACTGTCTCTTCAGTTTGAACCTTTACTTCTTTTTCCTATCCTCCATGGGAAGTTTCAACGTTGCTTAATGAAAAGTCAGAATTCTAAACTGACCCAGCTCTCTGATGTTCTTTACCCCTTTCTCTTCTCTGCTGTTGTGCCTCTTGTTTTACATCTGTTCGAGGTTGTACAACATGCTGTTGGTACATTCAACAGTGTTCTGATTTCAAACTCATAGGACAGTACTTCTTCATACAGGTTCCTTGTTCTCTGTGTGTGTGAGGCATATCCCAGTTAGTATTCCGGTACATTTAACAGCAGTGTTTGTGACTAAAATCACCTGGTAAGGGCCTTTTCACCTCAATTCCAAGCACAACTTCCAAACATGCTTTGTCACCAGGACCTAGTCACCTGGACTGAGATTATGTAATTAATGTAGATTTGTGGTGACAGCTTCAACCTGTTGAGTAACAGAATGCACCACATCAGCCAATCCTTTGCAGTAATCCAGAATCATGTCATCTGTGATGTCCACAAGTGCATTTGCAGGTATAGCAGGCAATCTCATTGCACGCTCCATGAGGATGTCATGTGGTGATAAGCCAGTTCTCCTCTAGGGGTACTTCAGATACTCATCAGCACCAAAGGCAAAGCATCAGGCCATTTCAAAGAAGTAGAGGCTCAAACATTTGCCAACCTTGACTTTATATTACAGTGAAGTTGTTTCATAATTCCATCTATCGAGATACAATTTACACTATAACCAGGGTGCATCTCAGCCTATTGCAAACAGGCATTTCGATAAAGTCCATCTGCATCCTGTTGAAGGGCCCACCTGATCTTCCCACGGCTCGGTCTAACTGGTGTTCTTTTCCCTACATTAATCTGTTGCTATGTTACACAGTAACAGCACATTTCTTCTGCAAGCATTCTGAACTTGGGATTTAGCCAATTCTGTCTGAACACCTCACTATTTTATCTCTCCCTAAATGTGTAGGACCATGAAAATGTTGTGTCACGGGGACAACAAACTATTTGGCAGCGAGGGTCCTACATCTGCTGAAATCCAAATGTAGTTTCTGTTTTTCCCACATACTGCTCTAATCCATCCCTGTTGTTCCTCTTCTGGAAAATCTTCCTGTAACATTTTTAACTCTTCCCATGTATTGGCAATAGGTATTATTGAATGTGCAGGCCACAAGTGCACAATACCGAGCAACCTAAGCAGAAAATCAATTTCCAATTATGTCATATCCGTTGTCCCTCCTGTGAGCTGCACACTTCACAAATGCACCTTCTATAGGTAGCTGCAGAGCATCTAAAAGTCTCCCTGTACAATCATCATATTAAGTTAGGGTGCCTAAAGATGTCATAAAACCCCGTTGTGACCATAACTGTCTGAATTTGAGGACCACACAAAAGCCATATTGACTATCTGTAAATATAGTCACTCTCAATTGGGTGATAGATTGCATACTCTGGCCAGGGTAATCAGTTCCGCAACTTGTGCTGAAGTAACACCTCGAAGCCACGAAGCTTCTTCAATTTATTTAATTGTTCCAACAGTGCATGCTGCTCTCAGGACACCCTCATGGGTTCTCAGACATGAGCCTTTAACAGAGATTACTTAATCAGGCTCATCGTTTATGTATGGTCTTAGTTTGGAGCATAAATCCCTGACATCTAGACAATCATGCTCAACTTCATTGTCATCAACAATTTTCCAGTAAGGAAAAAATGGTAGAAGGGTTCAATGTTTTTCAGTACTATATGCTCAGCAGCCAGGATCAATTGTTCATTCTTAGTCAACCTGCTTCTGTTCATGTACTGGGTTTTGGTTCGGGTCAGCAAATTGTCAACTGAATACGGCACCATAACAGTTAAAGGATGTTCCTTCACTATGTTTTCACACCTCTCGATGCTGACACCAGCTGCAGTAACTGCATTAAGGCAGCCAGGTAGCCCTGAGACAAGTAGTCAAGAGAAATTGAAAACAAAGCCATAGATCTTCAAGATCACCATGCATTTGAGTAAGAACTGAAAGAGCACAGCGCTCCCTCTCACTGCAAAACAAAGTGAAAGTCTTACTATAATCAGACATCCCTAGTGCCAGTGCATGACAGAGACTTTCTTTCAGCTCTAGGAAATCTTTCAAGCATTTGTTGTCCACGGAAGCAGATTGGACACATCCTTGCATGTTAGCCTATTCTGTGCGAGCCACTCACCTGAATTCCAGGCGTTCCGATGAGACAATGGCAACTCCCCAAATCCCAATGAGGACTAACGTGATCTCTGATCACAACCCAATAACAAATTGTCACAAAGAAACTCATTTCACTTGGATCCAAACATGACTGATCACTATGCTGTAGAAGGGTTTCTATTATTCTCTCATAGTACACATGCTCTGACTCTTTCGGCCACTGTTAAGGTCTTTATGTCTATAAATAATTTGGGTCCTTTGGAGGAATCTTGCCTCTCAGGTAAGTAATCATCTCTAAATACTTCTTCATCACCTCAGGTGATGGTGCATTAGTGAGTGAATCTCTAGTCAGTTCAGCAGATGGCCACTGAACAGCAATTTTACACTCTGTCCACAAATCATTCAGATCCACAGTATCAAAAATAGCATTGAATATGTCCACAGCACTTTAGAAATCTTAACAAATCTCTCAACCTGTGTATGCCACTTGATTGGATTGTCTCTTATTTTGGGAACATTGTTTGCAAGTGCTCCAAATCTCCCCAAGTTGATGGCACATGAAGGTAGCCTATACCTGGTTTCTCTCTCATCAGATAAACCACAGCTCCTCTTTTATCGGGGGTACCCGGGAGTTGCTTTCCATTTACTCCAGCTGTCTTTTCCTGTTACTTTTTCTTTTAATGTTTCCTAGCCTATTTATTTTGTAATTTTTCAAATCACACCATCTGAGAATGCATTTTACCAATTCAGTTATGTGTAGGTGCATTCCTGAAGAACACATTGTCTTAATGCCTTCATCATCTTGCTGTATCCCGAACCTTTTCTGCAATGGTTGACTCTTTGAGAGATCAGCTTCATATTTGTATGCTAATTCAGTCAATTTATCAGGTGTGGTAACAGCACGTCTTTTAATGAACAAATAAATCACTTATTTTTCTTGATATTGGTTCACATGTTCAAGCTCTAAACATCCCCTGATTATTTCCACTAATCCCACCTTCAATCTTGGAATGTTTAATGGTCTTTCTTTCTCTGCCTCTTTTATGACAAGAACCTCATATTCTGTAGTTCCTGTCTTTTTATTCTGTGACTGTTCCGCAAACCATGGGGAAAAAATCCCATCTTCAAATATGTTTGTCTCTCGCTGTTCTAAGGGTGTTGTGAGGATCAGTCCAGTCCGTAATTTGTGCTTGATGTTCCCGGTGCAGGGCACCGGCACTTCTTTTTGAGGACCAGCACTTATTTTTCTGCCTCAAGCATTTACTGCGAGCAAAAGACACACATGGGAAAGACGAAGGAAGAGAAAAACGAAAAAGGCGTCACAAGGGAAGAAAGCAAAAAGCTACAAGAGTGAGCTGAAGGGACAGGGAGTGGCTGTAAATGGATTGAAGAGGCCCGAGATGGTTTACGCTGACTCAGTTTTCCGTGTTCACACATTTAAATGCAGCAGCTGCATATTTAAGAGGAGAGCTTTAAGCACTGGCACACTCTTCACCTCCCTCAATGCTTGAACAGTTTGCACTGGTGTCCAAGCAGCAATCTTTCTGCAAAGTCTGGATAAACCCTGATGCAGGTGCTCCGCCAATAGCTTCTTGAGCTATGGTACTTGGGACAATAGTAATCGGGCATAGTAATCGGAGCAGTTGCTGCACAAACCTATAATGGCTGTGCTATTATAACCCTAGTAACAGGTGCAGTACAGTTACAATTGAAGTAGTAACACCAGGACGCATTACTGTCAGAACATGATCAACTAACGTATGCATGGTATTTGATATAACAGCTTGCATGACAGGCTTTGTCATAACTGCCTCTGTAACTTATAATGGTCTTTCAGTGTGTATTGGATTCAGATCAACACTCACTGTAGCCACTGTCACATTAGATGTAAAAGTACTCTCAGCATCAGAAGCCAGACAAGGTGGTAGAATTTCACACACTGAATTGCTTTCAGTGTCTGATTTCTTCTCATCTTTTTCTCCTTATATTTTGACTTTTTCAGCTTCTCAGGTTTCTCAGGTTTCTCATTAGTAATTGCAAAACATAATCTAGTTCCCTCCACAAAAGCTTTCCTCCATCTCTGTTGTTGTTCATCTCATTGTGCATCTGCATAGCTATGCATTATTCTTTTTGCCTTCTTCTGGTACTTCTCTCTCTCCTTAGCATTTGCAACCTTCTCCCAAGCACTTAATGCTTTAAATTGGGTAGGTCTAGTAGGTGGCTCTATTTCATGAATCTTTTCCCCCAATCTTTCAATTATTCTGATCTCAAATGTACCATATTTTGGAAAACTCAAAGGGCATTCCTTCTCAGTGATCTTACACTGTTGACCAAGCAACAGAAGTGTGTGTAACCTCACATTTGTCATAATATAATGTGCTGGGGTACTTTTGGAAGGCATCTCCACCTTCCTGTGTGAGAATTCTCACATCACCTCTCTCCAAACCTTTAAAGGCTTTTATACACTTCATGTTTTTGCATAAATCAACAATATTTGAAACAATTCTATTGATATCACAATTGGTTTCATTATGTTCAGTATACGTCAGGTTCACAATAAGCCCTCCTTCCAGACACAGAGCTGTTATGTCACTGCAGCTTCACCTTTACACATCAGGTTCATCCAAAATTATAAGTCACAACAAATCGTTAGAGTCCCTATCTTAATTGTTCAGTCGATTATACCTCACAACTTGCACCTCAAATCTCTCAGCAGACAAGAAAAACATAAACAATTCTTGTTTATCTTTATCCATCTCAAGATCTTGGATTAATTCTTAGCCTGATAACATCTTCAACATTGTGATCATAAGTGCATGAGCATCACCAATTAATTCAATTCGTTAAACACACATGATCAAATCTCAATAATCAAAACAACTGTGACACATGGCCCTATTGGCACTCCTCCAATTTTGCAACTGCTTTTCAAACTGCCCTCTGGCAATCTTCAAAGTTCGGGCTTTGGGCATTTCTCTAAATTAGCCAAATAATTACAGCTCCTCTTTCTCTTGCTACCAACTTTGCTCTAGGGCTGGGACATCTGGTTTACAATCACCAGTTTATGAGAAAGTCTTACCAACTCCTCAAGGTGACAACACAGCCTCTAGGCTGCATTGAGATGAGAGATTAAACAGGAGCTGTATATAATTAATTAATCATCACAATTCAATCTTTCTTAGTCAATAATGGGAATATTTTGAGAGTTCAAAACATTTATCAATGAATCTCTTCATATGCTCATCTTTATTAAGGCAGTATTAAATTAATCAAATAATCAATTAGCGGAGTATATAATTAATATTTTGTAGGCAAATTCAGAAGGAAAAGGTGTCAGATTGAAATAATAAAGAGTTCCATTGAGAGGTGAATCATAACTTTTAAAATCCAAATATCAGATTCAATTAGAGCAGAACCTCCTTAAAGAAATGGTTGAAAAAAGTCAATAGAGCCTCTGCATGAGCTCTGTAGCTTCAGTCAGTGTAAGTGGCAAGTGAGAGATTAATCTCAAGTCATCTTCTAACCTACTCTAGGAACACATATTTTCATAAATGGTACAATCTTAAGCGTTTGCAACATGTTTCTGCTTACAATCTTCAGTCATTCAATCAATCAGCTTGTGAGGTTTCTTGGGAATGGAACACTCCTCATCTTTTCTCCGAAATACAATACCTAAAACAGCAGGAATATGCAACCACATTCATCTCTTATCATCATGTCCGTATTTTTTCACATTGTGTGATTCAATTTCTACTTACAAAAATACCATTTGCCTATGAGAACACTCGTAGCTAATCTACTATGCAGCTACTCTTTTTCATATTATCAACAGCTGTTATTGTCTGTTAGGAAGATAAACATTATTTTGCAATAGTTTGTATATTTCTGTGTGTAGTTCTCACCATTTATTTGTTTGAGTAGTTTGCATTTTGTGGGTAAGCTTCTACTATGCCTCACTAAAGTACAGGGGCTTTATTCATAATTCTACAATACTTATTATTTTTAATACATGTATGCGATTTACTCAAGTTAATACATTTTATTGAAACATACGCCTACGTGACGGCCAGGAAACATAATATTTCAACATTCTTGAACTTGGTGAGGTGTCAGGGAAAAATAAATAAATGCAGCTTTCAGCAATTCAAACTAAATACAAGTTACTGTGGCTGTTTCACATTAATCTTACAGTTTAAGTTTATTTGCCTTTCTTACGAGGTCCGTTATTATTAAATGCATTGTTTTAAAAAATTATAAAATTTACTCCATCAAAAATCAACCAATAATGCAGGTGGCCATCTTTAAAAAGGACATGAACTGTGACCATACCATTTTTTAAAGGAATTTGGCCATGCATTAGGCACATGTGCAGAACTTAAAGGAAAGAATCATCGCTTTCTTTGTTGCTGTCAAATATTTCACAAGTGCACTGAGAGAGAGAGCATTTATAAATGACAGTTGGCATTTTAAGATAGAGAGGGAGGAACTTTATTCAAGCTAGTCTAGGCAAGAAAGCAGGTTATTTAAGTAAGAGTAGATTATTTTAGTAAGAGAGCAATTTTTTTAGTAGTTAGATTTTAACATTGGTTAATTGAGTCACTATGGCAGAGGAGCTAGGAGTATAGGAGGAAGATAGAGATATTGGGCCTGATTACAACTTTGGAGGAGGTGTTAATCCGTCCCAAATGTGACGGATATACCACCAGCCGTATTACGAGTTCAATAGGATATAATGGACTCGTAATATGGCTGGTGGTATATCCGTCACATTTGGGACGGATTAACACCTTCCTCCAAATTTGTAATCAGGCCCATTGTGAGGAAAAAGATAAAGGAGACTATTCAGGAGGCATTTTTGTCTTTGTTGAAAGATGATAGAAAAAGAAGATGAATAAATAATGAGTATTACAAGTTTGGTCCATGTCTGAGGAAGAGGTCAACTTGAATGGAGGACCAGGAGGTAAATGTCTTAAAAAGAAAAGACAATATGTTGTGAAAATGGTTTCAGGAGGTTCAGGTTATAGAATCCCAAGCGCCTCACAAGGAATGGGTGTGTATAGCACCACTGAAAAGAGACAAGATAATCCTGCAAATGATGGGTATGTGGACATACCAGTTCTAAAGATCATTATAAAGATTGGGACAAACATAGCTTTGATCTAGACAATGAGAAATACTCAAAAAATGATTTTGGTGAAGTTCATGAAAGAACAGTCTGATACAGTTGTTAGGGATCCAGGAGGTCAGCAATTGTTTGAACCTAAGGAGCTGCGTCATCCGAGAAGTTCGAAATGGTCGCCTATGAAACATATGGCAGACTACATTAAACACATAACCAGAAAGCCCCTAGAAGGAGAGGAAAAAAACAAGATGAGAGCAGGATGCTATCAACCTGTGACTGAGGACAAGGAGACAATGACTCCAAATTTAGACCCTGAGTTAACAACAGACCATCGCAAGTAAGGAAAAGACCCTCAGAAAGGGTTGGAGGGAGCCCTGAAACAATGTAAAGACAAACGACTAGATGTTTTGGGGCTATTACTAAGAAAATTTGATTTGGAAAAGGAGACTTTCCTAAAAAGAAATTATATTAATATCTAACATTTGAAAGGTTGGAGCTAGAGGGCTATTTGTTTCTTGGGAAATGCAAATGCAAGTTTAATTGCTGAGAAACTGAAAGCAGTTTTGATGGGTATCAGCCCCAAGTTAGGTGATTTGGCATGACAGGAGTCTTCAGAGGAGGCTAAGGGACTATTATTTGGAGAAAGGATGGTTAGGTCTCGTAATAAGTATGTGTCAACTTTTACTGCCTTGGATAATGAGCATAATTTAATGGAGTTAGCTGAAATGCTAGAAACATGGACGGCCGGAAGGCAGAGGAAACCTTTCAGCCGTGGAATTTATAAGGCCTAGTATAGTCAAGGAAATGGAACAGCTAGAGGTTATTATTCCTCAGGGGGATTTTACCCATCAAGAGGCAGGGGTGGCCCATCAAGGGGATCCAGGAGGAGAGGTCAGAAAACTTCTTCACAACAAGATGAGAATGAACAAAGGTTCTGGTTTTATCCATGTAAAAGTAGGGGGCAGATTAAGACCTTTTACAGTGCAATGGAAGATAATAACACAGGATCCTCTGGTGCTCGCAACAATTGAAGTATTTGTATTACAAATCAAAGAGGAACCTTATCAGGTAAGAGAACCAATAGAGTCGGTGTACAATCAGGAGCAGAGGGAAGCAGCAGAGGAAGAAGTGCAAATGATGTTAGAAAATGAAGCAACGGTGAAGGTAATTGAAAAGGAAAACTGTTTTGTAAGTACACTATTTTTGGTAAAGAAAAAGGACAAGGGTTGGAGACCAGTTATAAATTTGATGTCTTTTAATTGATTTGTAACTTATCGTCATTTCAAAATGGAAGGTATCCACATATTGAGAGACATTTTGCAGGAGTCAGATTGGAAAATTGGATCTGAAAGATGCCTCTTTTACAGTTCCCAAGAACAAAGAGATTCAGAGGTATCCTTTATTCAGATGGCAAGGAAAATTGTACCAATTCAAAAATCTTTCATTTGGACTTTTGTCAGCACCCTGGTGTTTTGTGAAAGTCTTAAAACCGGTTGTAGGTTTTTACTGGAAAAAGGTGTGAGATTGTTTGTGTACTTAGGCAACATTCTTATTATGAGGTAAGAGCTGGAGATTTAAAAAAGTCATCTGCTGTTGGTAAAGAATCCCTGAGAAGGATTAGGGTTTATTGTCAACATGGAGCAATTGAGTATTCAGTCTTCCCAGTCTCTGGAGTTTTTGTGTTTCATAAGAAATACAGTGAAGGCTCAACTAAACTTGCCAGACAGAAAGATAAAAATGATAAAGAAAGAGGTATCACATTTAAGCAAAAAGAAAGAGGTGTCCTTGTGGGAATGGGCTTGAGTAATAGGTTGCCTTTATTTGTCAATTTGGGCAATCTTTTAAAGTCCATTATATTACAGAGCTTTGCAGCACTGAAAAGCAGCAGGTTTGTCAAAGGATCTTTGGCATGGAGACAAAGTGGAGATGATGGACGAAGTGAAGGAGGAGTTAACCTGGAAAATGTAGAGGCTTGGGATAGTTGAGAGTTTTTGGAGGTAGTGCCGGATTTTGTGATAGAGTTAGATGCAAGCAAATTCAGAGATGCAAGCAAACTCACCTGGGGGCAATGTGCTTGGGTCAAGAAACTGGAGGAAATGGAGTCAGAAGGATCATATAAATACATTGGAAAATGCTACAGGATTATTCGCTCTTCCCAGTTGCAAAGAGCAAGTGAAGGGAGGTTCAGTGTTGGGGAGAATAGACATTGTAACTTCTGTCAAGTATTTAAACAGTTTAGGAGCAAGCAGGTCCAAATAACTATCTCAGATTGCGAAGGAGTCATGAGAGTTTTGCCAGATGCAGAAGATGCAGGTAATAGCTTAGTATCTGCCTCTCATGTTCTGCCCTTCTCTTATCGCCCTGGTCAGATGGAACTGGAGTGCAACTTCGGTTCTTGCACATTCTGGTCTGACTGAGATAGGGGCGACCCTTTCGGGTAGCCACAGTGCTGTTGATAAGTAGATGCCCAGGCAGTCTGTGGCCTCCAAAAGGAGTCCCAGAGGAAAAAGCCCAAAAGGGAAAAAACCTCCTACACAGGAACTTTCATAAGCAGGATAAGAAGAGTGTCAGAATACTGGGACTTCAAGGACTTGGAACCACAGGAAGCTGCAGGAGAACAAGCAGGAAAATACTCCAGAAGAATAGCAGTAGTGAGGACCACCACCAGGAAGTGTTGCAATGCAAGGAAGAAAATAATCCAGCTCCTTATATACTGATGGGCAGGAAGTGACATACAGGAAAGAAGAAAAACAAAATTTCGGATTTTGAAAGTACCATAGGAATAGCTGGAGAAAATGCCATCTTGGAAAAGAAAAGAGAAAACAAACCAGTGCATGCAGAGAAGTGAACTGCATTCTTGGAAGAGGAAATATGGCCCAGAAGGAAGAAAAGAAGGAAAGAAAACCCCATAGAAAAAGAAGGTAAGTAATATCATAGTGGGGCATCTGTGTTGTAAAGCCATGCTGCGTGTCGATCGCGGCGCGGACCAAGGCCCGATCACAGGCCACCCAACCTCACCACAAGCAAAGAGGAAAATGCTGCGGCTGAGCACATGACCCACGGTGGATCTGACTCGGTCGTAAATGAGACGTGGTAGGGTTAGTTACCACCCACAACGTAACAGTTGACCCCACCTCCCCAAAGCTCCAGGCTTGTCCAGAAAAAGACAGAAAGAACGTTGGACAAAAAGGAGAGCATGAACAGAAGCATCCTCCCAGGAACATTCGATAGGGGGATAACCCTAACAGTGAATGAGGAACTGGAGACAGTTATGAAAGAATCGAGAATCACTGATTTCTTGCACCTCGTATTCAGGTTCATCACCCATCAAAAGTTGAGGAGGACAAAATTAATGTCTCTGGGAAGGGTCAGGAACATAAGGTTTTAACTGGGATACGTGAAATACTGGATGTATTTTCCAAATCTGTGGTAAAAGTAGACAAAAGGATACTGGATTTACCACTTCCAAGATCCTAAAAAGTCCATAGTAACAAGGCTTGAATTTGTTTAGGGATAGACGAAGAGGCAAAAATTTAGAAGAAAACAAGACCTTGTCTTGTACTTGGTATGATGGTGCTGAATGCAGTCTAATATCAGCAGTCTTATTCATGTATTGTTTTGTGGCCAGTAATTTGGAACATAGAATCCGCCTAATAGTACGGAGTCGTCGAGAAAATGAGGTTACTGCAGGAACAGTAGGTGATTCTCAGATAACTGGAGGGAAGGCCTTCTGATGATGAATATATATATATATATAAAAGAAAGGAGTGACCTTTGACGAGCTGGGACTGCATTGTTGTAAGAGAACTCTTCTAATGGTAAAAAAGTCGACCAGTTACTTTGTATGGTGTTACAAAAGCAACCAGATATTGTATGAGTCCTTGATTTAGGCGTTCTGTTTGTCCATTGGTTTGTCCATTGGTTTGGGGATGGTAACCAGATGATAAGGCTACTTCAATATGCAAGGACTTATAAAAATGTTTCCAAAAACATGAAACATATTGGGGGCCTCGATCAGAAATAACAGCTTGAGGGAGGCGATGAAGGCAAAAGATTTCCTGTATAAAAATATGACTCAGCTCTTTAGCAGTGGGTAACTTTTTGAGCACTTTAAAATTGGTCATTTTGGAAAAAGAATCCACAACAGGCTCAGAAAATGCAACAGCTACATGCCAAAAATGCAGCTTTATGGCAAGCCTTGGCCTCTAGAACCTCAAATTTTCCAACCGTCTCTGCTACTATGCCACATGTTTCCAGGGATCCTAATAAATTAAAATAATTTCTTGATTCCTTGACAGTCTACTTTGTATTTTGACCGTCTAAATTTATTCAGGACAAGACCAAAGTGGAATATTTAATCAGTGCCTTGTATGGCCCTGTTCTAGCTTGGGGCGACTCCCTTGGTAGCCACAGATGATCCCACGTTGTCTACTCATACCGCTTTTGTTGAGGCCTTTAAACAAATGTCTGAGTGACCCAGACTGGAGTCCTCTGCAGAAGAAGCAGTGTGTGACATCTAGCAAGAAAACCAGAACATCTTACAATATACAACACATTTTAGACAATTGGTGGCAGAAACCACTTGGGTGCAACACACTTTTGTCACTCTCTTTCGTAGGGGGTTGTGTGAAGAAATAAAGAACAAATTGGTACATACTCCTTGAGTAGATGATATGAAAGGTCTAATGGACTTAGCATTGTCCATAGATTATCATCTCCATGAACATAGATTGAAGAAACAAAAAGCCTGTGTCCAATCACATATGAGAACCTCACGTACAGTTGTTCATCGTCTAGAAGAAAACTGGTCTGATGCTCAAGCTTCCTCTGGAGACAAACCCATGTAAATAGATATGGCCTGTGGACTGTTAACTGAGATTGAACGTGAACATAGATGAAGGAAAGGGCTGTCTTTATTGTGGCAATTCTAGTCATCTGATTCGTGCCTGTCCTACTCGTCCTACTAAGCTGACAGGAAACGTCAACTTTCACCCTCTATAAGAAGAGAGGGGACGGGACGATCAGAAATACCTTCTATATGTTCCTCCAAAGAAAACACAATGGGGGTCATTACAAACCTGGCGGATGGTGTTAAAGGTGCGGCAATACCGCAAACAGGCCGGCGGACCAAAAAAGGGAATCATGACCCTGGCGGAAACCGCCAATAAAGACAGCCACTTTAACACCCCGCCCGCCACGACGGTACAGACAAGCAGCATGGCGGTCACCGCCAACAGACAGGCGGAAGACAATGTCCCGCCCACAGTATCACAACCTACCAATCCGCCACCTTTTACGGGGCGGATTCACCGTGGATAAAAATACGGCGGACACAGTTCCTGCAAAGGGAAAACGCTCACCTGAACACATCCCACGAGGAAGGAGGACTCCATGGATCCGGAATTACAAATCCTACCGGCCTTTGTATTCCTACTCATCTACGAAGAGCAAAGCCGGCGCCGGCGAAGACAACGGTGAGTACTGCACGTACGACATAGGGTAGGGGGGAGGCAAAAGTCAGGGGGACACCCCCGAAACACCCCTACCCCCACCCTCACCCACTACAACACACACACCAATGCATTCACAAACATCACAGTAACAACCCACAACCCCCCCGGAAGAATGCAAACACAAAATTAAATCAGTTCAAACATTGTACTGTTTCAATATAAATGTCTCAAATATATACTGAAATATGATAAAATCATTCAAAAGTATATACATTACGAGAAGCAGTGCAGATATGCACATATCAATGTCCGTGCACCACTAGTCCAAAAAAGCATGGCCGAGGCACACAAAAGATACCTGTCCACAAACAGAGAGAACACTGCCGGGGCATCAGAGAGAAATACAACAGGCACCTCAGGGGGAAGGGAAGGGGGGGCACCTCAGCCGGATGAGTGCAAAGCCAGATCCACGACGGGGCTCCATGCCCATTGATGTATCCTGGGGAGTGCAAAGCCACAGTCTCACAAGTCTCTACAGTGGGTGGTTTGCCCACTGTACCATCCTGGGGAGTGCAAAGCCACAGTCTCACAAGTCTCTACAGTGGGTGGTTTACCCACTGTACCATCCTGGGGAGTGCAAAGCCACAGTCTCTCAAGTAGATAACAGCCACCACTGGTTCTGGAGGGGGACTGGTGCCCAGACTGGATTAGTCTCCCAGTGACAGTTTCTGTCCTGTCACTGTCCCAGCTGCACATGGGATAACGATGCTTGATGTGGCGGTCTTTTCCTTCTTCAGCGGTGCATGCCCTGTTCAGCGGTGCTTAGCCATGGCGGTCTCTGGACTTTTCAGCGGTGCTTTGCCATGGCGGTCTCTGGACTGTTCAGCGGTGCTTTGCCATGGCGGTCTCTGGACTGTTCAGCGGTGCTTAGCCATGGCGGTCTCTGGACTGTTCAGCGGTGCTTAGCCATGGCGGTCTCTGGACTGTTCAGCGGTGCTTTGCCATGGCGGTCTCTGGACTGTTCAGAGGTGCTTTGCCATGGCGGTTCTGGACTGGGCATTGGTGTGTGGCATGATGTTCTCTGGACTGGACATTGGTGTGTGGCATGACATTGTCTGGACTGGACATTGGTGTGTGGCATGACGGTCCCTCATTGCCCAGCGGGGCTGTGGCTGCTGGGGCCCTCCTGGGCACTGACTCCGGCAGTGGTCTCCTGACCAGTGACGAGACTTGGGCCCTCCTGGGCACTGACTCCGGTGGAGGCGGTGGTCTCCTGACCAGTGATGATACTTGGGCCCCCCTGGGCAATGACTCCGGCAGTGGTCTCCTGACCAGTGACGATACTTGGGCCCTCCTGGGCAATGACTTTGGCGGTGGTCTCCTGACCAGTGACGATACTTGGGCCCTCCTGGGCAATGACTCTGGCGGTGGTCTCCTGACCAGTGACGATACTTGGGCCTTCCTGGGCAATGACTCCGGCGGTGGTTTCCGGACCAGTGATGATACTTGGGCCCTCCTGGGCAATGACTCCGGCGGTGGTCTCCTGACCAGTGACGATACTTGGGCCCTCCTGGGCAATGACTCTGGCGGTGGTCTCCTGACCAGTGACGATACTTGGGCCCTCCTGGGCAATGACTCTGGCGGTGGTCTCCTGACCAGTGACGATACTTGGGCCTTCCTGGGCACTGACTCCGGCGGTGGCGGTGGTCTCCTGACCAGTGACGATACTTGGGCCCTCCTGGGCAATGACTCTGGCGGTGGTCTCCTGACCAGTGACGATACTTGGGCCTTCCTGGGCAATGACTCCGGCGGTGGCGGTGGTTTCCGGACCAGTGACGATACTTGGGCCCTCCTGGGCACTGACTCCGGCAGTGGCGGTGGTCTCCTGACCAGTGACGATACTTGGGCCCTCCTGGGCAATGACTCTGGCGGTGGTCTCCTGACCAGTGACGATACATGGGCCTTCCTGGGCAATGACTCTGGCGGTGGCGGTTGTCTCCGGACCAGTGACGATGGTCCTGGCGGTGGCGTCCTGGCCGCCGGGAAGGATGCCGCCCTTCTCCACCGTGATGCTCACACCAGGCTGAGCAGACTTCTTCTGGCCCTTCCCCACCTTTGGAGGAGTCACAGCTGACTCTGCTATCCCCCTGGGACCCCTGTGAGTTGTTTTGCCTCCAGGAGTCTTCACACAGTCCCGTTGGCCACTTTCCAATTTCAGAGCCTTTACAGGGGGTGGTCTGGCAGTGCCTTGGCTCCGTGTCACACTGCTTGCCCTGGTGGCCGGTGCACTCCACAGACCTTGAACACGCACCACTGGTGACGATACTTGGGCCCTCCTGGGCAATGACTCTGGCGGTGGTCTCCTGACCAGTGACGATACATGGGCCTTCCTGGGCAATGACTCTGGCGGTGGCGGTTGTCTCCGGACCAGTGACGATGGTGCTGGCGGTGGCGTCCTGGCCGCCGGGAAGGATGCCGCCCTTCTCCGCCGTGATGCTCACACCAGGCTGAGCAGACTTCTTCTGGCCCTTCCCCACCTTTGGAGGAGTCACAGCTGACTCTGCTATCCCCCTGGGACCCCTGTGAGTTGTTTTGCCTCCAGGAGTCTTCACACAGTCCCGTTGGCCACTTTCCAATTTCAGAGCCTTTACAGGGGGTGGTCTGGCAGTGCCTTGGCTCCGTGTCACACTGCTTGCCCTGGTGGCCGGTGCACTCCACAGACCTTGAACACGCACCACTGGTACAGGTGGCTTTTTGGCTGAGGCGCTACGACGGGACTGATGAAGTGGAGGGGGGGGTGGGGGCAAAAAGGTCAACTTTACAGAGGGACAGTTTCTGACGAACACTGGGATGGGTAGCTGGAGGGGGTCTGGGAGTGGAGGAAGAGGAGGTGGTTGTAGGAGGTGTCACTTTAGGTGTTTTGGGTGCAGGTGCAGGTACTGGAGGCTGTCGTGAGGTGGATGGCTGTTGGGTGGGTGAGTGCCTGCGTTTGTGTACTTTGGGAGGGGGTGTCACAGACACACTGGGAGAGGACACAGGGGACGTGTAAATGGGAGATTAGGTGGTGAGTGCAGGTGAGCGGGGTGTGGTGCTGGGTGTTCTGGTGCGAGTCCTGGTGCCTGTAGATGTAGTGCATGCAGGTGAGAGTGTAGACGAGACTGGGAGGGAGGAGGGAGACGACGAGGAGGGGGACACAGTGGAGGCAGTGGATGTTGCTGTGTCTGCATGTGGGTGATGCTTGTGTGTGTGCCTGTGGGTTGTGTGGTGCCCATGTTTGCCTGAGCTACTTTTGTGTGTTGAGGTGTGTGCATGCTGCTCTGATGGTGTGCTTGGGATAGGCTGGGGTACAGGAGAATGACTCTGGGTGGAGGAGCTTGGAGGGGGGAGGCTAGACACAGGGACAATGGCTGCCATCAGTGCTAAGGCCAGAGATTGCAGGGTTCGCTGAAGGACAGCCTGACCAGAATGAATGCCCTCCAGGAATGAATTACCGTGTTGCAACTCCCTTTCTACACCCTGGATGGCATTCACAATGGTAGACTGCCCAACAGTGAGTGAACTGAGGAGGTCAATGGCCTCCTCACTGAGGGCAGCAGGGGTGACTGGGGCAGGGCCTGGGGTGCCTGGGGCGAAGGTGATGCCCACCCTCCTGGGTGAGCGGGCTCGGGGCGAACGCTGAGGGGCTGCTGGGAGGGCGGTGCTGGTAGGGGAGGTGGCGGCTGTACCTGTAGAAGTGGGGCGCACAGATGATGCCGCCACCACAAGGGAGCCCCCATCGGCGGACGAGTCTGTGTCGCTGGTTGGTGATCCGGTGGCCGACGTGAAGCTCCCCTCGCCCTCCGTCCCACTGGTGCATTCTGAGTCCGTGGTGTGGCCCTCCATGGCCATGTGGGATGCAGCTTCCTCGTGTTCCGGTGCCACTGTACCTCCGCCTGATGATGCTGATGCAAAAAAGAACAGGGAGACCACAAAAGGGGGGGGGGAGACAGAAGAAAGACAGGTTGAGTGCATGGCATACCGCTACCGTTGCCGGACAATACAGACACAGCATTCCCCTGCACTATGCCGTGCTCCTGGCCTCTACAGATGAAATCTCTGGGATCTGGCCTACATGGCTATGGTGGACTTCTGCACACATGGATGCCACAGGGGCATGTATACCTGTACTTGGCACTCTACTGCGGTGGGGTAGAGTGCCACATGGCCTACATTACAGAGGATCCTTGCCTACGTATTTCTGCCTGGCCTAGGTACACCCACAGGCCTCCTCCCCCACCCAGACCCCTCCACTGCGCGCAGTCAGCAGAATGAGAGAGTACTCACCCCCTTGTGTCTGCTGTGATGCCCTAAAGCACCCATCCAACTCAGGGTAGGCCACCGCCAGGATCCGGAACATCAGGGGGGTCATGGTGCGACGGGCACCCCTCCCACGTTGGGAGGCCATCCCCAGCTGAGCCTCCGCCGTCTTCTTGCTCCAGCGGCGAATGTCCTCCCATCTTTTCCGGCAGTGGGTGCTCCGTCTCTGGTGGACCCCCAGGGTCTGGACGTCCTTGGCGATGGCACGCCAAATGTCCTTCTTCTGGTGGGCGCTGACCTACATGACATGCACAAGGAAAGAAGAGAAGTCATTACCAACTGCACAGTCGATGTGAGTGCCCCCCCTTACCCTAGCCATGTGGCACATTCATTTGCATGCATTAATGTTCCCTGAACTCTGCCCCCTTCCCTCTTCCACCCAGCCCTGTCCACCCAGGCCTAGCCCCTACAACGTGCTCCCATTGTACTAACCTGTTGGTCTGAAGGACCGTAGAGTAGCATGTACTGGGGGAGGACCCCGTCCACAAGTTTCTCCAACTCCTGTGCAGTGAAGGCAGGGGCCCTTTCCCCAGACGCAGCAGCCATCGTCGCTTCCAGACCGAGGTCACAGCAGCACGTGCAGTTTAGGTCCTCTCCTGACGAAGATCAGGTATCTAGTGATTGAACAGATAGAAAATGGCGGTGACATCCGCGGCGGTGCGTATCATCACCGGCGGCGCACTTGTTCATTGGCTCCTGGGACCCATAGGGTCCAATGTTAACCAATGCAGCATTGTGCCACGGTCTACGACCGCCTACCACGACGGTGTACAATGGCAACGCAGCCACCCCACAATCCCATTGTCCCAGTTTAGAGGTCAGGCAGCCGCCATTTCAGCGGCCCACATGGCTTCATTTACTTCTGCGTCACACATAGCTAGGCCTACACTCAACACACATACAGGAAGGGTTTTGTGTTTGGTGTCAAGTTCGGTGTAACTGTGGGTACATACCTGGTAAATAGTTGACTCTGTGGTCGCTGTTGTCCTTCCTAGGCACTGTCATTTGGGACAATTGAGAAGATGGCGGAATCCTCCGGTGTACCGACCGCTGGTGGACCTGTTGACAATGGAGGAGCGACATTTAATCGTCACCTACAGGTTTGACCGTGCCACTATCCAGGAACTATGTACCCTGTTGGAGCTAGACCTGATTTCACCAATCTGCCATCCCACTGGAATCCCCCCTGAAGTGCAGGTGCTGTCAGTGCTCCATTTCCTTGCAAGTGGATCTTTTCAGACAACTGTAGCCATGGCATCAAGGATGTCCCAGCCTATGTTTTCCAACGTGTTGTCCAGAGTGTTGTCTGCCCTGCTGAAACACGTAAGGAGATACATCATTTTCCCTGAGGTGGAAGATTTGGCTACAGTGAAAGGTGACTTCTATGCCCTTGGACATATCCCCAACATCATAGGTGCTATTGATGGGACCCATGTAGCTCTGGTTCCCCCCCCACAGGAGTGAACAGGTGTACAGGAACCGGAAGAGTTATCATTCCATGAATGTACAGATGGTATGTTTGGCAGACCAGTACATCTCCTAGGTAAATGCTATGTTCCCTGGCTCAGTGCATGACACCTACATCCTGCGGAATAGCAGCATCCCTGATATGATGGGTGAACTCCAGAGGCACTGTGTGTGGCTATTAGGGGACTCTGGTTACCCCAACCTGTCCTGGCTAATGACCCCAGTGAGGAATCCCAGGATCAGAGCAGAGGAACGCTACAATGAGGCCCACGGGCGGACTAGGAGGGTGATCGAACGCACCTTCGGCCTCCTGAAGGCCAGGTTCAGGTGCCTTCATATGACAGGTGGTTCCCTATTCTACTCACCGAAGAAGGTGTGCCAGATCATCATCGCCTGCTCGATGCTTCACAATCTTGCTTTGCGACGCCAGGTGCCTTTTCTGCAGGAAGATGGTCCAGTTGACGGTGTTGTGGCAGCTGTGGAGCCTGTGGACAGTGATGAGGAGGAAGCTGAGGAAGAAGACAACGACAACAGGGAGTCAGTCATACAGCAATATTTCCAGTGACACACAGGTGAGAACATTTTCATTTTTACCATTGCATTCACTGTCACACGTCTTCCTCTATCCTGTGTGTAATTTCATAGGATTATTTGGTAACTGAGTTGTTCCTTTACATTACGGTTTCACAGGTGTGCTTACCAACGTGTGTCATCTGCATGCATCCTTCAAGGACTTGTGATGTGTGACATAGGTATGTTGGCTTTACAACTAGAAATGCATTTTGACTCTGTCATTGATAATACAATTTACCAAATCATAGACGGACTCAACATTGTTTTGGGGTTCAAGGGTGTTTATTGAAGTGCTCAAAATTGGAAGAGGGTTGTAAAATGGTGATGGGTGATGGTGGAGGAATATCCATGGCAGAGTCCAGTCTATTAGTCTCACAGGTGCACTGGCCATATGGACAAAGGAAGTGGAGCTGGGGCAGTTTAAGTATGGACAGGGTAACAAAGTGGGACAGTGGGAGGACAATCAGGGTGGTCTCATTTCCTGGCGGGTCTCTTGACATCTTTCTCTGTCCTGTTCCTGGATCTCAGGGACCGCTTGCGTGGTGGTAGTCCGTCTGCAGGGGGTGGGGTGCTGGTGTGGTGGTCCTGTGGTGGGGAGTCCTGTCCACTAGCACCGGCGGGGGTGGTGGGCAGTTCATCGTCCATGCTAGTGTCAGGGGCCCCTTGGAGTGCCACGGTGTCCCTCAAGGTCTGCTGTATGTCCTTCAGCACCCCTACGATGGTGCCCAAGGCGGAGCTGATGGTCCTGAGCTCCTCCCTGAACACCAAATACTGTTCCTCCTGCAGGCGCTGGGTCTCCTGAAACCTGACCAGGACCGTCGCCATCGTCTCCTGGGAGTGGTGGTATGCTCCCATGATGGAGGAGAGGGCCTCGTGGAGAGTGGGTTCCCTGTAGTGGTGGACACACCGCTGATTGACCTGTCCTGGGTATGGAAGTTTGGGCCCGCTGGGTGGGTGCTATGCTGGTGTTACCAGAGGGTGGATGGTCAGTGTTGGGCTGTGCCTGTGAGAGGGGAACCGACTGTCCCGAGGCACACGATGGTCCGGGCTGGTCGTCAGGATCCAGTAGGGCAGAGCTGCTATCGTCACTGTGGGCCTCTTCTGTGGGTGGAGTGGAGTTGTCTGGACCCTCCGGGGTGATGACGGTCCTTCGTGATCCTGCAGGGGCATAAGAGCATGATTATTGCATGTGTGTGTGTCATGGTGTGCAATGGGTGGGTGAGCGTGTACCCCAGTGCAAGCTTTTCTGTGTTGGGGCTTGTGTGATGATGGTTAGGGGTTGTTATGGGTATGCGCAGTGAGCATGCTTTAGTGATGGGTGTCCATGCTTAGTTGTGTCATGCAGGGCTTGGTGTTGGGATGTGTGGTTTGTGTTCTTAGTACATCAGTGAGGAGTTTGGGTGATAGGGGAGGGTGTGAGGGTGGGGGTGTGTGATAGCATGCAGGTAGGGTGGGGGATATGATAGTTACGAATTGACTTACCAGTGTCCATTCCTCCACCGACTCCTCCGTGGCCCTCTGGATGCATGATGGTCAAGACTTGCTCCTCCCATGTTGTTAGTTGTGGGGGAGGAGGTGGGGGTCCGCCGCCAGTCCGCTGTACCGCGATGTTGTGCCTGGAGAACACTGAACGCACCTTGCCCCGTAGGTCGTTCCACCTCTTCCTGATGTCCTCCCGATTTCTTGGATGCTGTCCCACAGCGTTGACCCTGTCGACTATTCTTTGCCATAGCTCCATCTTCCTGGCTATGGATGTGTGCTGCACCTGTGAGCCAAATAGCTGTGGCTCTACCCGTAGGATTTCCTCCACCATGACCCTGAGCTCCTCCTCGGAAAAGTGGGGGTGTCTTTGGCGTGACATGGGGTGGTGTGTGTGATGTGTGGGGCGGTGTGAGTGTTGATGTGTGTGGTGATGTGTAGTGGTGTGTGGTGTTTTGTGCGTGGATGTTGTGTGGGTGATGGTGTTGTGTGCCTCTGTGTGGTGGGATTGTCTATTCTGTGCTGTCTCTCTGGCCTTCGTGAATAACTTTTGGTCGTAGGGGTTTGTGGGTGATGTGGGTTTGTGTTTTATATAGTGTTGGGTGTGTGGGAGTGGTGTTTGTATGTGTATCAGGTGTGTGTATTTTGAATTGTCCAATATGGCAGTGTTTTGGAGATGTGTGTGTATTTTGAGCACAACGGTGTGTACCGCCAATGGAATACCGCGGTTGATAGACCGCCGCGTGGATTCGTGGATCGAAATAGCATGGGCGTGTTTCTGTTGGCGTGGAGGTGGAGGTTTTGTTTTCGCCAGTTTATCACTGACCTTTGGTGTGGCGGACTTGTGTAGGTGTCTGAATTTCAGCGGGTTCCGAGATGTGGTTCATAATAGCTGTGGCGGAATTCCGCGGCCGCGGCGGTGTATTGGCGGTCTTCTGCATGGCGGTAAGCGGCTTTTACCGCCAATGTTGTAATGACCCCCAATGTCTCTTTTCCTATTGCCCACTGTGTTACAGTTAACTGCAAGAAGAGAAGAAAGATATTGTCCTTGCTAGACTCTGGTGCTAGTGGAATATATGTAGAGAAATGGGCAAAGGAAAAGGAAATCCATTGAATACCTAAGGAAACACAAGAGCAAATCCATATGGTAGACGAGACGGCTCTCCTCTTGCTTCAGGACTGGCCAAGGATACAACTCCAACCTTGTGTTTGAAGTTTGGAAAACATCAAGAATATATCACCTTTGATCTGATTACCTCATCCAATCACATGATAATGTTAGGTATACCCTGGCTGACATGGCATAATCCCTTTGATAATTGGGAAACCAGAACCATTTTCTTATCATCACAGTTTTGCCAACATAATTGCTATCCTTCAGAAATGTATTGGTTACCTTGGAGCATGACCCTAATGAATAAGGAAGTGGACTGCTCCATCAACGCCATGCAAAGGGTACCGAGTCACTTTGTAGATGTATTCCAAAAACCAGAGAAGCCAGTTTTACCACTGCATTGAGAATATGACTGTGCCATCATTTGGAGACCAGAGAGGTGGTTCCCTTTGGGAGAATGTATTCGCTTTCTGAACCAGAAAAAGAGACCCTAAAAGAATATCTACTGGAAAACGTACTAAGCGCGTTGATTAGACCCTCCTCCCCATCCACCGGGCTCCTCCTATTTTTGTACCCAAGAAGACAAAGGGTTTAGGCCCTTGCATAGACTTTCATGGGCTAAATAAAAATAACCATAAATGAAAGGTATACTTTGCCTCTCATCAAAGATATCCTGGAATCTGTTAGATGAGCACAAATGTTTACTAAGCTGGACCTAATGGGAGCCTATCACCTCCTACGAATCAATGAGGAAGATGAGTGGAAGACCACCTTTCGGACTCCCTTAGTTCATTTTGTATACCGGGTCAACGCTCCATCTATTTCCAGATGTTCATTGACTGTGTGTTTTCATTTTCAGATCTCCTAAGTCAAATCATTGTTATATGCTTAGATGACATTCTGGATTATTCCACTCATCCAGATCAACATACAACACATGTGGCTCAAGTCCTGGAAAGACTCAGAGAACACCAGCTTTATTGTAAAGCAAAAGAATGCAAATTTGACTGAGGTGGAGTATCTTGGTTATCACACCAACAAGACCGGTATTGCTATGGATCCTGAAGAAGTCTAAACTATTCTGGATTGGCTATCTCCTTCAACTATAAAAAAACAAAACAATGATTCTTAGTGTTGGCCAATTTTTATTGACAGTTCATTAAAATTTTGTTCAGCAGACAAGTTATGACTCAGACTCTAAAGAAAGAAAGTGTTCGGAGTGGATTCTGCTGGACAAAGACAAACCAGCTTGTGGTAAATGGAGACAGTTTCTAATGGGCACCAAAGAAACCTTTGAGGTAAGAATTGATCATCGAAATCTGCAGTGTCTCTGAAATTTTTAATGCCAAAACAGTCGACAAGCCTGGGGCCCTTTTTTTGAGCCAATTTGACTTATATACCTGGGTCTCAGAATATTGTGGCAGATGCCGTACCCCATTGTTATCGAGAAAGTGTTGTTCTTCCTTCACAGCATACTATGCAACCACATTGAATTATCGGTCTAGTACAATCTTTCCTTGACAGAGTAATATCAGAATATACGTCCCTCGCTAAAGAAGAATGGAATACGTTGCTCCTCAGCTATGTTAGACCAAGGGGTATTGCTATCACGAAAAAGCGTTATTACTTCCTACCAAGAGGATCCAAATAGAAGTGCTACAGATGTGTCATGACTCACCTATTGCTGGTCATTGTGGAGTCATGGCAACCCAGGAATTATTACTCCATTCTTTTTGGTGTCCCACTATCAAAGATGATACTGAAACCTATGTTTCTTGTCCTGTGTGTGCACAAGCAAAAATACTGCATAGTAAACCAGCAAAGCTGCTTCAAAACGTACCTGTTCCTCCAGCTCCTTAGCATACTGTGTCCACCGATTTCCTGTGTTCATTGCAACCTTCCAAAGGACACTGTGTAATAATGGTAAGTGTGCATTAGTGACTGAGCTGTCTCCACTACGTCCTCCGATTAATCTTCCATACTCTTTGAACAAGAACAGAGTTTTGGGAGTTGCAATCTGTCACATGCCGCCCTGGTCAGATGTAACTGGAGAGTGACTTCAGTCAGGTAGGATAAGGAGAGCGTCAGGATACCAGGACTTCAAGGACTTGGAACCACAGGAAGCTGCAGGAGAACAAGCAGGAAAATACTCCACAGGAATAGCAGGCAGGAACAAGGACCACCAACAAACGGAATTGTTGCATTGCAAGGAAGAAAATAATCCGTCTTCTTATATACTAATGGACAAGAAGTGACATACAGGAAAGAAGAAGAACGCCATTTTAGATTGTGAAAGTATCATAGGAATAACTGGAGAAAACGCCATCTTGGAAAAGGAAAAAGAAGAAAAGAGTGCTTCTAGGGAAGTAAACAGAATTCTGGGAAGAAGAAATATGTCCCAGAAGGAAGAAAAGGTGTCAAGAAAACCCCAAAGAAAAAAAAGGTAAGTAATGACTTAGGGGGTTTGAAGGGGTGTCCATGGCGTAACACCATGCCGCGCGTCGATCATGGTGAAGTCCACAGCCCGATCCTGGGATCCCCAACCTCGCCGCAAGCAAAGAAGAAAACACTGGGGCTGAGCAGGTGACCCACAGTCGATCCGATGGCCCGAGGAATGGACCACAGACCCCACCATGGGTCGTAAATGAGATGCCGCAGGCTTAGTTACTGCCATCTGGTAAAACTGCCAGGAAAGGAGAATATTGTGACAGACTGGAATTCTTGCAAATTTGAGAGATGGCAGTGAGTGGAAGATGATAGAAGATTTGTTCAACAAGATAGAAACAAGGTTAGGTTCAATAGTGGTAGATTTGTGCTCTTCCTATCTGATGTGTTGGGAGAAGAAATATTTCCGTTAGAGGTCAGATCCAGGAGCTTTAGCAGTGGATGCTTTCACACAAAGTTGGCCAGATCTTAAAGGTTGTGCTTTTCCTCATTTTATGATGATTGAAAGGGTGCTTGTACTAGGGAGGAGACAGAGGCCCTGTGTGGCTTGAACCCCGCCGGCCCTGATAGGACTTCACTGCAGGGTCGGCGGACGGAAAAGGTGTTTCTGTCAGATGGCGCCGCAGTGAATAGGGCCTTAACATTAACACCAGCTCCTAATGGAGCCGGCGCCAATGTGGCTGTGCGGTGGGTGCAGCAGCACCCATCGCGCATTCCACTGCCCGTAATTCAGGCAGTGGAATGCGTGACAGGACTGTACATGGGGGCCCCTGCACGGCCCATGCTAAGTGCATGGGCAGTGCAGGGGGCCCCAGGGGCCTCCCGAGTCTCCCATTCCACCGGTCTTTCCATGGCAGCGTAAACCACCATGGAAAGGCTGGCGGATGAGGGCTCGTAATCTCCATGGCAGCGCTGCAAACAGTGCTGCCCTGGAGGATGAAAACCACCAGACTGCCAGGTTGCCGGCTTTTGGTAGCCTGGCGGTGTCAGTGGTCTGACCATGGTGGCTCTGCCACGGTCATAATGTGGTGGTCCCACCGCCAGGCTGTTGATGGTGGGACCGTCACCGCGAGTCTGGCAGTCATGCAGCCACCAGACTCGTAATGAGGGCCAGAGTGTCAAATAGTGTAAGTAACACCTTTTTAGGTAACGCAAATTTGGTTTCCATCAGTGATGGAACTGGTTATAAAAATATCTTTTTTGATTCAATGCTCAGTACGGATGCTGACAGGGGAAAAGCATGCTTTAGGGGAATCAGGGGTGCTCAACCTTCTAGTTTGGAAGATATCAGGAAATCTACGATGGTTCGGAGGAGGCTTCAGAGCTTCTCAATGAATTATGGCCACCAGGGACTAGATAAAAGATACAAATGAACATGGAAGGTCTGGGTTCATTGGTGCCTGCAAGGGATTTTTATCCCATGGAAGCTGATGAGGTAGATATGGCAATTGTTTGGGCAGAATTGTTATTTAAAAGTTTTTCATATAGGACCATTAATTGTTATAGGTTGGCTGTTGCAGAAGGACATTCATTATTGAACGGTTTATCTATTGGTAAGACATCTTTGATCTGTAGGATGGTGAAAGTAATCAGTTTAAAAAGACCTTCTAAGCACGGAATGAGGGTCTCTGGGATGTTAGTTTGGTTTTAAAACTTTTTGAGTCTTGGACTTCAAGAAGGTATTTGAGTTCAAAGAGGTTGTACTGTTTAGTTTCCTTTAAGAGAGTATCTGATTTTCAAGCTTTCTACATTTCCAACATACTTTACCAGCACAATGGAGTGTTTTTCAAAATATGGAGAAGACGAGGACTATGTTGGAGTCAATTTTTTATCCAAAATTTGAGAATTATTTTAAAAATGTTGTGGTTGGTTGCATGCAGGAGTACAGTTCTTGATGCAAGAATTCAGAATTACTGGTGTAAATCAGTTATTAATTTCAAAAGTAAAACCATATAAAGCAGTTTCAGTGTCTACATTTGAAGATGGGAGAAGGAAATAATGAAGGAAGCTGGTGTTGACGTTAATAAATTTAAGTCACATTCAATTTGAGGAGTGTTGGCCTCTCGGGTTTTATAGCAGGAACTCGATTAGAGGAGGGATTGAGAGCAGCAGATTGGTCATATGCTGAAGTTTTCAAAAAGGTCTGTTATAAACCTGTGGAGCATGTTTCTAGTTTCACTTTTTGAGGGTTTGAACTCACATAATGATATGGCGATTCTCATAGCTTTAATGATTAGAGAATTGTGATTTTATTAAAGAAACAAATAGCATTCCAACATCACTTTGAAGAAGCACATCACCAAGAAAACCAAAACAAACTGATACCAGCTCTCTCAATTAAGGAAAGTGAACCATTCCTCCTGAAAGTGACTTGAGAAATGCTGTTTAAACCGTCATACTCTTGTGTTTGGATGGTAGCCTCATGCGGTCCAGACTCCACTTGTTCCCCCTTGAAAAGCATACCTCATCAACGGCCAGAAGAGGTATGACCACATCACAGATTCCCTGATGGAACTTTACAACCTTCCCTTGCTGGCTCACACCAACTTCAAAACCAGATTAACGTCTACCAAGCAATCACAACTGGTGTCATTGCCTAAAGGGATGACAAGCTGACCATCTATGGTGACTATTGCATCCCTGTATGCAGTACACCATCGAACCGGAGTAGGGAAAATAAGAAAAAAAGACATTCTCCATCTGTATACCCAAGATATGGAACAACATCATTGTTTCAATCAGGAATGCCCCACTGCCTCATCAATGCTCTAATTTAAGAAAGTGTTGAATACACATCTCTTTGAAGAACACTACATCATGATGCAGTAAATGTCCATTCTCACTCCTAGAAACCATCTAGCCCTTCAATCACAGTTCGCTTTTTCATTGGCGGTATATTGCACTCTGCTACATTTGGCTTGATGCTCACTATTAAAATAAGGCATGCAGACTTCTGTCCACACAATGGATACAACTGTGATGTAATGTGTATCTTGAACTGATTGAACTAATGGATGCTTGAGGCCATGCTTTATATTATATGTGTAAGATGTGATGAAGAATGGTCATACCTCATGGCATTAGCTTTTTAAACATGGTGTGTCTTGAGGCAACAATCCCCGCTATCATGGGACAATCTGAAATCTTGAAATGTTCCTGCCAACTATCCAAAAACTTTTCATAAAAATCATGTCCCAATAGCCAGAAGAACCGCTGAGAAAGGACCCTTTGTGGGAAACGTATTCATTCCGTGTGCAAAGCTGCAGACACAATGGCCCCTCAAATGGAACGTGGCTCCAAAGGAAACTGCAAGTGAATAAGACAGTCCATATAAAAACTTGACTTTCATGTCCTTGGAAACATGCCAGTGAATCTCAAAACTCATTGTCCAACCACCAAAGGGTGACCTGTCTGTAAAAGTGTAGAGATCCCCATTGTGCTGCCCCCTTTATCAAACCCTCAGAGGCAAAAGTGCAGAGAACAATCAGACATTCCTTGAAAAAACAAAATCGAAAGCCCTCCCAGAGGAAAGTTAGAAAAATTGGAAAAGAATACGCTCACGTAATTCTACCTGTTACCAACAAGGCCGGACTGACTGGCTGTACCTGCCATCTGGCATTTCCTCTGGAGACTGGAAAGGTGGAGGGCTGCTTTTGTTACTGGGGTGGGCGGTTTTGTAGCAGTGCAGAAGTTTTACATGCACTGCAGAGTTTCTTGTATATCCAATAGTTTTGAGGCAATAATAAAAGTGCCAAGATAACTCTGGTGATTAACCCTATCAGTGCATGTGTCGGCCAATGGACAACACATGCACACCCTCCCTGGTGCGGGCCACGACCACTGGCTGACGCCAGGGAGGGGAGACATCGAAGAGCTTCTGCATCTTCCCCAACCCCCCTCCCACATATTTGTGACATCAACATGCCGCGAGATGTGCTGACGTCACACTTTTTCCCCACCAGAAGATCGAGGAGCAGGTAAGCTTCCTCTCCCCAATCTGATGGGAGAAAAAAGGCCAGAGCGGCTTCCCCAGATGCCAGGGAGGTATCGATGGAAAAGGGAGTCTCCCTTTTCCATTGATGCCTTCCTGGCACCGTTTCCTGGCCACGGATTGTGGCACAGCCATGGTCCACAGCCAGGAAACTGCACTAGCCCCAAGGATTGCTTCGGGGGGGTCAGCACCCGTGTACGTGGGCCGCCCCGTAGGGGCAATATCATTTTAAAAAATAAGGGTTTTCCGTCTGGGGGGATGATTGCACCCACCCCCCTCACAGGGGATAAAAATATATTTTTTAAATTAGTTACAAAAAAAGGCATGTCGGCCCTCTTGACACAGGCTGACCCCATCTAACCACAACATTGGTATAAAACATCTTGCTAGGCTGACTCCTTGAACTCATTTTTTATGGAGAGACTAATTCAATAACATTCTCTCTCTCTCTTCCATACCATTTTGTAATAGAAGAGAGAGAGAGAGAGAGAGAGAGAGAGACAGAAAGTAAGAGATTGAGAGAGATGGAGGGAAATGAAGAGAAAGAGATTGACAGAGAACTTGGGAAATAGAGGGAGAGATGTTTTTAAGGCTTTGATGAATGATGTATGTAGAATGAGATATTTTAGGGCAAATTAAAAAGAAAAGTGTATTTGTCATTTAAAAGGACTGAGATGACATTTCAGTATGAAACTTAAACTTTAGAAGTTTAAAGAAATTAAAAAATGATAAAAGGGAAATAACCATTGACACACGTGAAGTAGATCCCTGAAGTGTGAGAGTCCGTGACTTTATGATTAGGTGACTCCATTGTGTGCTGCTTCCAAATATACCTATTACACTCAAACCATGCTTGAGCTAGGAAAGAAGAGTGACTGTTCCATCACGAAGAATATTTAACAGTCATAACATTGGTGAATAAGCAAACACACTGACAAGTGATACTAGGATTTCATCATTCAGCCTTCTGAGTAATGTACAAGACCTTGACAGTTGGGCCAGAAGGGACTTTTTCTGCTCTGCATCCAAACATTACTAGAACATTGGTACCAAACACCTTGCTACTCAGACTCCTTGAACTAATTCAATGGAGAGACCAATGAAATAACAGTCTCTCTTCCATCCCATTGTGGGATGGAAGAGAGAGACAGAAAGTGGGAGATTGAGAGAGAGACAGAGGGAACTGAAGAGAAAGAGAACTTGAGAAAGGGAAAGAGAGGGAAAGAGGGCTTTTAGGCTTTGATGAATATGAGATATTTAAGGGCAATTTAAAAAGAAAAGTATATATATATATATATATATATATATATATATATACATATATATATATAGATTTATATATAGCTATATAAGTATATACATATATATATATACATATATACATATACATTTATATAGCAGATACTGAGAGAGAAGATAATCGAGCAGAATCTGGGATTGATTTTTCCATTGGTGGAGTCCCATCCAACGACACCTCTCCCAGTGATTCTGAGGAAGACGATGAGTATGGTCATGCTGTCCTTACGCAAGCACAGTCTGTGCAGCGGGACAACAAGGGGTTAGCCCAACCCAGAGAGCATGTGCGTGTGGTGACAAGCACAGAGAGAGTGTTCTCTTGGCAACCTCTCAATTTAGTTCAGCCCCAAACTCCACCTTTTATTGGTGATGCTGGATGTAAAGTCAATACGGGCATCTTTTTGCCAGTTGATTACGTCCATCTCTTTTTGCATGTTGACTTTGTTCAACAATTTTTGCAGCAAACAAATTTGCGTGTTGAGCAATTTCTGAGACAGCATGAAGGCATTCCAGGGCCCCATTCTAGGGCACGCCAGTGGACTCCCACTTCACTGGCAGAAGTGAAGATATTTTTGGGCCTTACGTTCAAATTGGAGTTAGTGCAGAAACACACCTTGCAGTCCTACTCGAGGACTTGCACGGTTTGGGTAACCCCCATCTTCACATTGTACATGAGCAGAGATCGTTTTTTGCTATTACAGGACATCCTGCCTATCAGTGACAATTCTGCTGCATTGCTCCAGGACCTTCCAGACCATGACCGGTTGTTCAAAATTTGGCCTTTTGTGGAACATTTGTCTGCCAGGTTTCCAGAGATCTATACTAATGGAAAGAATATAGCAGTTGATGAGTCCTTGATCTTGTACAGAGGGTGGCTTCTGTTCAGACCGTACATTGCGAGCTAAGGAGCTTGCTATGTTATCAAGCTGTAAATGGTGTTTGAGAGCTCTTCTGGCTATGTGTACAGCTTGAGAGTGTATACAGGGAAGGACTCTACGCAAAACCCTGTAGGTTGTCCTCCCACATTAGGGGTCACAGGGAAGATTGGATGGGAGCTTGTCCAGCCATTCCTTCAGACAGGTTTTAACATTTATGTGGACAATTTCTATACTGGAGTAGAGCTGTTCAGTGAGCTCTACAAAGCTGGTTCTGTGGCCTGTGGTACAATTTGTTGTAACTGCAAAGGATTCCAGCAGGAGCTTGTTTGCAAGAAGCTCTAGAAATCCCAGAGTACTGCATTGTGTTCCAACTAACCACAGGAAGACTCATGTCTTTCCTTGACTTTCAGTTGTCTGTGATTGAAAGCCTCACTGCTGCTACAGAAGCAATAGCCTCCACTTTATATGTTCTGGAGGATGTGGCAAGGCTGCAGGAGTGACACTTTGCAGATCTCATTCCTAAAACACCAAAAAAGGATCGACTATGTCATCGATGTAAATTTTGCTCAAAGCATGGAAACGGTCAGGAGAGTCATGTTTACTGTCCCCAGTGCCCATCTTAGCCAGGCCTGTGTTTTCCCACTTGCCTTATGTTGTATCATACTAAAGCAAACTTCTGGGAAATCGACTGAGGTGGAGCTCGATTGGGTGAACTTTTCAATGGCTGTGCATAGACACCTAACTTCCATGGGCCACTACTTCCTTAGGCAAGCAGCCACAGAATTTTAGTTCGTCTACTTCAGGAAATCCACACCTTTGACCACTGTCAGAATGTGGTAGGTGTTCTGTTCGATGATTAATGTGCCTTATAGTCCCCACATTATATATACTAGTGGACAGAACATATGCCACATTGTCATGGAGTACCCTATGTGTCAAAATGTTAAAAGCGTGACTGAATTTTGAAGTGCTTGCTAGGGAACTTCTGTATGCTAAACAAGGACCACCACGATTGCCAACGAGAACCAGAATAAGTGTAATAAGTCAAACAAATTTCCTGTGGGACATATTCATTAACATTTCAACTTGTTTGAAACTGTGCGAACTCAATTTGTATCTTCACTTTCAAAGCAAAAGTAAAAGTGTTGGTGAATGAGTCCCACAGGAAATTTGTTTGACTTTTTACTTTAGAGACCTTTCGTAGTATTCACCATCATGTCTGCCTTAGTTTCAACTGTAGATATGCTTGCTCAGTTCGAGGAATAGACCTCACAAGGCTTTCTCGGACACCCCCAACTTGTATCCACAACCTGGAAAGAGCCGGATTCAGAACAGAAAGTGTACTGATGGGGCATGAAAGATATGTTTTCTTGCTTTTCAAGTAGCTAATGGTGAAAGACATTAATATATGTTCACTTTGCAATTATTCAGGATTAGTCAAGGCTCTGGTGAGGACATAGAGATGAATGGGTAATAAAAGCTTTTGGTAGATGTGCTTTCCCATGGATGTTGCACAGGTATAAGGCAGATAGTAAATGTAGTACAGATACACATCATCTACACCTATGGATTCAAACCCATTGGTTCCAGGCTGGCACTAACAGACAATGACACGTATAGGTCAGTGTTTGACCTGCTTGCCAATTTCATTCTCTGTCAGAACTTAGTAGATGTTCAATTTGCTGTATGATAAGTGCATTACAATGCACATAACGGTGGCTGGGAAATATGCTATATTCTCACAGACTACCCTGTGTGCCAAACACTACCCTTCTTCATAGTTTATGGCATTCTCTTTAGGAAGCTTTGCAAAAATGTCCTAGCATGTCTGCCTTAATTTCAATGGTAGATATGATCATTTAGTTCGATGAATGGGCCTCACAAGGCATATTTCAGACACCCCCAGCTTGCATCCACAAACTGGAAGGAGTTGGATTTAGCACAGTGAGTGTGCTAAAGGCGCATGAAAACATGTCTTCCTGAGCCTCAGGTGGCTGTCATGGGAGTCATTAGTAAAGATTCCTTACACCTGCCTTCGGTAATATTCAGGAAGAAGGAGGCAGTTACTTGACAGTTGGTAAAATGTAGTCAAATGTATTCCGTCCTCTGGTGTATGAATGTGATGGGCCCTTGTCTGGCAGCGGTAAGTTGATGTGAGTGCAGTGGCTGGTTGGATTGGGCCAGTGGCCCGCGGTATGAAAGTGTTGTGTGTTGTGCGTGAATGGCATGTCAATGGACCATAAAGCGGTTGGTGCCATGAAGTGGCTCCATGCCTTTCCTTCAGAAGGCTTTGTTTCTATATTCAGATACTTTGATAAGTATTCATGCTTTGAAGCCATAATTTCTGGAGGTGCTAAAACCAACCAGTATGAGTGGTGGATTAACGTTAACATACTGCTACCAGGGGAGTCCAAGGGTGCATGACTTGCCTGGCTCTCACCAGTTTTCCTTCACCCAGAATCCCCTTGAAATCACAAACTTTGCTTAAAAAACACATTCTCCTTGCACTTCTGTCAGGGAAAGTCCTTGAACCACCTGGCAGCCACAAAAAACGTTGCCTCACTTGTGTGGGTGGCAAGTGACTGCGAAAGGGAAGTGCCCAAAATGCATTGTGGAGACATCAAAATTACCAATCACAAAACAGCCTGGTTTTGTAAGACGGTCCCCTGGGTCTTTGATCCTAGGCTTGGTGGCCATATAGGGAAACGTACCAAACCTAGGTATTTCTGAAAACATGACACCCGGGATGTGTAGATTGCACAAAGTTTTCTCACCCAGAAAACCTTCAAAGGTGAGACATTGATTAAAAACACTATTTTCCTTGCTTTTCCGTCACATAAACTACAGGAAAGTACAGGGATCCACAAACTTCCTACCACCCAGTGTTTCCCCACTTATCCTGATAAAAGCACAACTCCACTTGTGTGCCTATGCCTAGTGCCCGCATCAGGAATGGATCACTCCAGGGTCATCAGTAGCCCTCATGCAAGGACTACCATTGACCCTTGTGTGATCCATTCCTGTAACGGGCACTAGGCCCTGGCACACCAGTGGGATAGCATTTTCATCGGGACAAGTTGGGGAACGTTAGGTTGTAATATGTTTGTGGATTCATGCATATTTCTGCAGTTTACTTCACAGAAATGCAAGGAAAAATACTGTTTTTATTCAATGTTTCAGCTTTGCAGGGTATGATGGGTAAAACAAATTTGGGAGATCCACACAAGCAACACCTCCGTGGACTCCCTCAGATGTCTATTTTTTAGAAATTTCCGGGTTTGGTAGATTTCCCTAAATGGTTCCAGATCCTAGGACAATTTAGTAAACTCACCTCAGTTATAATTTTTGCCACAGTATGTTTTGGGCTTTTCCTGTCGCTGGCACTAGGCCCACCAACACAAGTGAGGTACCATTTTTGTTGGGAGACTTTGGGAAATGCTGGGTGGAAGGAAGTTTATGGCTTCCCTCAGGTTCCAGAACTTTGCAGCACCGAAATTTGAGGAAAAAGTGTCTTTTTAGCCAAATGTTGAGGTTTGCAAAGGATTCTGGGTGCCATAATCCAGTGAGAGACCCACAAATCACCCCATCCTGGATTTCTCTATGTGTCTAGTTTCTAAAAACGGGTAGGTTTGGTAGGTTTTCCTAGATGCCAGAAGAGCTACAGCCCAAAATCTACAGCTAGGCACTTTGCAAAAAACACCAGTTTTCAATGGAAAAATGTGATGTGTCCATGTTACGTTTTGGGGCGTTTCCTCTCATAGGCACTAGGCCTATCCACACAAGTGAGGTACCATTTTTATTTGGAGACTTAGGGGAACACAGAATAGAAGAACAAGTGTTATTGCCAATTATCTTTCTCTACATTTATAATGTATAAGGCAGATAGTAAATGTGGTACAGATGCACATCATCTACACCTATGGATTCAAACCCATTGGTTTCAGGCTGGCACTAACAGACAATGACACGTACAGGTCAGTGTTTGACCTGCTTGCCAATTTCATTCTCTGTCAGAACTTAGTATATGTTCAATTTGCTGTATGATAAGTGCATTACAATCACAGCACTGCGCGTAACGGTGCCTGGGAAATATGCTATATTCTCACAGACTACCGTGTGTGCCAAACACTACCCTTCTTCATAGTTTATGGCATTCTCTTTAGGAAGCTTTGCAAAAATTTCCTAGCATGTCTGCCTTAATTTCAATGGTAGATATGATCATTTAGTTCGATGAATGGGCCTCACAAGGCATTTTTCAGACACCCCCAGCTTGCATCCACAAACTGGAAGGAGTTGGATTTAGCACAGTGAGTGTGCTAAAGGCGCATGAAAACATGTCTTCCTGAGCCTCAGGTGGCTGTCATGGGAGTCATTAGTAAAGATTCCTTACACCTGCCTTCGGTAATATTCAGGAAGAAGGAGGCAGTTACTTGACAGTTGGTAAAATGTAGTCAAATGTATTCCGTCCTCTGGTGTATGAATGTGATGGGCCCTTGTCTGGCAGCGGTAAGTTGATGTGAGTGCAGTGGCTGGTTGGATTGGGCCAGTGGCCCGCGGTATGAAAGTGTTGTGTGTTGTGCGTGAATGGCATGTCAATGGTCCATAAAGCGGTTGGTGCCATGAAGTGGCTCCATGCCTCACCTTCAGAAGGCTTTGTTTCTATATTCAGATACTTTGATAAGTATTCATGCTTTGAAGCCATAATTTCTGGAGGTGCTAAAACCAACCAGTATGAGTGGTGGATTAACGTTAACATACTGCTACCAGGGGAGTCCAAGGGTGCATGACTTGCCTGGCTCTCACCAGTTTTCCTTCACCCAGAATCCCCTTGAAATCACAAACTTTGCTTAAAAAACACATTCTCCTTGCACTTCTGTCAGGGAAAGTCCTTGAACCACCTGGCAGCCACAAAAAACGTTGCCTCACTTGTGTGGGTGGCAAGTGACTGCGAAAGGGAAGTGCCCAAAATGCATTGTGGAGACATCAAAATTACCAATCACAAAACAGCCTGGTTTTGTAAGACGGTCCCCTGGGTCTTTGATCCTAGGCTTGGTGGCCATATAGGGAAACCTACCAAACCTAGGTATTTCTGAAAACATGACACCCGGGATGTGTGGATTGCACAAAGTTTTCTCACCCAGAAAACCTTCAAAGGTGAGACATTGATTAAAAACACTATTTTCCTTGCTTTTCCGTCACATAAACTACAGGAAAGTTCAGGGATCCACAAAATTCCTACCACCCAGTGTTTCCCCACTTATCCTGATAAAAGCACAACTCCACTTGTGTGCCTATGCCTAGTGCCCGCATCAGGAATGGATCACTCCAGGGTCATCAGTAGCCCTCATGCAAGGACTACCTTTGACCGTTGTGTGATCCATTCTTGTAACGGGCACTAGGCCCAGGCACACCAGTGGGATAGCGTTTTCATCGGGACAAGTTGGGGAACGTTAGGTTGTAATATGTTTGTGGATTCATGCATATTTCTGCAGTTTACATCACAGAAATGCAAGGAAAAATACTGTTTTTATTCGATGTTTCAGCTTTGCAGGGTATGATGGGTAAATAAAATTTGGGAGATCCACACAAGCAACACCTCCGTGGACTCCCTCAGATGTCTATTTTTTAGAAATGTCCGGGTTTGGTAGGTTTCCCTAAATGGTTCCAGATCCTAGGACAATTTAGTAAACTCACCTCAGTTATCATTATTGCCACAGTATGTTTTGGGCTTTTCCTGTCGCTGGCACTAGGCCCACCAACACAAGTGAGGTACCATTTTTGTTGGGAGACTTGGGGAAATGCTGGGTGGAAGGAAGTTTATGGCTTCCCTCAGGTTCCAGAACTTTGCAGCACCGAAATTTGAGGAAAAAGTGTCTTTTTAGCCAAATGTTGAGGTTTGCAAAGGATTCTGGGTGCCATAATCCAGTGAGAGACCCACAAATCACCCCATCCTGGATTTCTCTATGTGTCTAGTTTCTAAAAACGGGTAGGTTTGGTAGGTTTTCCTAGATGCCAGAAGAGCTACAGCCCAAAATCTACAGCTAGGCACTTTGCAAAAAACACCAGTTTTCAATGGAAAAATGTGATGTGTCCATGTTACGTTTTGGGGCGTTTCCTCTCATAGGCACTAGGCCTATCCACACAAGTGAGGTACCATTTTTATTTGGAGACTTAGGGGAACACAGAATAGAAGAACAAGTGTTATTGCCAATTATCTTTCTCTACATTTATAATGTATAAGGCAGATAGTAAATGTGGTACAGATGCACATCATCTACACCTATGGATTCAAACCCATTGGTTTCAGGCTGGCACTAACAGACAATGACACGTACAGGTCAGTGTTTGACCTGCTTGCCAATTTCATTCTCTGTCAGAACTTGGTATATGTTCAATTTGCTGTATGATAAGTGCATTACAATCACAGCACTGCGCGTAACGGTGCCTGGGAAATATGCTATATTCTCACAGACTACCGTGTGTGCCAAACACTACCCTTCTTCATAGTTTATGGCATTCTCTTTAGGAAGCTTTGCAAAAATTTCCTAGCATGTCTGCCTTAATTTCAATGGTAGATATGATCATTTAGTTCGATGAATCGGCCTCACAAGGCATTTTTCAGACACCCCCAGCTTGCATCCACAAACTGGAAGGAGTTGGATTTAGCACACTGAGTGTGCTAAAGGCGCATGAAAACATGTCTTCCTGAGCCTCAGGTGGCTGTCATGGGAGTCATTAGTAAAGATTCCTTACACCTGCCTTCGGTAATATTCAGGAAGAAGGAGGCAGTTACTTGACAGTTGGTAAAATGTAGTCAAATGTATTCCGTCCTCTGGTGTATGAATGTGATGGGCCCTTGTCTGGCAGCGGTAAGTTGATGTGAGTGCAGTGGCTGGTTGGATTGGGCCAGTGGCCCGCGGTATGAAAGTGTTGTGTGTTGTGCGTGAATGGCATGTCAATGGTCCATAAAGCGGTTGGTGCCATGAAGTGGCTCCATGCCTCACCTTCAGAAGGCTTTGTTTCTATATTCAGATACTTTGATAAGTATTCATGCTTTGAAGCCATAATTTCTGGAGGTGCTAAAACCAACCAGTATGAGTGGTGGATTAACGTTAACATACTGCTACCAGGGGAGTCCAAGGGTGCATGACTTGCCTGGCTCTCACCAGTTTTCCTTCACCCAGAATCCCCTTGAAATCACAAACTTTGCTTAAAAAACACATTCTCCTTGCACTTCTGTCAGGGAAAGTCCTGGAACCACCTGGCAGCCACAAAAAACGTTGCCTCACTTGTGTGGGTGGCAAGTGACTGCGAAAGGGAAGTGCCCAAAATGCATTGTGGAGACATCAAAATTACCAATCACAAAACAGCCTGGTTTTGTAAGACGGTCCCCTGGGTCTTTGATCCTAGGCTTGGTGGCCATATAGGGAAACCTACCAAACCTAGGTATTTCTGAAAACATGACACCCGGGATGTGTGGATTGCACAAAGTTTTCTCACCCAAAAAACCTTCAAAGGTGAGACATTGATTAAAAACACTATTTTCCTTGCTTTTCCGTCACATAATCTACAGGAAAGTTCAGGGATCCACAAAATTCCTACCACCCAGTGTTTCCCCACTTATCCTGATAAAAGCACAACTCCACTTGTGTGCCTATGCCTAGTGCCCGCATCAGGAATGGATCACTCCAGGGTCATCAGTAGCCCTCATGCAAGGACTACCTTTGACCGTTGTGTGATCCATTCTTGTAACGGGCACTAGGCCCAGGCACACCAGTGGGATAGCGTTTTCATCGGGACAAGTTGGGGAACGTTAGGTTGTAATATGTTTGTGGATTCATGCATATTTCTGCAGTTTACATCACAGAAATGCAAGGAAAAATACTGTTTTTATTCGATGTTTCAGCTTTGCAGGGTATGATGGGTAAATAAAATTTGGGAGATCCACACAAGCAACACCTCCGTGGACTCCCTCAGATGTCTATTTTTTAGAAATGTCCGGGTTTGGTAGGTTTCCCTAAATGGTTCCAGATCCTAGGACAATTTAGTAAACTCACCTCAGTTATCATTATTGCCACAGTATGTTTTGGGCTTTTCCTGTCGCTGGCACTAGGCCCACCAACACAAGTGAGGTACCATTTTTGTTGGGAGACTTGGGGAAATGCTGGGTGGAAGGAAGTTTATGGCTTCCCTCAGGTTCCAGAACTTTGCAGCACCGAAATGAGGAAAAAGTGTCTTTTTAGCCAAATGTTGAGGTTTGCAAAGGATTCTGGGTGCCATAATCCAGTGAGAGACCCACAAATCACCCCATCCTGGATTTCTCTATGTGTCTAGTTTCTAAAAACGGGTAGGTTTGGTAGGTTTTCCTAGATGCCAGAAGAGCTACAGCCCAAAATCTACAGCTAGGCACTTTGCAAAAAACACCAGTTTTCAATGGAAAAATGTGATGTGTCCATGTTACGTTTTGGGGCGTTTCCTCTCATAGGCACTAGGCCTATCCACACAAGTGAGGTACCATTTTTATTTGGAGACTTAGGGGAACACAGAATAGAAGAACAAGTGTTATTGCCAATTATCTTTCTCTACATTTATAATGTATAAGGCAGATAGTAAATGTGGTACAGATGCACATCATCTACACCTATGGATTCAAACCCATTGGTTTCAGGCTGGCACTAACAGACAATGACACGTACAGGTCAGTGTTTGACCTGCTTGCCAATTTCATTCTCTGTCAGAACTTAGTATATGTTCAATTTGCTGTATGATAAGTGCATTACAATCACAGCACTGCGCGTAACGGTGCCTGGGAAATATGCTATATTCTCACAGACTACCGTGTGTGCCAAACACTACCCTTCTTCATAGTTTATGGCATTCTCTTTAGGAAGCTTTGCAAAAATTTCCTAGCATGTCTGCCTTAATTTCAATGGTAGATATGATCATTTAGTTCGATGAATGGGCCTCACAAGGCATTTTTCAGACACCCCCAGCTTGCATCCACAAACTGGAAGGAGTTGGATTTAGCACAGTGAGTGTGCTAAAGGCGCATGAAAACATGTCTTCCTGAGCCTCAGGTGGCTGTCATGGGAGTCATTAGTAAAGATTCCTTACACCTGCCTTCGGTAATATTCAGGAAGAAGGAGGCAGTTACTTGACAGTTGGTAAAATGTAGTCAAATGTATTCCGTTCTCTGGTGTATGAATGTGATGGGCCCTTGTCTGGCAGCGGTAAGTTGATGTGAGTGCAGTGGCTGGTTGGATTGGGCCAGTGGCCCACGGTATGAAAGTGTTGTGCGTGAATGGCATGTCAATGGTCCATAAAGCGGTTGGTGCCATGAAGTGGCTCCATGCCTCACCTTCAGAAGGCTTTGTTTCTATATTCAGATACTTTGATAAGTATTCATGCTTTGAAGCCATAATTTCTGGAGGTGCTAAAACCAACCAATATGAGTGGTGGATTAACGTTAACATACTGCTACCAGGGGAGTCCAAGGGTGCATGACTTGCCTGGCTCTCACCAGTTTTCCTTCACCCAGAATCCCCTTGAAATCACAAACTTTGCTTAAAAAACACATTCTCCTTGCACTTCTGTCAGGGAAAGTCCTGGAACCACCTGGCAGCCACAAAAAACGTTGCCTCACTTGTGTGGGTGGCAAGTGACTGCAAAAGGGAAGTGCCCAAAATGCATTGTGGAGACATCAAAATTACCAATCACAAAACAGCCTGGTTTTGTAAGACGGTCCCCTGGGTCTTTGATCCTAGGCTTGGTGGCCATATAGGGAAACCTACCAAACCTAGGTATTTCTGAAAACATGACACCCGGGATGTGTGGATTGCACAAAGTTTTCTCACCCAGAAAACCTTCAAAGGTGAGACATTGATTAAAAACACTATTTTCCTTGCTTTTCCGTCACATAATCTACAGGAAAGTTCAGGGATCCACAAAATTCCTACCACCCAGTGTTTCCCCACTTATCCTGATAAAAGCACAACTCCACTTGTGTGCCTATGCCTAGTGCCCGCATCAGGAATGGATCACTCCAGGGTCATCAGTAGCCCTCATGCAAGGACTACCTTTGACCGTTGTGTGATCCATTCTTGTAACGGGCACTAGGCCCAGGCACACCAGTGGGATAGCGTTTTCATCGGGACAAGTTGGGGAACGTTAGGTTGTAATATGTTTGTGGATTCATGCATATTTCTGCAGTTTACATCACAGAAATGCAAGGAAAAATACTGTTTTTATTCGATGTTTCAGCTTTGCAGGGTATGATGGGTAAATAAAATTTGGGAGATCCACACAAGCAACACCTCCGTGGACTCCCTCAGATGTCTATTTTTTAGAAATGTCCGGGTTTGGTAGGTTTCCCTAAATGGTTCCAGATCCTAGGACAATTTAGTAAACTCACCTCAGTTATCATTATTGCCACAGTATGTTTTGGGCTTTTCCTGTCGCTGGCACTAGGCCCACCAACACAAGTGAGGTACCATTTTTGTTGGGAGACTTGGGGAAATGCTGGGTGGAAGGAAGTTTATGGCTTCCCTCAGGTTCCAGAACTTTGCAGCACCGAAATTTGAGGAAAAAGTGTCTTTTTAGCCAAATGTTGAGGTTTGCAAAGGATTCTGGGTGCCATAATCCAGTGAGAGACCCACAAATCACCCCATCCTGGATTTCTCTATGTGTCTAGTTTCTAAAAACGGGTAGGTTTGGTAGGTTTTCCTAGATGCCAGAAGAGCTACAGCCCAAAATCTACAGCTAGGCACTTTGCAAAAAACACCAGTTTTCAATGGAAAAATGTGATGTGTCCATGTTACGTTTTGGGGCGTTTCCTCTCATAGGCACTAGGCCTATCCACACAAGTGAGGTACCATTTTTATTTGGAGACTTAGGGGAACACAGAATAGAAGAACAAGTGTTATTGCCAATTATCTTTCTCTACATTTATAATGTATAAGGCAGATAGTAAATGTGGTACAGATGCACATCATCTACACCTATGGATTCAAACCCATTGGTTTCAGGCTGGCACTAACAGACAATGACACGTACAGGTCAGTGTTTGACCTGCTTGCCAATTTCATTCTCTGTCAGAACTTGGTATATGTTCAATTTGCTGTATGATAAGTGCATTACAATCACAGCACTGCGCGTAACGGTGCCTGGGAAATATGCTATATTCTCACAGACTACCGTGTGTGCCAAACACTACCCTTCTTCATAGTTTATGGCATTCTCTTTAGGAAGCTTTGCAAAAATTTCCTAGCATGTCTGCCTTAATTTCAATGGTAGATATGATCATTTAGTTCGATGAATGGGCCTCACAAGGCATTTTTCAGACACCCCCAGCTTGCATCCACAAACTGGAAGGAGTTGGATTTAGCACAGTGAGTGTGCTAAAGGCGCATGAAAACATGTCTTCCTGAGCCTCAGGTGGCTGTCATGGGAGTCATTAGTAAAGATTCCTTACACCTGCCTTCGGTAATATTCAGGAAGAAGGAGGCAGTTACTTGACAGTTGGTAAAATGTAGTCAAATGTATTCCGTCCTCTGGTGTATGAATGTGATGGGCCCTTGTCTGGCAGCGGTAAGTTGATGTGAGTGCAGTGGCTGGTTGGATTGGGCCAGTGGCCCGCGGTATGAAAGTGTTGTGTGTTGTGCGTGAATGGCATGTCAATGGTCCATAAAGCGGTTGGTGCCATGAAGTGGCTCCATGCCTCACCTTCAGAAGGCTTTGTTTCTATATTCAGATACTTTGATAAGTATTCATGCTTTGAAGCCATAATTTCTGGAGGTGCTAAAACCAACCAGTATGAGTGGTGGATTAACGTTAACATACTGCTACCAGGGGAGTCCAAGGGTGCATGACTTGCCTGGCTCTCACCAGTTTTCCTTCACCCAGAATCCCCTTGAAATCACAAACTTTGCTTAAAAAACACATTCTCCTTGCACTTCTGTCAGGGAAAGTCCTTGAACCACCTGGCAGCCACAAAAAACGTTGCCTCACTTGTGTGGGTGGCAAGTGACTGCGAAAGGGAAGTGCCCAAAATGCATTGTGGAGACATCAAAATTACCAATCACAAAACAGCCTGGTTTTGTAAGACGGTCCCCTGGGTCTTTGATCCTAGGCTTGGTGGCCATATAGGGAAACCTACCAAACCTAGGTATTTCTGAAAACATGACACCCGGGATGTGTGGATTGCACAAAGTTTTCTCACCCAGAAAACCTTCAAAGGTGAGACATTGATTAAAAACACTATTTTCCTTGCTTTTCCGTCACATAAACTACAGGAAAGTTCAGGGATCCACAAAATTCCTACCACCCAGTGTTTCCCCACTTATCCTGATAAAAGCACAACTCCACTTGTGTGCCTATGCCTAGTGCCCGCATCAGGAATGGATCACTCCAGGGTCATCAGTAGCCCTCATGCAAGGACTACCTTTGACCGTTGTGTGATCCATTCTTGTAACGGGCACTAGGCCCAGGCACACCAGTGGGATAGCGTTTTCATCGGGACAAGTTGGGGAACGTTAGGTTGTAATATGTTTGTGGATTCATGCATATTTCTGCAGTTTACATCACAGAAATGCAAGGAAAAATACTGTTTTTATTCGATGTTTCAGCTTTGCAGGGTATGATGGGTAAATAAAATTTGGGAGATCCACACAAGCAACACCTCCGTGGACTCCCTCAGATGTCTATTTTTTAGAAATGTCCGGGTTTGGTAGGTTTCCCTAAATGGTTCCAGATCCTAGGACAATTTAGTAAACTCACCTCAGTTATCATTATTGCCACAGTATGTTTTGGGCTTTTCCTGTCGCTGGCACTAGGCCCACCAACACAAGTGAGGTACCATTTTTGTTGGGAGACTTGGGGAAATGCTGGGTGGAAGGAAGTTTATGGCTTCCCTCAGGTTCCAGAACTTTGCAGCACCGAAATTTGAGGAAAAAGTGTCTTTTTAGCCAAATGTTGAGGTTTGCAAAGGATTCTGGGTGCCATAATCCAGTGAGAGACCCACAAATCACCCCATCCTGGATTTCTCTATGTGTCTAGTTTCTAAAAACGGGTAGGTTTGGTAGGTTTTCCTAGATGCCAGAAGAGCTACAGCCCAAAATCTACAGCTAGGCACTTTGCAAAAAACACCAGTTTTCAATGGAAAAATGTGATGTGTCCATGTTACGTTTTGGGGCGTTTCCTCTCATAGGCACTAGGCCTATCCACACAAGTGAGGTACCATTTTTATTTGGAGACTTAGGGGAACACAGAATAGAAGAACAAGTGTTATTGCCAATTATCTTTCTCTACATTTATAATGTATAAGGCAGATAGTAAATGTGGTACAGATGCACATCATCTACACCTATGGATTCAAACCCATTGGTTTCAGGCTGGCACTAACAGACAATGACACGTACAGGTCAGTGTTTGACCTGCTTGCCAATTTCATTCTCTGTCAGAACTTGGTATATGTTCAATTTGCTGTATGATAAGTGCATTACAATCACAGCACTGCGCGTAACGGTGCCTGGGAAATATGCTATATTCTCACAGACTACCGTGTGTGCCAAACACTACCCTTCTTCATAGTTTATGGCATTCTCTTTAGGAAGCTTTGCAAAAATTTCCTAGCATGTCTGCCTTAATTTCAATGGTAGATATGATCATTTAGTTCGATGAATGGGCCTCACAAGGCATTTTTCAGACACCCCCAGCTTGCATCCACAAACTGGAAGGAGTTGGATTTAGCACACTGAGTGTGCTAAAGGCGCATGAAAACATGTCTTCCTGAGCCTCAGGTGGCTGTCATGGGAGTCATTAGTAAAGATTCCTTACACCTGCCTTCGGTAATATTCAGGAAGAAGGAGGCAGTTACTTGACAGTTGGTAAAATGTAGTCAAATGTATTCCGTCCTCTGGTGTATGAATGTGATGGGCCCTTGTCTGGCAGCGGTAAGTTGATGTGAGTGCAGTGGCTGGTTGGATTGGGCCAGTGGCCCGCGGTATGAAAGTGTTGTGTGTTGTGCGTGAATGGCATGTCAATGGTCCATAAAGCGGTTGGTGCCATGAAGTGGCTCCATGCCTCACCTTCAGAAGGCTTTGTTTCTATATTCAGATACTTTGATAAGTATTCATGCTTTGAAGCCATAATTTCTGGAGGTGCTAAAACCAACCAGTATGAGTGGTGGATTAACGTTAACATACTGCTACCAGGGGAGTCCAAGGGTGCATGACTTGCCTGGCTCTCACCAGTTTTCCTTCACCCAGAATCCCCTTGAAATCACAAACTTTGCTTAAAAAACACATTCTCCTTGCACTTCTGTCAGGGAAAGTCCTGGAACCACCTGGCAGCCACAAAAAACGTTGCCTCACTTGTGTGGGTGGCAAGTGACTGCGAAAGGGAAGTGCCCAAAATGCATTGTGGAGACATCAAAATTACCAATCACAAAACAGCCTGGTTTTGTAAGACGGTCCCCTGGGTCTTTGATCCTAGGCTTGGTGGCCATATAGGGAAACCTACCAAACCTAGGTATTTCTGAAAACATGACACCCGGGATGTGTGGATTGCACAAAGTTTTCTCACCCAAAAAACCTTCAAAGGTGAGACATTGATTAAAAACACTATTTTCCTTGCTTTTCCGTCACATAATCTACAGGAAAGTTCAGGGATCCACAAAATTCCTACCACCCAGTGTTTCCCCACTTATCCTGATAAAAGCACAACTCCACTTGTGTGCCTATGCCTAGTGCCCGCATCAGGAATGGATCACTCCAGGGTCATCAGTAGCCCTCATGCAAGGACTACCTTTGACCGTTGTGTGATCCATTCTTGTAACGGGCACTAGGCCCAGGCACACCAGTGGGATAGCGTTTTCATCGGGACAAGTTGGGGAACGTTAGGTTGTAATATGTTTGTGGATTCATGCATATTTCTGCAGTTTACATCACAGAAATGCAAGGAAAAATACTGTTTTTATTCGATGTTTCAGCTTTGCAGGGTATGATGGGTAAATAAAATTTGGGAGATCCACACAAGCAACACCTCCGTGGACTCCCTCAGATGTCTATTTTTTAGAAATGTCCGGGTTTGGTAGGTTTCCCTAAATGGTTCCAGATCCTAGGACAATTTAGTAAACTCACCTCAGTTATCATTATTGCCACAGTATGTTTTGGGCTTTTCCTGTCGCTGGCACTAGGCCCACCAACACAAGTGAGGTACCATTTTTGTTGGGAGACTTGGGGAAATGCTGGGTGGAAGGAAGTTTATGGCTTCCCTCAGGTTCCAGAACTTTGCAGCACCGAAATGAGGAAAAAGTGTCTTTTTAGCCAAATGTTGAGGTTTGCAAAGGATTCTGGGTGCCATAATCCAGTGAGAGACCCACAAATCACCCCATCCTGGATTTCTCTATGTGTCTAGTTTCTAAAAACGGGTAGGTTTGGTAGGTTTTCCTAGATGCCAGAAGAGCTACAGCCCAAAATCTACAGCTAGGCACTTTGCAAAAAACACCAGTTTTCAATGGAAAAATGTGATGTGTCCATGTTACGTTTTGGGGCGTTTCCTCTCATAGGCACTAGGCCTATCCACACAAGTGAGGTACCATTTTTATTTGGAGACTTAGGGGAACACAGAATAGAAGAACAAGTGTTATTGCCAATTATCTTTCTCTACATTTATAATGTATAAGGCAGATAGTAAATGTGGTACAGATGCACATCATCTACACCTATGGATTCAAACCCATTGGTTTCAGGCTGGCACTAACAGACAATGACACGTACAGGTCAGTGTTTGACCTGCTTGCCAATTTCATTCTCTGTCAGAACTTAGTATATGTTCAATTTGCTGTATGATAAGTGCATTACAATCACAGCACTGCGCGTAACGGTGCCTGGGAAATATGCTATATTCTCACAGACTACCGTGTGTGCCAAACACTACCCTTCTTCATAGTTTATGGCATTCTCTTTAGGAAGCTTTGCAAAAATTTCCTAGCATGTCTGCCTTAATTTCAATGGTAGATATGATCATTTAGTTCGATGAATGGGCCTCACAAGGCATTTTTCAGACACCCCCAGCTTGCATCCACAAACTGGAAGGAGTTGGATTTAGCACAGTGAGTGTGCTAAAGGCGCATGAAAACATGTCTTCCTGAGCCTCAGGTGGCTGTCATGGGAGTCATTAGTAAAGATTCCTTACACCTGCCTTCGGTAATATTCAGGAAGAAGGAGGCAGTTACTTGACAGTTGGTAAAATGTAGTCAAATGTATTCCGTTCTCTGGTGTATGAATGTGATGGGCCCTTGTCTGGCAGCGGTAAGTTGATGTGAGTGCAGTGGCTGGTTGGATTGGGCCAGTGGCCCACGGTATGAAAGTGTTGTGCGTGAATGGCATGTCAATGGTCCATAAAGCGGTTGGTGCCATGAAGTGGCTCCATGCCTCACCTTCAGAAGGCTTTGTTTCTATATTCAGATACTTTGATAAGTATTCATGCTTTGAAGCCATAATTTCTGGAGGTGCTAAAACCAACCAATATGAGTGGTGGATTAACGTTAACATACTGCTACCAGGGGAGTCCAAGGGTGCATGACTTGCCTGGCTCTCACCAGTTTTCCTTCACCCAGAATCCCCTTGAAATCACAAACTTTGCTTAAAAAACACATTCTCCTTGCACTTCTGTCAGGGAAAGTCCTGGAACCACCTGGCAGCCACAAAAAACGTTGCCTCACTTGTGTGGGTGGCAAGTGACTGCAAAAGGGAAGTGCCCAAAATGCATTGTGGAGACATCAAAATTACCAATCACAAAACAGCCTGGTTTTGTAAGACGGTCCCCTGGGTCTTTGATCCTAGGCTTGGTGGCCATATAGGGAAACCTACCAAACCTAGGTATTTCTGAAAACATGACACCCGGGATGTGTGGATTGCACAAAGTTTTCTCACCCAGAAAACCTTCAAAGGTGAGACATTGATTAAAAACACTATTTTCCTTGCTTTTCCGTCACATAATCTACAGGAAAGTTCAGGGATCCACAAAATTCCTACCACCCAGTGTTTCCCCACTTATCCTGATAAAAGCACAACTCCACTTGTGTGCCTATGCCTAGTGCCCGCATCAGGAATGGATCACTCCAGGGTCATCAGTAGCCCTCATGCAAGGACTACCTTTGACCGTTGTGTGATCCATTCTTGTAACGGGCACTAGGCCCAGGCACACCAGTGGGATAGCGTTTTCATCGGGACAAGTTGGGGAACGTTAGGTTGTAATATGTTTGTGGATTCATGCATATTTCTGCAGTTTACATCACAGAAATGCAAGGAAAAATACTGTTTTTATTCGATGTTTCAGCTTTGCAGGGTATGATGGGTAAATAAAATTTGGGAGATCCACACAAGCAACACCTCCGTGGACTCCCTCAGATGTCTATTTTTTAGAAATGTCCGGGTTTGGTAGGTTTCCCTAAATGGTTCCAGATCCTAGGACAATTTAGTAAACTCACCTCAGTTATCATTATTGCCACAGTATGTTTTGGGCTTTTCCTGTCGCTGGCACTAGGCCCACCAACACAAGTGAGGTACCATTTTTGTTGGGAGACTTGGGGAAATGCTGGGTGGAAGGAAGTTTATGGCTTCCCTCAGGTTCCAGAACTTTGCAGCACCGAAATTTGAGGAAAAAGTGTCTTTTTAGCCAAATGTTGAGGTTTGCAAAGGATTCTGGGTGCCATAATCCAGTGAGAGACCCACAAATCACCCCATCCTGGATTTCTCTATGTGTCTAGTTTCTAAAAACGGGTAGGTTTGGTAGGTTTTCCTAGATGCCAGAAGAGCTACAGCCCAAAATCTACAGCTAGGCACTTTGCAAAAAACACCAGTTTTCAATGGAAAAATGTGATGTGTCCATGTTACGTTTTGGGGCGTTTCCTCTCATAGGCACTAGGCCTATCCACACAAGTGAGGTACCATTTTTATTTGGAGACTTAGGGGAACACAGAATAGAAGAACAAGTGTTATTGCCAATTATCTTTCTCTACATTTATAATGTATAAGGCAGATAGTAAATGTGGTACAGATGCACATCATCTACACCTATGGATTCAAACCCATTGGTTTCAGGCTGGCACTAACAGACAATGACACGTACAGGTCAGTGTTTGACCTGCTTGCCAATTTCATTCTCTGTCAGAACTTGGTATATGTTCAATTTGCTGTATGATAAGTGCATTACAATCACAGCACTGCGCGTAACGGTGCCTGGGAAATATGCTATATTCTCACAGACTACCGTGTGTGCCAAACACTACCCTTCTTCATAGTTTATGGCATTCTCTTTAGGAAGCTTTGCAAAAATTTCCTAGCATGTCTGCCTTAATTTCAATGGTAGATATGATCATTTAGTTCGATGAATGGGCCTCACAAGGCATTTTTCAGACACCCCCAGCTTGCATCCACAAACTGGAAGGAGTTGGATTTAGCACACTGAGTGTGCTAAAGGCGCATGAAAACATGTCTTCCTGAGCCTCAGGTGGCTGTCATGGGAGTCATTAGTAAAGATTCCTTACACCTGCCTTCGGTAATATTCAGGAAGAAGGAGGCAGTTACTTGACAGTTGGTAAAATGTAGTCAAATGTATTCCGTCCTCTGGTGTATGAATGTGATGGGCCCTTGTCTGGCAGCGGTAAGTTGATGTGAGTGCAGTGGCTGGTTGGATTGGGCCAGTGGCCCGCGGTATGAAAGTGTTGTGTGTTGTGCGTGAATGGCATGTCAATGGTCCATAAAGCGGTTGGTGCCATGAAGTGGCTCCATGCCTCACCTTCAGAAGGCTTTGTTTCTATATTCAGATACTTTGATAAGTATTCATGCTTTGAAGCCATAATTTCTGGAGGTGCTAAAACCAACCAGTATGAGTGGTGGATTAACGTTAACATACTGCTACCAGGGGAGTCCAAGGGTGCATGACTTGCCTGGCTCTCACCAGTTTTCCTTCACCCAGAATCCCCTTGAAATCACAAACTTTGCTTAAAAAACACATTCTCCTTGCACTTCTGTCAGGGAAAGTCCTGGAACCACCTGGCAGCCACAAAAAACGTTGCCTCACTTGTGTGGGTGGCAAGTGACTGCGAAAGGGAAGTGCCCAAAATGCATTGTGGAGACATCAAAATTACCAATCACAAAACAGCCTGGTTTTGTAAGACGGTCCCCTGGGTCTTTGATCCTAGGCTTGGTGGCCATATAGGGAAACCTACCAAACCTAGGTATTTCTGAAAACATGACACCCGGGATGTGTGGATTGCACAAAGTTTTCTCACCCAAAAAACCTTCAAAGGTGAGACATTGATTAAAAACACTATTTTCCTTGCTTTTCCGTCACATAATCTACAGGAAAGTTCAGGGATCCACAAAATTCCTACCACCCAGTGTTTCCCCACTTATCCTGATAAAAGCACAACTCCACTTGTGTGCCTATGCCTAGTGCCCGCATCAGGAATGGATCACTCCAGGGTCATCAGTAGCCCTCATGCAAGGACTACCTTTGACCGTTGTGTGATCCATTCTTGTAACGGGCACTAGGCCCAGGCACACCAGTGGGATAGCGTTTTCATCGGGACAAGTTGGGGAACGTTAGGTTGTAATATGTTTGTGGATTCATGCATATTTCTGCAGTTTACATCACAGAAATGCAAGGAAAAATACTGTTTTTATTCGATGTTTCAGCTTTGCAGGGTATGATGGGTAAATAAAATTTGGGAGATCCACACAAGCAACACCTCCGTGGACTCCCTCAGATGTCTATTTTTTAGAAATGTCCGGGTTTGGTAGGTTTCCCTAAATGGTTCCAGATCCTAGGACAATTTAGTAAACTCACCTCAGTTATCATTATTGCCACAGTATGTTTTGGGCTTTTCCTGTCGCTGGCACTAGGCCCACCAACACAAGTGAGGTACCATTTTTGTTGGGAGACTTGGGGAAATGCTGGGTGGAAGGAAGTTTATGGCTTCCCTCAGGTTCCAGAACTTTGCAGCACCGAAATGAGGAAAAAGTGTCTTTTTAGCCAAATGTTGAGGTTTGCAAAGGATTCTGGGTGCCATAATCCAGTGAGAGACCCACAAATCACCCCATCCTGGATTTCTCTATGTGTCTAGTTTCTAAAAACGGGTAGGTTTGGTAGGTTTTCCTAGATGCCAGAAGAGCTACAGCCCAAAATCTACAGCTAGGCACTTTGCAAAAAACACCAGTTTTCAATGGAAAAATGTGATGTGTCCATGTTACGTTTTGGGGCGTTTCCTCTCATAGGCACTAGGCCTATCCACACAAGTGAGGTACCATTTTTATTTGGAGACTTAGGGGAACACAGAATAGAAGAACAAGTGTTATTGCCAATTATCTTTCTCTACATTTATAATGTATAAGGCAGATAGTAAATGTGGTACAGATGCACATCATCTACACCTATGGATTCAAACCCATTGGTTTCAGGCTGGCACTAACAGACAATGACACGTACAGGTCAGTGTTTGACCTGCTTGCCAATTTCATTCTCTGTCAGAACTTAGTATATGTTCAATTTGCTGTATGATAAGTGCATTACAATCACAGCACTGCGCGTAACGGTGCCTGGGAAATATGCTATATTCTCACAGACTACCGTGTGTGCCAAACACTACCCTTCTTCATAGTTTATGGCATTCTCTTTAGGAAGCTTTGCAAAAATTTCCTAGCATGTCTGCCTTAATTTCAATGGTAGATATGATCATTTAGTTCGATGAATGGGCCTCACAAGGCATTTTTCAGACACCCCCAGCTTGCATCCACAAACTGGAAGGAGTTGGATTTAGCACAGTGAGTGTGCTAAAGGCGCATGAAAACATGTCTTCCTGAGCCTCAGGTGGCTGTCATGGGAGTCATTAGTAAAGATTCCTTACACCTGCCTTCGGTAATATTCAGGAAGAAGGAGGCAGTTACTTGACAGTTGGTAAAATGTAGTCAAATGTATTCCGTTCTCTGGTGTATGAATGTGATGGGCCCTTGTCTGGCAGCGGTAAGTTGATGTGAGTGCAGTGGCTGGTTGGATTGGGCCAGTGGCCCACGGTATGAAAGTGTTGTGCGTGAATGGCATGTCAATGGTCCATAAAGCGGTTGGTGCCATGAAGTGGCTCCATGCCTCACCTTCAGAAGGCTTTGTTTCTATATTCAGATACTTTGATAAGTATTCATGCTTTGAAGCCATAATTTCTGGAGGTGCTAAAACCAACCAATATGAGTGGTGGATTAACGTTAACATACTGCTACCAGGGGAGTCCAAGGGTGCATGACTTGCCTGGCTCTCACCAGTTTTCCTTCACCCAGAATCCCCTTGAAATCACAAACTTTGCTTAAAAAACACATTCTCCTTGCACTTCTGTCAGGGAAAGTCCTGGAACCACCTGGCAGCCACAAAAAACGTTGCCTCACTTGTGTGGGTGGCAAGTGACTGCGAAAGGGAAGTGCCCAAAATGCATTGTGGAGACATCAAAATTACCAATCACAAAACAGCCTGGTTTTGTAAGACGGTCCCCTGGGTCTTTGATCCTAGGCTTGGTGGCCATATAGGGAAACCTACCAAACCTAGGTATTTCTGAAAACATGACACCCGGGATGTGTGGATTGCACAAAGTTTTCTCACCCAGAAAACCTTCAAAGGTGAGACATTGATTAAAAACACTATTTTCCTTGCTTTTCCGTCACATAATCTACAGGAAAGTTCAGGGATCCACAAAATTCCTACCACCCAGTGTTTCCCCACTTATCCTGATAAAAGCACAACTCCACTTGTGTGCCTATGCCTAGTGCCCGCATCAGGAATGGATCACTCCAGGGTCATCAGTAGCCCTCATGCAAGGACTACCTTTGACCGTTGTGTGATCCATTCTTGTAACGGGCACTAGGCCCAGGCACACCAGTGGGATAGCGTTTTCATCGGGACAAGTTGGGGAACGTTAGGTTGTAATATGTTTGTGGATTCATGCATATTTCTGCAGTTTACATCACAGAAATGCAAGGAAAAATACTGTTTTTATTCGATGTTTCAGCTTTGCAGGGTATGATGGGTAAATAAAATTTGGGAGATCCACACAAGCAACACCTCCGTGGACTCCCTCAGATGTCTATTTTTTAGAAATGTCCGGGTTTGGTAGGTTTCCCTAAATGGTTCCAGATCCTAGGACAATTTAGTAAACTCACCTCAGTTATCATTATTGCCACAGTATGTTTTGGGCTTTTCCTGTCGCTGGCACTAGGCCCACCAACACAAGTGAGGTACCATTTTTGTTGGGAGACTTGGGGAAATGCTGGGTGGAAGGAAGTTTATGGCTTCCCTCAGGTTCCAGAACTTTGCAGCACCGAAATTTGAGGAAAAAGTGTCTTTTTAGCCAAATGTTGAGGTTTGCAAAGGATTCTGGGTGCCATAATCCAGTGAGAGACCCACAAATCACCCCATCCTGGATTTCTCTATGTGTCTAGTTTCTAAAAACGGGTAGGTTTGGTAGGTTTTCCTAGATGCCAGAAGAGCTACAGCCCAAAATCTACAGCTAGGCACTTTGCAAAAAACACCAGTTTTCAATGGAAAAATGTGATGTGTCCATGTTACGTTTTGGGGCGTTTCCTCTCATAGGCACTAGGCCTATCCACACAAGTGAGGTACCATTTTTATTTGGAGACTTAGGGGAACACAGAATAGAAGAACAAGTGTTATTGCCAATTATCTTTCTCTACATTTATAATGTATAAGGCAGATAGTAAATGTGGTACAGATGCACATCATCTACACCTATGGATTCAAACCCATTGGTTTCAGGCTGGCACTAACAGACAATGACACGTACAGGTCAGTGTTTGACCTGCTTGCCAATTTCATTCTCTGTCAGAACTTAGTATATGTTCAATTTGCTGTATGATAAGTGCATTACAATCACAGCACTGCGCTTAACGGTGCCTGGGAAATATGCTATATTCTCACAGACTACCGTGTGTGCCAAACACTACCCTTCTTCATAGTTTATGGCATTCTCTTTAGGAAGCTTTGCAAAAATTTCCTAGCATGTCTGCCTTAATTTCAATGGTAGATATGATCATTTAGTTCGATGAATGGGCCTCAAAAGGCATTTTTCAGACACCCCCAGCTTGCATCCACAAACTGGAAGGAGTTGGATTTAGCACAGTGAGTGTGCTAAAGGCGCATGAAAACATGTCTTCCTGAGCCTCAGGTGGCTGTCATGGGAGTCATTAGTAAAGATTCCTTACACCTGCCTTCGGTAATATTCAGGAAGAAGGAGGCAGTTACTTGACAGTTGGTAAAATGTAGTCAAATGTATTCCGTCCTCTGGTGTATGAATGTGATGGGCCCTTGTCTGGCAGCGGTAAGTTGATGTGAGTGCAGTGGCTGGTTGGATTGGGCCAGTGGCCCGCGGTATGAAAGTGTTGTGTGTTGTGCGTGAATGGCATGTCAATGGTCCATAAAGCGGTTGGTGCCATGAAGTGGCTCCATGCCTCACCTTCAGAAGGCTTTGTTTCTATATTCAGATACTTTGATAAGTATTCATGCTTTGAAGCCATAATTTCTGGAGGTGCTAAAACCAACCAGTATGAGTGGTGGATTAACGTTAACATACTGCTACCAGGGGAGTCCAAGGGTGCATGACTTGCCTGGCTCTCACCAGTTTTCCTTCACCCAGAATCCCCTTGAAATCACAAACTTTGCTTAAAAAACACATTCTCCTTGCACTTCTGTCAGGGAAAGTCCTGGAACCACCTGGCAGCCACAAAAAACGTTGCCTCACTTGTGTGGGTGGCAAGTGACTGCGAAAGGGAAGTGCCCAAAATGCATTGTGGAGACATCAAAATTACCAATCACAAAACAGCCTGGTTTTGTAAGACGGTCCCCTGGGTCTTTGATCCTAGGCTTGGTGGCCATATAGGGAAACCTACCAAACCTAGGTATTTCTGAAAACATGACACCCGGGATGTGTGGATTGCACAAAGTTTTCTCACCCAGAAAACCTTCAAAGGTGAGACATTGATTAAAAACACTATTTTCCTTGCTTTTCCGTCACATAATCTACAGGAAAGTTCAGGGATCCACAAAATTCCTACCACCCAGTGTTTCCCCACTTATCCTGATAAAAGCACAACTCCACTTGTGTGCCTATACCTAGTGCCCGCATCAGGAATGGATCACTCCAGGGTCATCAGTAGCCCTCATGCAAGGACTACCTTTGACCGTTGTGTGATCCATTCTTGTAACGGGCACTAGGCCCAGGCACACCAGTGGGATAGCGTTTTCATCGGGACAAGTTGGGGAACGTTAGGTTGTAATATGTTTGTGGATTCATGCATATTTCTGCAGTTTACATCACAGAAATGCAAGGAAAAATACTGTTTTTATTCGATGTTTCAGCTTTGCAGGGTATGATGGGTAAATAAAATTTGGGAGATCCACACAAGCAACACCTCCGTGGACTCCCTCAGATGTCTATTTTTTAGAAATGTCCGGGTTTGGTAGGTTTCCCTAAATGGTTCCAGATCCTAGGACAATTTAGTAAACTCACCTCAGTTATCATTATTGCCACAGTATGTTTTGGGCTTTTCCTGTCGCTGGCACTAGGCCCACCAACACAAGTGAGGTACCATTTTTGTTGGGAGACTTGGGGAAATGCTGGGTGGAAGGAAGTTTATGGCTTCCCTCAGGTTCCAGAACTTTGCAGCACCGAAATTTGAGGAAAAAGTGTCTTTTTAGCCAAATGTTGAGGTTTGCAAAGGATTCTGGGTGCCATAATCCAGTGAGAGACCCACAAATCACCCCATCCTGGATTTCTCTATGTGTCTAGTTTCTAAAAACGGGTAGGTTTGGTAGGTTTTCCTAGATGCCAGAAGAGCTACAGCCCAAAATCTACAGCTAGGCACTTTGCAAAAAACACCAGTTTTCAATGGAAAAATGTGATGTGTCCATGTTACGTTTTGGGGCGTTTCCTCTCATAGGCACTAGGCCTATCCACACAAGTGAGGTACCATTTTTATTTGGAGACTTAGGGGAACACAGAATAGAAGAACAAGTGTTATTGCCAATTATCTTTCTCTACATTTATAATGTATAAGGCAGATAGTAAATGTGGTACAGATGCACATCATCTACACCTATGGATTCAAACCCATTGGTTTCAGGCTGGCACTAACAGACAATGACACGTACAGGTCAGTGTTTGACCTGCTTGCCAATTTCATTCTCTGTCAGAACTTGGTATATGTTCAATTTGCTGTATGATAAGTGCATTACAATCACAGCACTGCGCGTAACGGTGCCTGGGAAATATGCTATATTCTCACAGACTACCGTGTGTGCCAAACACTACCCTTCTTCATAGTTTATGGCATTCTCTTTAGGAAGCTTTGCAAAAATTTCCTAGCATGTCTGCCTTAATTTCAATGGTAGATATGATCATTTAGTTCGATGAATGGGCCTCACAAGGCATTTTTCAGACACCCCCAGCTTGCATCCACAAACTGGAAGGAGTTGGATTTAGCACAGTGAGTGTGCTAAAGGCGCATGAAAACATGTCTTCCTGAGCCTCAGGTGGCTGTCATGGGAGTCATTAGTAAAGATTCCTTACACCTGCCTTCGGTAATATTCAGGAAGAAGGAGGCAGTTACTTGACAGTTGGTAAAATGTAGTCAAATGTATTCCGTTCTCTGGTGTATGAATGTGATGGGCCCTTGTCTGGCAGCGGTAAGTTGATGTGAGTGCAGTGGCTGGTTGGATTGGGCCAGTGGCCCACGGTATGAAAGTGTTGTGCGTGAATGGCATGTCAATGGACCATAAAGCGGTTGGTGCCATGAAGTGGCTCCATGCCTTACCTTCAGAAGGCTTTGTTTCTATATTCAGATACTTTGATAAGTATTCATGCTTTGAAGCCATCATTTCTGGAGGTGCTAAAACCAACCAGTATGAGTGGTGGATTAACGTTAACATACTGCTACCAGGGGAGTCCAAGGGTGCATGACTTGCCTGGCTCTCACCAGTTTTCCTTCACCCAGAATCCCCTTGAAATCACAAACTTTGCTTAAAAAACACATTCTCCTTGCACTTCTGTCAGGGAAAGTCCTTGAACCACCTGGCAGCCACAAAAAACGTTGCCTCACTTGTGTGGGTGGCAAGTGACTGCGAAAGGGAAGTGCCCAAAATGCATTGTGGAGACATCAAAATTACCAATCACAAAACAGCCTGGTTTTGTAAGACGGTCCCCTGGGTCTTTGATCCTAGGCTTGGTGGCCATATAGGGAAACCTACCAAACCTAGGTATTTCTGAAAACATGACACCCGGGATGTGTGGATTGCACAAAGTTTTCTCACCCAGAAAACCGTCAAAGGTGAGACATTGATTAAAAACACTATTTTCCTTGCTTTTCCGTCACATAAACTACAGGAAAGTACAGGGATCCACAAACTTCCTACCACCCAGTGTTTCCCCACTTATCCTGATAAAAGCACAATTCCACTTGTGTGCCTATGCCTAGTGCCCGCATCAGGAATGGATCACTCCAGGGTCATCAGTAGCCCTCATGCAAGGACTATCATTGACCCTTGTGTGATCCATTCTTGTAACGGGCACTAGGCCCAGGCACACCAGTGGGATAGCGTTTTCATCGGGACAAGTTGGGGAACGTTAGGTTGTAATATGTTTGTGGATTCAGGCATATTTCTGCAGTTTACTTCACAGAAATGCAAGGAAAAATACTGTTTTTATTCAATGTTTCAGCTTTGCAGGGTATGATGGGTAAAAAAAATTGGGGAGATCCACACAAGCAACACCTCCGTGGACTCCCTCAGATGTCTATTTTTTAGAAATGTCCGGGTTTGGTAGGTTTCCCTAAATGGTTCCAGATCCTAGGACAATTTAGTAAACTCACCTCAGTTATCATTATTGCCACAGTATGTTTTAGGCTTTTCCTGTCGCTGGCACTAGGCCCACCAACACAAGTGAGGTACCATTTTGGTTGGGAGACTTGGGGAAATGCTGGGTGGAAGGAAGTTTATGGCTTCCCTCAGGTTCCAGAACTTTGCAGCACCGAAATTTGAGGAAAAAGTGTCCTTTTAGCCAAATGTTGAGGTTTGGAAAGGATTCTGGGTGCCATAATCCAGTGAGAGACCCACAAATCACCCCATCCTGGATTTCTCTATGTGTCTAGTTTCTAAAAACGGGTAGGTTTGGTAGGTTTTCCTAGATGCCAGAAGAGCTACAGCCCAAAATCTACAGCTAGGCACTTTGCAAAAAACACCAGTTTTCAATGGAAAAATGTGATGTGTTCATGTTACGTTTTGGGGCGTTTCCTCTCATAGGCACTAGGCCTATCCACACAAGTGAGGTACCATTTTTATTTGGAGACTTAGGGGAACACAGAATAGAAGAACAAGTGTTATTGCCAATTATCTTTCTCTACATTTATAATGTATAAGGCAGATAGTAAATCTGGTACAGATGCACATCATCTACACCTATGGATTCAAACCCATTGGTTTCAGGCTGGCACTAACAGACAATGACACGTACAGGTCAGTGTTTGACCTGCTTGCCAATTTCATTCTCTGTCAGAACTTAGTATATGTTCAATTTGCTGTATGATAAGTGCATTACAATCACAGCACTGCGCTTAACGGTGCCTGGGAAATATGCTATATTCTCACAGACTACCCTGTGTGCCAAACACTACCCTTCTTCATAGTTTATGGCATTATCTTTAGGAAGCTTTGCAAAAATTTCCTAGCATGTCTGCCTTAATTTCAATGGTAGATATGATCATTTAGTTCGATGAATGGGCCTCACAAGGCATTTTTCAGACACCCCCAGCTTGCATCCACAAACTGGAAGGAGTTGGATTTAGCACAGTGAGTGTGCTAAAGGCGCATGAAAACATGTCTTCCTGAGCCTCAGGTGGCTGTCATGGGAGTCATTAGTAAAGATTCCTTACACCTGCCTTCGGTAATATTCAGGAACAAGGAGGCAGTTACTTGACAGTTGGTAAAATGTAGTCAAATGTATTCCGTTCTCTGGTGTATGAATGTGATGGGCCCTTGTCTGGCAGCGGTAAGTTGATGTGAGTGCAGTGGCTGGTTGGATTGGGCCAGTGGCCCACGGTATGAAAGTGTTGTGCGTGAATGGCATGTCAATGGACCATAAAGCGGTTGGTGCCATGAAGTGGCTCCATGCCTTACCTTCAGAAGGCTTTGTTTCTATATTCAGATACTTTGATAAGTATTCATGCTTTGAAGCCATCATTTCTGGAGGTGCTAAAACCAACAAGTATGAGTGGTGGATTAACGTTAACATACTGCTACCAGGGGAGTCCAAGGGTGCATGACTTGCCTGGCTCTCACCAGTTTTCCTTCACCCAGAATCCCCTTGAAATCACAAACTTTGCTTAAAAAACACATTCTCCTTGCACTTCTGTCAGGGAAAGTCCTTGAACCACCTGGCAGCCACAAAAAACGTTGCCTCACTTGTGTGGGTGGCAAGTGACTGCGAAAGGGAAGTGCCCAAAATGCATTGTGGAGACATCAAAATTACCAATCACAAAACAGCCTGGTTTTGTAAGACGGTCCCCTGGGTCTTTGATCCTAGGCTTGGTGGCCATATAGGGAAACCTACCAAACCTAGGTATTTCTGAAAACATGACACCCGGGATGTGTGGATTGCACAAAGTTTTCTCACCCAGAAAACCTTCAAAGGTGAGACATTGATTAAAAACACTATTTTCCTTGCTTTTCCGTCACATAAACTACAGGAAAGTACAGGGATCCACAAACTTCCTACCACCCAGTGTTTCCCCACTTATCCTGATAAAAGCACAACTCCACTTGTGTGCCTATGCCTAGTGCCCGCATCAGGAATGGATCACTCCAGGGTCATCAGTAGCCCTCATGCAAGGACTATCATTGACCCTTGTGTGATCCATTCTTGTAACGGGCACTAGGCCCAGGCACACCAGTGGGATAGCGTTTTCATCGGGACAAGTTGGGGAACGTTAGGTTGTAATATGTTTGTGGATTCATGCATATTTCTGCAGTTTACTTCACAGAAATGCAAGGAAAAATACTGTTTTTATTCAATGTTTCAGCTTTGCAGGGTATGATGGGTAAAAAAAATTGGGGAGATCCACACAAGCAACACCTCCGTGGACTCCCTCAGATGTCTATTTTTTAGAAATGTCCGGGTTTGGTAGGTTTCCCTAAATGGTTCCAGATCCTAGGACAATTTAGTAAACTCACCTCAGTTATCATTATTGCCACAGTATGTTTTGGGCTTTTCCTGTCGCTGGCACTAGGCCCACCAACACAAGTGAGGTACCATTTTTGTTGAGAGACTTGGGGAAATGCTGGGTGGAAGGAAGTTTATGGCTTCCCTCAGGTTCCAGAACTTTGCAGCACCGAAATTTGAGGAAAAAGTGTCCTTATAGCCAAATGTTGAGGTTTGGAAAGGATTCTGGGTGCCATAATCCAGTGAGAGACCCACAAATCACCCCATCCTGGATTTCTCTATGTGTCTAGTTTCTAAAAACGGGTAGGTTTGGTAGGTTTTCCTAGATGCCAGAAGAGCTACAGCCCAAAATCTACAGCTAGGCACTTTGCAAAAAACACCAGTTTTCAATGGAAAAATGTGATGTGTCCATGTTACGTTTTGGGGCGTTTCCTCTCATAGGCACTAGGCCTATCCACACAAGTGAGGTACCATTTTTATTTGGAGACTTAGGGGAACACAGAATAGAAGAACAAGTGTTATTGCCAATTATCTTTCTCTACATTTATAATGTATAAGGCAGATAGTAAATGTGGTACAGATGCACATCATCTACACCTATGGATTCAAACCCATTGGTTTCAGGCTGGCACTAACAGACAATGACACGTACAGGTCAGTGTTTGACCTGCTTGCCAATTTCATTCTCTGTCAGAACTTAGTATATGTTCAATTTGCTGTATGATAAGTGCATTACAATCACAGCACTGCGCGTAACGGTGCCTGGGAAATATGCTATATTCTCACAGACTACCGTGTGTGCCAAACACTACCCTTCTTCATAGTTTATGGCATTCTCTTTAGGTAGCTTTGCAAAAATTTCCTAGCATGTCTGCCTTAATTTCAATGGTAGATATGATCATTTAGTTCGATGAATGGGCCTCACAAGGCATTTTTCAGACACCCCCAGCTTGCATCCACAAACTGGAAGGAGTTGGATTTAGCACAGTGAGTGTGCCAAAGGCGCATGAAAACATGTCTTCCTGAGCCTCAGGTGGCTGTCATGGGAGTCATTAGTAAAGATTCCTTACACCTGCCTTCGGTAATATTCAGGAAGAAGGAGGCAGTTACTTGACAGTTGGTAAAATGTAGTCAAATGTATTCCGTCCTCTGGTGTATGAATGTGATGGGCCCTTGTCTGGCAGCGGTAAGTTGATGTGAGTGCAGTGGCTGGTTGGATTGGGCCAGTGGCCCGCGGTATGAAAGTGTTGTGTGTTGTGCGTGAATGGCATATCAATGGACCATAAAGCGGTTGGTGCCATGAAGTGGCTCCATGCCTCACCTTCAGAAGGCTTTGTTTCTATATTCAGATACTTTGATAAGTATTCATGCTTTGAAGCCATAATTTCTGGAGGTGCTAAAACCAACCAGTATGAGTGGTGGATTAACGTTAACATACTGCTACCAGGGGAGTCCAAGGGTGCATGACTTGCCTGGCTCTCACCAGTTTTCCTCCACCCAGAATCCCCTTGAAATCACAAACTTTGCTTAAAAAACACATTCTCCTTGCACTTCTGTCAGGGAAAGTCCTGGAACCACCTGGCAGCCACAAAAAACGTTGCCTCACTTGTGTGGGTGGCAAGTAACTGCGAAAGGGAAGTGCCCAAAATGCATTGTGGAGACATCAAAATTACCAATCACAAAACAGCCTGGTTTTGTAAGACGGTCCCCTGGGTCTTTGATCCTAGGCTTGGTGGCCATATAGGGAAACCTACCAAACCTAGGTATTTCTGAAAACATGACACCCGGGATGTGTGGATTGCACAAAGTTTTCTCACCCAGAAAACCTTCAAAGGTGAGACATTGATTAAAAACACTATTTTCCTTGCTTTTCCGTCACATAAACTACAGGAAAGTTCAGGGATCCACAAAATTCCTACCACCCAGTGTTTCCCCACTTATCCTGATAAAAGCACAACTCCACTTGTGTGCCTATGCCTAGTGCCCGCATCAGGAATGGATCACTCCAGGGTCATCAGTAGCCCTCATGCAAGGACTACCTTTGACCGTTGTGTGATCCATTCTTGTAACGGGCACTAGGCCCAGGCACACCAGTGGGATAGCGTTTTCATCGGGACAAGTTGGGGAACGTTAGGTTGTAATATGTTTGTGGATTCATGCATATTTCTGCAGTTTACATCACAGAAATGCAAGGAAAAATACTGTTTTTATTCGATGTTTCAGCTTTGCAGGGTATGATGGGTAAATAAAATTTGGGAGATCCACACAAGCAACACTTCCGTGGACTCCCTCAGATGTCTATTTTTTAGAAATGTCCGGGTTTGGTAGGTTTCCCTAAATGGTTCCAGATCCTAGGACAATTTAGTAAACTCACCTCAGTTATCATTATTGCCACAGTATGTTTTGGGCTTTTCCTGTCGCTGGCGCTAGGCCCACCAACACAAGTGAGGTACCATTTTTGTTGGGAGACTTGGGGAAATGCTGGGTGGAAGGAAGTTTATGGCTTCCCTCAGGTTCCAGAACTTTGCAGCACCGAAATTTGAGGAAAAAGTGTCTTTTTAGCCAAATGTTGAGGTTTGCAAAGGATTCTGGGTGCCATAATCCAGTGAGAGACCCACAAATCACCCCATCCTGGATTTCTCTATGTGTCTAGTTTCTAAAAACGGGTAGGTTTGGTAGGTTTTCCTAGATGCCAGAAGAGCTACAGCCCAAAATCTACAGCTAGGCACTTTGCAAAAAACACCAGTTTTCAATGGAAAAATGTGATGTGTCCATGTTACGTTTTGGGGCGTTTCCTCTCATAGGCACTAGGCCTATCCACACAAGTGAGGTACCATTTTTATTTGGAGACTTAGGGGAACACAGAATAGAAGAACAAGTGTTATTGCCAATTATCTTTCTCTACATTTATAATGTATAAGGCAGATAGTAAATGTGGTACAGATGCACATCATCTACACCTATGGATTCAAACCCATTGGTTTCAGGCTGGCACTAACAGACAATGACACGTACAGGTCAGTGTTTGACCTGCTTGCCAATTTCATTCTCTGTCAGAACTTGGTATATGTTCAATTTGCTGTATGATAAGTGCATTACAATCACAGCACTGCGCGTAACGGTGCCTGGGAAATATGCTATATTCTCACAGACTACCGTGTGTGCCAAACACTACCCTTCTTCATAGTTTATGGCATTCTCTTTAGGAAGCTTTGCAAAAATTTCCTAGCATGTCTGCCTTAATTTCAATGGTAGATATGATCATTCAGTTCGATGAATGGGCCTCACAAGGCATTTTTCAGACACCCCCAGCTTGCATCCACAAACTGGAAGGAGTTGGATTTAGCACAGTGAGTGTGCTAAAGGCGCATGAAAACATGTCTTCCTGAGCCTCAGGTGGCTGTCATGGGAGTCATTAGTAAAGATTCCTTACACCTGCCTTCGGTAATATTCAGGAAGAAGGAGGCAGTTACTTGACAGTTGGTAAAATGTAGTCAAATGTATTCCGTTCTCTGGTGTATGAATGTGATGGGCCCTTGTCTGGCAGCGGTAAGTTGATGTGAGTGCAGTGGCTGGTTGGATTGGGCCAGTGGCCCACGGTATGAAAGTGTTGTGCGTGAATGGCATGTCAATGGACCATAAAGCGGTTGGTGCCATGAAGTGGCTCCATGCCTTACCTTCAGAAGGCTTTGTTTCTATATTCAGATACTTTGATAAGTATTCATGCTTTGAAGCCATCATTTCTGGAGGTGCTAAAACCAACCAGTATGAGTGGTGGATTAACGTTAACATACTGCTACCAGGGGAGTCCAAGGGTGCATGACTTGCCTGGCTCTCACCAGTTTTCCTTCACCCAGAATCCCCTTGAAATCACAAACTTTGCTTAAAAAACACATTCTCCTTGCACTTCTGTCAGGGAAAGTCCTTGAACCACCTGGCAGCCACAAAAAACGTTGCCTCACTTGTGTGGGTGGCAAGTGACTGCGAAAGGGAAGTGCCCAAAATGCATTGTGGAGACATCAAAATTACCAATCACAAAACAGCCTGGTTTTGTAAGACGGTCCCCTGGGTCTTTGATCCTAGGCTTGGTGGCCATATAGGGAAACCTACCAAACCTAGGTATTTCTGAAAACATGACACCCGGGATGTGTGGATTGCACAAAGTTTTCTCACCCAGAAAACCGTCAAAGGTGAGACATTGATTAAAAACACTATTTTCCTTGCTTTTCCGTCACATAAACTACAGGAAAGTACAGGGATCCACAAACTTCCTACCACCCAGTGTTTCCCCACTTATCCTGATAAAAGCACAACTCCACTTGTGTGCCTATGCCTTGTGCCCGCATCAGGAATGGATCACTCCAGGGTCATCAGTAGCCCTCATGCAAGGACTATCATTGACCCTTGTGTGATCCATTCTTGTAACGGGCACTAGGCCCAGACACACCAGTGGGATAGCGTTTTCATCGGGACAAGTTGGGGAACGTTAGGTTGTAATATGTTTGTGGATTCAGGCATATTTCTGCAGTTTACTTCACAGAAATGCAAGGAAAAATACTGTTTTTATTCAATGTTTCAGCTTTGCAGGGTATGATGGGTAAAAAAAATTGGGGAGATCCACACAAGCAACACCTCCGTGGACTCCCTCAGATGTCTATTTTTTAGAAATGTCCGGGTTTGGTAGGTTTCCCTAAATGGTTCCAGATCCTAGGACAATTTAGTAAACTCACCTCAGTTATCATTATTGCCACAGTATGTTTTGGGCTTTTCCTGTCGCTGGCACTAGGCCCACCAACACAAGTGAGGTACCATTTTTGTTGGGAGACTTGGGGAAATGCTGGGTGGAAGGAAGTTTATGGCTTCCCTCAGGTTCCAGAACTTTGCAGCACCGAAATTTGAGGAAAAAGTGTCCTTTTAGCCAAATGTTGAGGTTTGGAAAGGATTCTGGGTGCCATAATCCAGTGAGAGACCCACAAATCACCCCATCCTGGATTTCTCTATGTGTCTAGTTTCTAAAAACGGGTAGGTTTGGTAGGTTTTCCTAGATGCCAGAAGAGCTACAGCCCAAAATCTACAGCTAGGCACTTTGCAAAAAACACCAGTTTTCAATGGAAAAATGTGATGTGTCCATGTTACGTTTTGGGGCGTTTCCTATCATAGGCACTAGGCCTATCCACACAAGTGAGGTACCATTTTTATTTGGAGACTTAGGGGAACACAGAATAGAAGAACAAGTGTTATTGCCAATTATCTTTCTCTACATTTATAATGTATAAGGCAGATAGTAAATGTGGTACAGATGCACATCATCTACACCTATGGATTCAAACCCATTGGTTTCAGGCTGGCACTAACAGACAATGACACGTACAGGTCAGTGTTTGACCTGCTTGCCAATTTCATTCTCTGTCAGAACTTAGTATATGTTCAATTTGCTGTATGATAAGTGCATTACAATCACAGCACTGCGCTTAACGGTGCCTGGGAAATATGCTATATTCTCACAGACTACCCTGTGTGCCAAACACTACCCTTCTTCATAGTTTATGGCATTCTCTTTAGGAAGCTTTACAAAAATTTCCTAGCATGTCTGCCTTAATTTCAATGGTAGATATGATCATTTAGTTCGATGAATGGGCCTCACAAGGCATTTTTCAGACACCCCCAGCTTGCATCCACAAACTGGAAGGAGTTGGATTTAGCACAGTGAGTGTGCTAAAGGCGCATGAAAACATGTCTTCCTGAGCCTCAGGTGGCTGTCATGGGAGTCATTAGTAAAGATTCCTTACACCTGCCTTCGGTAATATTCAGGAAGAAGGAGGCAGTTACTTGACAGTTGGTAAAATGTAGTCAAATGTATTCCGTCCTCTGGTGTATGAATGTGATGGGCCCTTGTCTGGCAGCGGTAAGTTGATGTGAGTGCAGTGGCTGGTTGGATTGGGCCAGTGGCCTGCGGTATGAAAGTGTTGTTCGTGAATGGCATGTCAATGGACCATAAAGCGGTTGGTGCCATGAAGTGGCTCCATGCCTTACCTTCAGAAGGCTTTGTTTCTATATTCAGATACTTTGATAAGTATTCATGCTTTGAAGCCATAATTTCTGGAGGTGCTAAAACCAACCAGTATGAGTGGTGGATTAACGTTAATATAATGCTACCAGGGGAGTCCAAGGGTGCATGACTTGCCTGGCTCTCACCAGTTTTCCTTCACCCAGAATCCCCTTGAAATCACAAACTTTGCTTAAAAAACACATTCTCCTTGCACTTCTGTCAGGGAAAGTCCTTGAACCACCTGGCAGCCACAAAAAACGTTGCCTCACTTGTGTGGGTGGCAAGTGACTGCGAAAGGGAAGTGCCCAAAATGCATTGTGGAGACATCAAAATTACCAATCACAAAACAGCCTGGTTTTGTAAGACGGTCCCCTGGGTCTTTGATCCTAGGCTTGGTGGCCATATAGGGAAACCTACCAAACCTAGGTATTTCTGAAAACATGACACCCGGGATGTGTGGATTGCACAAAGTTTTCTCACCCAGAAAACCTTCAAAGGTGAGACATTGATTAAAAACACTATTTTCCTTGCTTTTCCGTCACATAAACTACAGGAAAGTACAGGGATCCACAAACTTCCTACCACCCAGTGTTTCCCCACTTATCCTGATAAAAGCACAACTCCACTTGTGTGCCTATGCCTAGTGCCCGCATCAGGAATGGATCACTCCAGGGTCATCAGTAGCCCTCATGCAAGGACTACCATTGACCCTTGTGTGATCCATTCTTGTAACGGGCACTAGGCCCAGGCACACCAGTGGGATAGCGTTTTCATCGGGACAAGTTAGGGAACGTTAGGTTGTAATATGTTTGTGGATTCATGCATATTTCTGCAGTTTACTTCACAGAAATGCAAGGAAAAATACTGTTTTTATTCAATGTTTCAGCTTTGCAGGGTATGATGGGTAAAAAAAAATTGGGAGATCCACACAAGCAACACCTCCGTGGACTCCCTCAGATGTCTATTTTTTAGAAATGTCCGGGTTTGGTAGGTTTCCCTAAATGGTTCCAGATCCTAGGACAATTTAGTAAACTCACCTCAGTTATCATTATTGCCGCAGTATGTTTTGGGCTTTTCCTGTCGCTGGCACTAGGCCCACCAACACAAGTGAGGTACCATTTTTGTTGGGAGACTTGGGGAAATGCTGGGTGGAAGGAAGTTTATGGCTTCCCTCAGGTTCCAGAACTTTGCAGCACCGAAATTTGAGGAAAAAGTGTCTTTTTAGCCAAATGTTGAGGTTTGCAAAGGATTCTGGGTGCCATAATCCAGTGAGAGACCCACAAATCACCCCATCCTGGATTTCTCTATGTGTCTAGTTTCTAAAAACGGGTAGGTTTGGTAGGTTTTCCTAGATGCCAGAAGAGCTACAGCCCAAAATCTACAGCTAGGCACTTTGCAAAAAACACCAGTTTTCAATGGAAAAATGTGATGTGTCCATGTTACGTTTTGGGGCGTTTCCTCTCATAGGCACTAGGCCTATCCACACAAGTGAGGTACCATTTTTATTTGGAGACTTAGGGGAACACAGAATAGAAGAACAAGTGTTATTGCCAATTATCTTTCTCTACATTTATAATGTATAAGGCAGATAGTAAATGTGGTACAGATGCACATTATCTACACCTATGGATTCAAACCCATTGGTTTCAGGCTGGCACTAACAGACAATGACACGTACAGGTCAGTGTTTGACCTGCTTGCCAATTTCATTCTCTGTCAGAACTTAGTATATGTTCAATTTGCTGTATGATAAGTGCATTACAATCACAGCACTGCGCGTAACGGTGCCTGGGAAATATGCTATATTCTCACAGACTACCCTGTGTGCCAAACACTACCCTTCTTCATAGTTTATGGCATTCTCTTTAGGAAGCTTTGCAAAAATTTCCTAGCATGTCTGCCTTAATTTCAAGGTAGATATGATCATTTAGTTCGATGAATAGGCCTCAAAAAGCATTTTTCAGACACCCCCAGCTTGCATCCACAAACTGGAAGGAGTTGGATTTAGCACAGTGAGTGTGCTAAAGGCGCATGAAAACATGTCTTCCTGAGCCTCAGGTGGCTGTCATGGGAGTCATTAGTACAGATTCCTTACACCTGCCTTCGGTAATATTCAGGAAGAAGGAGGCAGTTACTTGACAGTTGGTAAAATGTAGTCAAATGTATTCCGTCCTCTGGTGTATGAATGTGATGGGCCCTTGTCTGGCAGCGGTAAGTTGATGTGAGTGCAGTGGCTGGTTGGATTGGGCCAGTGGCCCGCGGTATGAAAGTGTTGTGTGTTGTGCGTGAATGGCATGTCAATGGACCATAAAGCGGTTGGTGCCATGAAGTGGCTCCATGCCTTACCTTCAGAAGGCTTTGTTTCTATATTCAGATACTTTGATAAGTATTCATGCTTTGAAGCCATAATTTCTGGAGGTGCTAAAACCAACCAGTATGAGTGGTGGATTAACGTTAACATACTGCTACCAGGGGAGTCCAAGGGTGCATGACTTGCCTGGCTCTCACCAGTTTTCCTTCACCCAGAATCCCCTTGAAATCACAAACTTTGCTTAAAAAACACATTCTCCTTGCACTTCTGTCAGGGAAAGTCCTGGAACCACCTGGCAGCCACAAAAAACGTTGCCTCACTTGTGTGGGTGGCAAGTGACTGCGAAAGGGAAGTGCCCAAAATGCATTGTGGAGACATCAAAATTACCAATCACAAAACAGCCTGGTTTTGTAAGACGGTCCCCTGGGTCTTTGATCCTAGGCTTGGCGGCCATATAGGGAAACCTACCAAACCTAGGTATTTCTGAAAACATGACACCCGGGATGTGTGGATTGCACAAAGTTTTCTCACCCAGAAAACCTTCAAAGGTGAGACATTGATTAAAAACACTATTTTCCTTGCTTTTCCGTCACATAAACTACAGGAAAGTACAGGGATCCACAAAATTCCTACCACCCAGTGTTTCCCCACTTATCCTGATAAAAGCACAACTCCACTTGTGTGCCTATGCCTAGTGCCCGCATCAGGAATGGATCACTCCAAGGTCATCAGTAGCCCTCATGCAAGGACTACCATTGACCCTTGTGTGATACATTCTTGTAACGGGCACTAGGCCCAGGCACACCAGTGGGATAGCGTTCTCATCGGGACAAGTTGGGGAACGTTAGGTTGTAATATGTTTGTGGATTCATGCATATTTCTGCAGTTTACTTCACAGAAATGCAAGGAAAAATACTGTTTTTATTAGATGTTTCAGCTTTGCAGGGTATGATGGGTAAATAACATTTGGGAGATCCACACAAGTAACACCTCCGTGGACTCCCTCAGATGTCTATTTTTTAGAAATGTCCGGGTTTGGTAGGTTTCCCTAAATGGTTCCAGATCCTAGGACAATTTAGTAAACTCACCTCAGTTATCATTATTGACACAGTATGTTTTGGGCTTTTCCTATCGCTGGCACTAGGCCCACCAACACAAGTGAGGTACCATTCTTGTTGGGAGACTTGGGGAAATGCTGGGTGGAAGGAAGTTTATGGCTTCCCTCAGGTTCCAGAACTTTGCAGCACCTAAATTTGAGGAAAAAGTGTTTTTTTAGCCAAATGTTGAGGTTTGCAAAGGATTCTGGGTGCCATAATCCAGTGAGAGACCCACAAATCACCCCATCCTGGATTTCTCAATGTGTCTAGTTTCTAAAAATGGGTAGGTTTGGTAGGTTTTCCTAGATGCCAGAAGAGCTACAGCCCAAAATCTACAGCTAGGCACTTTGCAAAAAACACCAGTTTTCAATGAAAAAATGTGATGTGTCCATGTTACGTTTTGGGGCGTTTCCTCTCATAGGCACTAGGCCTATCCACACAAGTGAGGTACCATTTTTATTTGGAGACTTAGGGAAACACAGAATAGAAGAACAAGTGTTATTGCTAATTGCCTTTCTCTACATTTTTGCCTTCCAAATGAAAGACAGTGTATAAGAAAGAAGTCATTTTGAGAAATGCCCTGTAATTCACATACTAGTATGGGGACCCCCAAATTCAGAGATGTGCAAATGACTACTGCTTCTAAACTCTTTATCTTGTGCCCATTGAAAAAACCCATAGTTTTCCTTGATACCTATTTTTCATTCTTTATATTTTACCAAACAAATTTCTATAGACACGGTATACAATGAAAACCCATTACAAAATGCAGCTCATTTATTGGTTCTAGGTATCTTGAGTTCTTGATGAACCTACAAGCCCTATATATCCCCACCACCTGAAGGTTCCAGCAGACGTAACGTTATATTGCTTTAAAAAATCTACCATAGTTGGTAAAAGTTATAAGAGACAATGGGGGTCATTCTGACCTCGGCGGTCATGGACCGCCGGGGCCAGGGTTGGCGGGAGTACCGCCATCAGGCTGGCGGTGCCCCGCAGGGCATTCTGACCGCGGCGGTTTGGCCGCGGTCAGAAGAGGAAAACCGGCGGTCTCCCGGCGGTTTTCCGCTGCCCAAAGGAATCCTCCATGGCGGCGCAGCTCGCTGCGCCGCCATGGGGATTCTGACACCCCATACCGCCATCCTGTTCCTGGCGGCTCTGCCGCCAGGAACAGGATGGCGGTATGGGGTGTCGTGGGGCCCCTGGGGGCCCCTGCAGTGCCCATGCCAATGGCATGGGCACTGCAGGGGCCCCCGTAAGAGGGCCCCACAAAGAATTTCAGTGTCTGCTCAGCAGACACTGAAATTCGCGACGGGTGCAACTGCACCCATCGCACCTTCCCACTCCGCCGGCTCCATTCGGAGCCGGCGTCCTCGTGGTAAGGTTGTTTTCCACTGGGCTGGCGGGAGGCCTTTTGGCGGTCGCCCGCCAGCCCAGTGGAAAACCCAGAAGTTATAAGAGACAATGGGGGTCATTCGGGAGCACCGCCAACAGGCATTCTGACCGCGGTCAGAAGAGGAAAACCGTCGGTCTCCCGCCGGTTTTCCGCTGCCCAAAGGAATCCTCCATGGCGGCGCAGCTCGCTGCGCCGCCATGGGGATTCTGACACCCCATACCGCCATCCTGTTCCTGGCGGCAGGATGGCGGTATGGGGTGTCATGGGGCCCCTGGGGGCCCCTGCAGTGCCCATGCCAATGGCATGGGCACTGCAGGGGCCCCCGTAAGAGGGCCCCACAAAGAATTTCAGTGTCTGCTCAGCAGACACTGAAATTTGCGACGGGTGCAACTGCACCCGTCGCACCTTCCCACTCCGCCGGCTCCATTCGGAGACGGCGTCCTCGTGGGAAGGTTGTTTTCCACTGGGCTGGCGGGCGGCCTTTTGGCGGTCGCCCGCCAGCCCAGTGGAAAACCCAGAATCACCGCAGCGGTCTTACGACCGCGGTGCGGTATTCTGGAGGGGGGAACTCTGGCGGGCGGCCTCCGCCGCCCGCCAGAGTTAGAATCAGGCCCACTGTAGACAAAAATGGCTGTTTTTTCAACTCAATTTCATTATTATTTTATTTCAATTGTTACTTTCTGTAGGAAAATCTTGAAGGATTTACACAAATGACTCCTTGCAAATTCAGAATTTTGTCTACTTTTCAGAAATGTTTAGCTGTCTGGGTTCTACCATTGGTTTTACACCCTTTTATGTCACTACCTGGAAGGAGGCTAAAAGCACAAAAATAGTAAAAAATGTGGTATGTCCCAGTAAAATACCAAAACTGTGTTTAGAAATGTGGTTTTCTGATTCAAGTCTGCCTGTTTCTGAAAGCTGGGAAGATGGTGATTTCAGCACCATAAACCCTTTGTTGATGCCATTTGAAAGGAAAGAACAGATGCTTTCTTCGGTAGCACTTTTTTCCCATTTAAAAAAACGAAACAAATTTGAGCTGTATTTCGACAAATTTCTTGGTCTCCTCCAAGGGGAACCCACAAATTCTGGGTACCTTTATAATCCCCAGAATGTTTGAAAAAAAGGACGCAAATTTGGCATGGGGGCCTAAGCGCAAACTACCCCAAATAGCCAAAAAAAAGGGCTCAGGATTGGAGGGGGGTAATGGCCCAACAGCTAGGGGATTAATGTACCTACTGGAAAGAGTTTTGGTCTAGTGGCAGTTTTGACTTATCTAAGGTAGCACAGAGGGTTAATATGCCTGCTGCATAGAACATGTGCTATGCAAATTACAGAACAGTATTTTATGTGCATACTGCTTTTGTCACAGAGATCCGTTTGTTACTGTGCAGTTCTTAAATACAATCATAATAAAGGCTTCTGGTTTTATAGTACATTTTTTTACATTTCTGTCTGTATTTATCCACATTTCTATTTATTGTATCGTATTAGTTATTTATCCATATTTTTTGTTCTTTGAGAATAAATGGAGTTGTAATATGGTATATTTCCACATTTATTTAACTCTTGGACGAGCTCTCATATGTGGGTGCCTGTCATCTTTTAGCAAAGTAAGCAGACACATGATAACAAAACACTACACCCACAGTTATATATTAATATTAATCTACAAATATATTTTAACTGTCTGTCTGCCCAGCAGACACCGGTAAATTATAAAATGCAGCATGGAGAGTTTCTAACAGGAACCACCATTTTCAGTATTCGTCTGCTTTTTTAAATAAATACAGGCAGGCAACATGTTTTCTGCCTGCATTTAGCTGTAAAAATCAGTAAAAATGGAAAAATGGGAGTCTTAATCATAATCGAGCACAGAAAGCTATAAACTGTCACCAAAGAACTGCATGAAAACTGCATGGTCCAGGTTATAAAGTTATGTTTTTTTCCCAGACATTGTTTTTCCTAATTTTGCTTAAAAGTGTTTGTTTGGGTAGAAGTAAAGTATTAGTAAAGTCCACCCTAACCACTGTGTTGCATTCTGAATCCTGAGTTTATGCTTCCCTATACCAAGCACTCTTAAAAGATGCCTACCAGCATGGGTGACATGTGAATCCTACACCTTGTAGTCCCTTTGTCTTATATAACATTTTCTATACACTGATTTACACACGTAGGATTTATTGTCCCTGTATGTGTGTGATGTAAAGCGCACCCCATTCTGGTAAGAGAGGTGCTATAAAACAAATGAAATTCATGTGAGAGAGGGGCTATGGAGAGATGAGAGGCGCTGTTAGATGGTGGCGGTGAGGGAATCATTGAAGAGCCTTAATAAAGACTGCATATCCCGGCCTTTGAAACTCTTCCATTCCCACAAAATGCCTAAATCACTCAGCCTTTACTATGCATGCCTTTACCAGACAGGTGAGTTTTTGTGCCTTTCCCATGCTTGATAAGTATTGGTAAGATAAATGTATATACATCTGGTCCTTTGCCACAGGAGATGTGAGAGTGGATAGTAATGCACATATACATATATATATATATATATATATATATATATATATATATATATATATTAGGGCCGGGTTTCCATAGACAGACCACTTTTGTTTTGTTTTGCTTATAGTTTTTGCGCCACTTGATGGAACTTTACAAAATTTTCAAAACGTGTACTTTGGTCAGTTCAACTGCTGTCTTGAAAGTTTCAGGGTGATCCGTCAAGTGAGGGCCGAGAAAAATGTTTTTTTTCCCCATTCATTTTTCTATAGGGTCTTTAGACATGCCTACAGCCTAAACTGCTAAACGGAATTACACCAGATTTGGCAGGAAGCTAGATCTGTTTGGCAGATTCCACTTCTTGTGGATTGGTGTAAATCCATTTAGTAGTTTTGGAGTAATTCAAGCCCCAAAAATATAGATAGATAGGGTTGCTGATCCTCCACCGATCGGGACCCATAGATCCAGGTCCGGATCTACAAATCCAGGGGAAAGCAAGGTCCTGATTGGCTGGCACAACCTGATAGTAAAGTTGTGGCTACCATTTTGTTTGTTGCATCATCTCGGGGGTGGGAAAAGAAAAGTGCAAAACCATGTGAGGGGTCAGGATTCCAGTACCATGAACCCATAGGACACATGGCGGGGTCCTGTGGGAAAAAGGGCCAAAAAATTGGTCAATTATTTTTTTTTGTCTGATCCATAGATCCAGGGGTTGATCCATTGAGATCCGCAAAACCACTGATGGGTCTGCGATTCCAGAGGAAAATTGAAAAAAAACCACCCACTGCATCCATCCTCATGCTGCGCATGGCCGAAGGCCAGATCCTGCGGCCAACCGCTGCTGTGCACGGCCAAAGACTGTGCCTGTTGCTGGTTATATTTACGTCTGTGCGTGCTAAAAACAAATGGAAATTCATTGAAAAAAACAAAGGTTATAGAGACATTATAGTTAGGTTCTGAATTTCCTCTACAAAACCAGAGAAATTGAGCAGTTATAGTTATAGTTAACTCATGTAACTATAATTCGCACCCTAAGGTAACTATTACTTGCACCTTCGCCATGCACAGCTAATTACTCCACATATTACATCATTGATGACACCTTCTGTGGCATTATTGATATTATTGCTGCAACATTTGCAATGAAATTATTGATGAGAAAACTGTGCATGGTGGGGGCACAAGTCATAGTTAGCTTAGAGCGGGAGTTATAGTTACTTGAGTTAACCATATCTATAACTGATGAATTTCTATGGGCTATGCCACAGCTTAGCAGCTGCTCTGAAGCCTTCCTGCATGCTCTGCCCGCATTCCTCAGCGCAGCTCCAGGCAGCGGGTTCCAGCTCATTTTCCCACCTCTGCCACACGGCCTTCCACATCCCATGCAGGCCCACCCACATGCCAGGACATTTAGGCCCTCCTTACAACCGTGGCGGTCGGTGTTAAAGAAGTGGTAATACCAACAACAGGCTGGCGGAAAAAAAATTGAATCACGACCATGGTGGAAACCACCAACATAGACAGCCACTTTAACACTCCGACCGCCACGGCGGTAGAAACAAACACCGCGGCGGTAACCGCCAACAGACAGGTGGCACACAAGGTTCTGCCCACTGTATTACAACACGCCTATCTGCCACCTTTTCCGGGGCAGTACCAACGCTATCAAAAGCACGGCGGAAACAGGACTTGGAACGGAAACAACTCACCTCTCGACAGCCAACGAGGAACCAGGACGCCATGGAGCCCGAACTACAGGTCCTGCCCATGCTGGTCTACCTCCTCTTGTATCAGGAGCAGGAAAGATGCCGGCAACGACCACAGTGAGTACTGCACATAGCACACAGAGGAGGGGGGAGGGAAAAGAGAATGACACACGCAACGCCCCCACCCCCCACCCACAACACCATACACACAAATACATGCAGCAACATTACATATACACCCCATCACCCCCTGGAAGAACGCAAGGACAAAAGGAAATGATTGTAACGAGTGGAATCTATTAAATATCAGATAGGGCAAATAAAAAAATTAATATATACAAATAAGTACACCAACTGCACAAGTCCAGATATAAATTAAATCATTGTCCGTGGATCAGTGTCCCAAAATGCATGGGCGAAGCCCACACAAGATACCTGACTCGAAACGGGGAGAACACTGCAGAGCCATCAGATGGAAAATAAACAGACACCTCAGGGGGAGGGGGCACCACAGTCAGATGAACGGACTACGCCACTGCTCCACGAGGATGCTCCATGCCCACTGCTGTTTCCAGGAGAGTGTAAAGCCACAGTCTCTCAAGTCTTTCCAGTGGGTGGTTTGCCCACTGCTTTATCCTGGGGAGTGCAAAGCCACAGTCTCTCAAGTCTTTCCAGTGGGTGGTTTGCCCACTACTGTATCCTGGGGAGTGCAAAGCCACAATCTCTCAAGTCTTTCCAGTGGGTGGGTTGCCCACTGCTTTATCCTTGGGAGTGCAAAGCCACAGTTTCTCAAGTGGATAACAGTCTCCACTGGTTCTGGAGTGGGCATTGTGCCCAGAGTGCTTCATCCTGCCAAGGAGTGAGGTAGTGGATGTGATTCTCCAGTGGTTCTGGAGGGGGCTTTGTGCCCAGAGTGCTTCATCCTGTCAAGGACTGAGGTAGTGGATGTGATTCTCCACTGGTTCTGGAGGGGGCATTGTGCCCAGAGTGCTTCATCTTGCCAAGGACTGAGGTAGTGGATGTGATTCTCCACTGATTCTTGAGGGGGCATTGTGCCCAGAGTGCTTCATCCTGCCAAGGACTGAGGTAGCGGATGTGATTCTCCACTGGTTCTGAAGGGGGCTTTGCGCCCAGAGTGCTTCACATGCAGTGTGGCAGGTCCCATTCCCTCACCTGGGTGTGTGTGCCACGAGATTGCCTAGGAACAGGTAGCATGATACTCTATGGAGGCAGAGACACACTCCACCCTGCAGTGACTTCACCTGCCACCTGCAGGTGCAAACATTGCTGGGAGTCATGCCTCACGTATGCTGGGCAGGGTCCAGTACATCTCCTGCAGCCTCGGACGGCTGCCCACTGAGGATGATTGCCATGTCAGCTGTGGTGGCACTGTCTGAGCACATCGTGGGGCTGGTGGAGGGGCTTGCGGCAGTGTCTGTGGCGGAAGTGCTGGCGGTGGTGCATGTGTCTGCTCCTGTTGAGGGACACAGCAGGGCGTCTCCTGCAGCCTCGGATGGCTGCCCACAGGGGATGATGCTGGGGACTGTTGCTGAGGCAGCAGACGTGCAGGTGGCGGTGCTTGTGGCGGTGCTGGTGGCGGTGCAGGTGGCGGTGTCCACCGCCATACAGGTTGATGTTGTGGTTGACAGAAGGGGTGACTCTGGTCCCTCATCCAGATCCACCATACCCTGTCCTGCTCTTCGGCTTGTGTCCCTTCCCCACCTTTGATGTCGCTGGTGGTGCCTTGCCACTGTCCCCTTTTGGCTTGGAGGAGCCCTTGCTTGCTGGTAGGTGCGGCTTCTCCCTCCGGCATGTGGGCACCTTCTTCACCTTGGCAGGTGGCTGAATGGCCTGCTCCTTGGCCTCGCTAGGTGGCACACTGGCAGCTCTGATGGGTGGTGCCCACGATGAGACCGGAGTTGCTGGGACCACTGTGCTTGAGGATTTGGTGGCTGAGGTGCTGGGCTGGTCCTGGACAGCCTGGCCCTAAGGGAAGGACGGGGGGAGTTGTAGGGAAGAGGTCAAAGTTTGTGAGGAAGAGTTTCTTAGACACACTGGGACGGGAAGATGGAGGGGGCTTAGGAGTGGAGGAAGAGGTAGTGGTTGTAGGAGGTGTACGTTTGCTGAATTTGGGTGAAGGTGCATGGGCCGGAGGCTGTTGTGAGGTGGATGGCTGTTGAGTGGGTGTGTGCCTGCGTTTGTGAAGTTTGGGAGGAGGGCTCACAGACACACTTGGAGAGGACACAGGGGATGTGTGAATGGTAGTTGGGGTGGTGATTGCACGTGAGCGGTGTGTGGTGATGGGCGTGCTGGTTATGGAGGTAGTGGCTGAGGATGTAGTGCATGCAGAGGTGAATGGAGATGAGACAGGGAGGGAGGAGGAGGACGTGGAGGAGGGGGACACAGTGGAGGCAGTGGATGTTGGTGTGTCTGCAAGGGGATGGTGCTTGTGTGAGTGCCGGTGGGATGTGTGGTGGTTATGTTGGCCATGTCCACTCTTGTGTGTTGATGAGTGTGCATGCTGGTCTGATGGTGTGCTTGGGATAGGCTGAGGTATAGGGGATTGGGTCTGAGTGGAGGAAGTTGGAGGGGGGAGGCTGGACACAGGGACAATGGCTGCCATCAGTGCTGAGGCCAGAGCCTGAAATGCTCTCTGTTGGGCCGCCACGCCAGAATGAATGCCCTCCAGGTATGCATTTGTTTGCTGCAAATGCCTCTCAACAGCCTGGATGGCATTCAAAATGGTAGATTGCCCAACAGTGAGGCATCTCAGGAGGTCAATAGCCTCCTCACTGAGGGCAGCAGGGCTGACTGGGGCAGGGCCTGAGGTGCCTGGGGCGAAGGAGATGCCCACCCTCCTGGGTGAGTGGGCACGGGAAACACGCTGAGGGGCTGCTGGGAGGGCGGTGCTGGTAGGGGGGTGGCGGCTGTACCTGTTGATGCGGTGGGCACAGAGGTGCCCGCCACCACAAGGGAGCTCCCATCAGAGGAGGAGTCGCTGTCACTGGTGTATGCTCCTGTCCCTGTCATGGAGCTCCCCTCGCCCTCCATCCCACTGGTGCCTTCAGACTCCATTACTTCACCCTCCAGGGCCATGTGGGATGCAGCTCCCTCCTGCTCCGGTGCCACTACTCCTCCGCCAGATGATGCTAATGCACGCAAGAACAGGGTGACAAAACAAAAAGGGGGGGGGGACAGAAGAGACACATGGTCAATTTATGCAACACCACTACCGTTGGCGGACATAACACACAGGGAGCAGCCCTATGCACTAAGCCATGCACTAACAGTGCAGGGGGAAAGCACATGCCCAAGGGGGACTCTGTCTAGACCCATTTCATGCACAGCTGGAACCCATGGGAGCCTGACTAGGTGTAGAGGGCAAATACCACCTTTGGGGTTGCAGTGGGAATGAGCCTGCAAATCAATGGATCTACCTTTGCGCGTCTGTCCTGGCCTAGGGGAACCCACAGCCCACCACCCCCACCCAGACACCTGGTCAAGCATGCAGAGTCAGCTGAATGAGAGTGTACTCACCCCCTTGTGGCTGCTGTGATGCCCTCAAGCGCCCATCCAACTCCGAATATGCCACCGCCAGGATCCGGTACATCAGGGGGGTCATGGTGCGACGGGCACCCCTTCCACGTTGGGAGGCCATCCCCAGCTGGGCCTCCACCGTCTTCTTGCTCCAGCGGCGCAGGTCCTCCCATCTTTTCGGCAGTGGGTGTTCCATCTATGGTAGTCCCCCAGTGTCCGCACTCGCTTGTCAATGGCATGCCAAATAGCCTTCTTCTGGTGGGCGCTGACCTAGAGGAAAAGTGAAGTTAGAATGGATGTTACTCTCCCGTACAGTTCTTCTCACACATTGCCAACAAACCTCCCACCCTGGCCCAGACATACAAACACACACCATCCTCACATGCCGCCATTTCAGGGGGCCACATGGCAGGCCCAAAAAACTGCGTCACACCTACTTAGGCCAGGAATACGGACAGACAAAGGCACATAGAGAAAATTTAACGTTTTTGCTAAACAGCCTTGTGATACCTAAGTGTTGTATGACCCTCTGCTCACCGTTCTCCTCCATAGGGCACCTCCGCTGGGGCAGGTGATGAGATGGCGGCATACTCCGGTGTACAGACCCCTGGTGGACCTGACGACAATGGAAGACAGACACATCATTATCACTTACAGACTTGATCATGCAACAATCCAGGAACTGTGTGCCCAGTTGGAGCCTGACCTGATGTCAGCTATCCGCCATCCCACAGGAATACCCTCTGTAGTGCAGGTCCTGTCTGTACACCATTTCCTGGCCAGTGGATCTTTTCAAACAACAGTAGCCATGGCATCAGGGATGTCCCAGCCAATGTTCTCTAATGTGTGGTCCAGAGTGTTGTCTGCCCTGCTGAAACACATGCGCAGCTACATCGTTTTCCCTCAAGTGGAGGATTTGCCCACAGTGAAAGGTGACTTCTATGCCCTGGGACATATCCCCAACATCATTGGTGCCATTGATGGTACACATGTGTCATTTGCGTCCCCCGCAGGAAAGAACAGGTGTACAGAAACCAGAAAAGCTACCATTCTATGAATGTGCAGAAGGTGTGTTTGGCAGACCAGTACATCTCCCATGTGAATGCCAAGTATCCTTGATCAGTGCATGATGCTTACATTTTGAGGAATAGCAGCATCCCTTATGTGATGGGGCAACTCCAGAGGCACCGTGTGTGGCTAATAGGCGAACCTATAGTCCACACACAGTTTCATTTGTTGTCTGGGTATTGGAGATTCACTAATGTTTGGACGATGTCTAACAGTTGTCCCTCGATATTTGCAGGTGACTCTGGTTACCCCAACCTGTCATGGCTACTGACCCCAGTGAGGAATCCCAGGACAAGGGCAGAGGAATGCTACAAAGAGGCACATGGGCGAACTAGGAGGATTATAGAGCACACCTTCGGCCTCCTGAAGGACAGATTCAGGTGCCTCCATCTGACAGGTGGCTCCCTATACTACTCACCTAAGAAGGTGTGCCAGATCATCGTGGCCTGCTGTATGTTGCACATCCTGGCTTTGCGATGGCAGGTGCCTTTTCTGCAGGAGGATGGGCCTGATGCTGGTCTTGTGGCAGCTGTGGAGCCTGTGGACAGTGAAGAAGAGGAGGCAGAAGAAGAGGATGTAGAAAACCGAAACAACATCATCATGCAATACTTCCAGTGAGACACAGGTAAGAGGATGGAACTGCTTCCCACATCTCATACTATTGTATGACCTAACATAAGTCTGCCTTTTTACCTCTGTGTGTGGACCCTGACTAGTCACTTTGGCTTTCCATTTCACAGATCTGGGTCCCAATTTGTGCCCTCTGCTATGTTTACTCCTGACCTACAGCTGTGTAACATTAGTATGTGAAAAAGTACATTGACATTGCTATATTCCTGAGATTTTGCAATTTCACATTTGTGAAAGCACAGACTGACTCCAGATTTTTGGGTGATTCAAGGGTGTTTATTTTTATGCTAATAAGTGGACGGGGGTGTGAAATGGGCTGGGGGGGATGGTGGAGGAATGTCCATGGCAGAGTCCAGTCTCTTGGTCTCACAGGTGCATTGTCCAATGGGGCATGGGAAGGGGAGCAATGGCAGTTTAAAGTGGACAGGGTGACAAAGTAGGACAGAAGGGTGACATTCAGGAGGGTCTTATTTCCTGGCGGGGGTCTTGGCAATGTTCTCTGTCTTGTTCCTGGATCTCAGGGACCGTTTGCTGGATGGTTCTCCTTCTACAGGGGGTGGGGTGCTGGTGGCCTGTTGGTCCTGTGGCGGTGCCTCCTGTCCACTAGCGCCGGCAGAGGTGGAGGGCTGTTCATCGTCCAGGCTAGTGTCAGGGGCCCGTTGGTGTGCCACTGTGTCCCTCATGGTGTTGACAAGGGCTGCCAGCACCCCTGCAATGGTGACCACGGTTGAGTTAATGGACTTCAAGTCCTCCCTGATCCCCAGGTAGTGTTCCTCCTGCAGCCGCTGGGTCTCCTGAAACTTGGCCAGTACCGTGCCCCTGGTCTCCTGGGAATGGTGGTAAGCTCCCATGGTGTTGGAGAGGGCCTTGTAGAGTGTCGGTTCCCTGGGCCTGTCCTCCCCCGTCGCACAGCAGTCCTCCCAGCTTCCCTGTTATCCTGTGCCTCTGTCCCCTGAACAGTGTGCCCACTGCCACTGACCCAGGGTCCCTGATTTTCTTGGGTTGGTGGGTTTGCCTGGGTTCCCTGTAGTGGTGGACACACTGCTGATTGACATGTCCAGGGGACAGAGTGATGGGCCCACTGGGTTGGTGCTGTGGTGGTGTTTCCTGAGGGGGGAGGTTCTGTGGTGGTTTGGGGCTGTGTCAGGGGAACCGACTGTCCCGAGGTCCCTGATGGGCCGGGCTGGTCATCTTGATCCAGGCGTGCAGAACTGCTGTCATCACTGTGGGCCTCTTCTGTGGGGGGACTGGATATGTCTGGCACCTCCTGTCCGGTGACTTTGGGTATGGGTCCTGTTGGGGTGTCAATGCATAGTTTTAGTATCTGTGTGTGTCATCTTGTGCATTGGGTGAGGTACCCTCTCCTCCTGTGCTTGCATCATTGTGTTTGCCCTTTTGTGATAGTCGGTTTGGGGTCCATGTGGGTATCTGTCACATGCTTTGGTGACGGTGGTCCATGCATAGGTGTTGCATGCAGGGCCTTGGTATTGAGATGTGTGGGTTGTGATAGTGGGACATATGTGAGATGATGGAGTGATGGGAGTGAGGGTAAGGGTGGGGGTATGTGATGGCATGCAGGGGGGGGGTGGGGAATATGGTAGTAAAGATTTGACTTACTAGAGGCCAGTCCTCCTGCTACTCCTGCGAGGCCCTCAGGATGCAGTATTGCCAAGACTTACTCCTCCCATTTTGTTAGTTGTGGGGGAGGAAGTGGGGGTCCACCGCCAGTCCTCTGTACAGCAATCTGGTGTCTTGAAACCATGGAACGCACCTTACCCGTAGGTCGTTCAACCTCTTCCTGATGTCATCCCGTGTTCTTGGATGCTGTCCCACTGCGTTGACCCTGTCGACGATTTGTCCGCCATAGCTCCATCTTCCACGCAATGGAGGTGTGCTGCACCTGTGATCCGAAAAGATGTGGCTCTACCCAGATGATTTCCTCTACCATGACCCTGACCCTGAGCTCCGACACTGGGTGTCTTTGAGGTGCCATGATGTGGTATGGGTGATGTGTGAGGTTCTGTCTGTTGTGATGTTTGGGAGGATGCATTGGTGTGTGTTGTTTGAGGTGTGTGGATGTAATTTTATGTTGTAAGGGGTTGTGGGTAATGTGTGTGTGTGTTTTATAGTGGTGTGAGTGTGTGGGTGTGGTGTGTGTATGTGTATCAGGTGTGTGTATTTCGAATTGTCCAATGTAGTTGTGTTTTTTAAGTGTGTGTGTATTTTGAGCGCAGCGGTGTGTACCGCCAATGGATTACCGCGGTTGAAAGACCGCCGTGTTGATTCGTGGGTCGTGATAGTGTGGGTGTATTCCTGTTGGCGTGACGGTGTGGGTTTTGGTATCGCCAGTTTATCACTGACCTTTGGTGTGGTAGACTTGTGTGTGTGTCTGTATTGTGGCGGATTCCGAGATGTGTGTCGTAATACCTGTAGCGGAATTCCGCCTCCGCAACGGTATGTTGGCGGTCTTCAGCACGGCGGAAAGAGGGATTTACCGCCAGGGTTGTAATGAGGGCCTTAATTCCGGTCACTGCGCGTCAGCACCGCTGGTGTGCCACAGGCAAGCCCATCTGCACCGGTCCATGCCTAGATCACTCCCTGGGCCAAGACTCCTGGCCGTCGCACCTTCCACCGATACACCTTCAAGAAAATCTAGGCCCTGAACACCGGACCTCACAACAATTGCTGCTTCATTGCCTTCCCACACTCAACCAAGGGATCTTTCAGCTGCCAAAACTACTGATTCTCCTGCGACGCAGACCAGCCATTGCACACCAACACCCCTGTAGCAACCATGCAGAAGGCAGCAACAAACTCCAAACCTCTAAAGTCCTTTCTGCTCAGCGCTTGCTCCCTATGAAAACATGCCACAGAAATCTGGGATACCATCACTACCCTTGACATGGACGTCACTTTCATCACTGAAACATGAATCAACCCTTCATCATCCCCTAACATTGCCACAACCACCCCAGCCAGTTACAAGATACTTCACTGGGTCTGCATCAACAAACGCATCGGGGGCATCGCCATCATTTTCAAGTAATCCAACCACTGCACCATCATGGTCGACAACCAAACAACCCTTGTGGAACACCTCAATTTCCGACTTCAAACCAATTCCAACACCACAATGAGAGGCACCCTAGTATGCAGACCCCCGAGCCCAAAACCAGCCTTCTGCAATGCCATCGCCAACCTCATCATACCCCTTGCCACGACTCCCCACAGTACCTCCTACTCTGTGACCTCAACTTCCACCTCAAAGACCCTCAACGATGTCAACTCCATCTCCCTCCTGGATAACATTAGTAACATGGGTCTCACCCAGCTGGTCGCCAAGCCCACACACAATGTTGGATACACACTAGATGCTACCTTCAAGTCCAGCGATAGAATCAAATTCACCCACATCACCGATCTCATGTGGACCGACCACAACATCGTCCATTTCTCCATCTCTGATGCCCATCTCTCCATCTCCAAGCTCCACAGCGCCCCTCACTTCAGGTGGGGCAAGGACACAGACCCTAGCCACCTCACAGCCCTCACCCACGATAGACTTCAACCAGGATGTAAAGAACTTCACCAGCTGGATCACCAGATGCGCTGACAAAGTCGCTCGCTGAAACCGGCCAAATCCAACAACCCCATCAAGCAAGCCAGTTGGTACACCCCAGAGCTCAGAAGCCCCATATGAAGCTGTTACTGACTCAAGAAAAACTGGCGCACAACCAAAGACCCATTTGACAGAGCAGCCTTTGAGGAAGACCTTAGTAACTACCACAACCACATCTAGGCAACCAAGAGAGCAGCCATCACCACCTGCACCAACACTGCAGCCAACCACTAGAAGGAACTCTTGAAAATCATCAATGAATTTGCCAATCCTAGAGCCACAGAAACCACCATCCACCCATCCCAGGAACTTTGTGACTCACTCTCAAATGACTTCCACAGCAAAATCACCACCATCTACAACAATATCGATCCACAAACTGCTACCTGTAACCAGGACAATCTCCCTCAATCAGCATTCACAGGCCACGCACTGACCGCCTGGACCTCTTTCACCACAGAGTCCACAGCCACTATCATGGCATCTATACAGTCAGGGGCATTCACTGACCCCGGTTCCCACTGTCTCTTCATCCTCTGATCCAGCACAATCAGCTCAGTATTATCAAACACCCTAAACACCTCCGTCTCCATGGCAACCGTTCTGGACACATGAAAACATGCAGATGGCAGACCCCTCCTCAAGAAGCCCTCCACCAAACCCAAAGACCTAAAAAACTATGGACCCATCTTCTTGCTATCTCACTCCACCAAAGTCATAGAAAAAATGATCAATCAGCAGATCACTGAACAACTAGAACAAAACCACATGCTCAACTACTCACAATCAGGATTACGAGCAAACCACAGCATGAAGGCCACACTGAATTGCAGCCAGAGGCAACATCAGAGCCCTCCTCGACCGAAGAGAACCAGCAACGCTAATCCTACTCGACCTCTCTGTGGCATTCAACACAGTCTCCCACCACACACTCCTCAAGAGACTCTACAACATTGGTATTCAACAAGATGCCCTCAAGTGGATCGCCTCTTTTCTCTCAGGCCTCACGCAAAGCATCCGCCTTCCACCTTTCACCTCCGCACCCAAACCATCACCTGCAGTTTTCCCCTAAGGACCCTCCCTCAGCCCCACCCTATTCAACATCTACATGACTTCTCTCGCAGACATCATTAGATCCCATGGTATCACCATACTATCCTACTCTGATGACACCAAACAGATCCTCTCACTTACCAAGGACTCACACAACACCAAAACCAACTTCCAAAACACCATGAACTATGTAGCAACGTGGATGAAAGACAGCTACCTCAAGCTCAACACCAACAAGACTTAAGTCCTGATCATCGGGAACAACACCAACGTATGGAACCACAGCTAGTGGCCACCTGAACTCGACCCATCAACCACCCTATTGAACCACACCCATAACCTTGGCATCATCCTAGACAACCAACTGTCACTGAGGCAACAAGTGAACTATGTAGCCTCCACCTGCTTTTGCCTTCTCAGGAAACTCTGTAAAATCTTCAAATAGATACCCAACTTACACAAGGAAAACAGTCACACACAATCTGGTCACCAGCTGCCTCGATTATGGCAACTCTCTCTGCAACGGTATCCCCATCCAGCTACTCAAAAGACTACAGACCCTACAGAACACAGCAGCCAGGCTCATCCTGAACCTTCCTAGACACGCCAGCATCACCCCCCCCCCCCCACCTCAGAGAGCTCCACTGGCTCCAGGTCCACGAAAGATGCCAGTTCAAAATCCTCACTCTGGCTTTCACAGTCCTACACAATCAAGGACTGACATATATCAATCACAGACTAAATTTCCACACCCCTGCAAGACAGCTACGCTCTGCCACTCTCAACCTCAACACACCACCCGCATCCATTGCACCCAAAGATCCTTCTGCTACATTGCAGCTAAGTCCTGGAACAACTTACCCCTGCACCTCCAAACAGCTTCCTCCTTAGCGGTATTCAAGAAAATCTCAAGACAATCTCTTTGAGGGAGACACGGCACCCTTAGGGGCATATTTATACTCTGTTTGAGCCAGATGTGCATCATTTTTTTTAACTCAAATCCGGTGCAAATTTAACTCCACATTTATATTTTGGTGCTAGACTTGTCTAGCGCCAAAATATTGAAGTTAAAGTCATTTTTTGCCTGCGGAAAACAACCATTCGTCAATGAGATGCAAGGCAGGCGTTCCCGGGCAAGAAATGAATCTAAGGCCCTAGCACCTTAGTTATCATCTGGTGCAAAAATCACGCACGGGGGAAGAAGGGGTCAAAAAATGGCGCAAAGCTTGCTTTGCACCATTTTTTAACTCCTGGGTCATGGCAGGCGTTAGGGGACCTGTGAGCCTATTTCCATGGTGAAACACCCCAGGGACACCCCCACCCACACCAGAGGGAAAGCGGAGGATGGGGGACCCCTTCCCAGGTAAGTATAGGTGCGTACAGGTAAGTATGTTATTTATTTTTTGGGGGTCCCTGAAATGGACCCCCCTACATGGCACTGGGTGCAATGGCAATGCCCAGGGGACCCTGGTCCCCTGTGCTGTGCTGGCCATTGGGGTGGTGGGCATGACTCCTGTCTTTTCTAAGACAGAAGTCATGTGGTATGGATGGTTTTACATCAGAAAATGACTCTAGGCAGGTAAGAATATTTTTTTCTTTTTTTTACACTAACCTGTCTAACGACAATTTTTGGTGCAAAACCCCTTATACATATATATATATATATATATAGATATATATATATATATATATATGCAAAACAGAAGAGAGTTTAGGTGGAGAACAGCTCCAGTAAGGAGCACCTTGCAACACCAGCAAAACTCTAGACTTGCTCACCTCAAATATCTGTTTTTCTAGCAAAGATTTTAGGCATAGGATTGACACAGTGCCATCCACGCCGAGCTAGAAAGGGACAAAGGGGGTCATTCCGACCCTGGCGGTCCATGACCGCCAGGGCCGGGGACCGGCGAAGCACCGCCAACAGGCTGGCGGTGCTTCCTGGGCCATTCTGACCGCGGTGGTAAAGCCGCGGTCAGAAAAGGGCAACCGGCGGTTTCCCGCCGGTTTACCCCTGGCCCAGGGAATCCTCCATGGCGGCGCTGCTTGCAGCGCCGCCATGGGGATTCCGACCCCCTTCCCGCCATCCTGTTCCTGGCGTTTTTTTACCGCCAGGAACAGGATGGCGGGAACAGGTGTCGTGGGGCCCCTGGGGGCCCCTGCACTGCCCATGCCACTGGCATGGGCAGTGCAGGTGCACACTAACAGGGCCCCATACAGATTTTCAGTGTCTGCTTTGCAGACACTGAAAATCGCGACGGGTGCCACTGCACCCGTCGCACCCCTACAACTCCGCCGGCTCCATTCGGATCCGGCTTCATTGTTGAGGGGGGTTTCCCGCTGGGCCAGCGGGCGGCCTTCTGGCAGTCGCCCGCCGGCCCAGCGGGAAAGCCAGAATGGCCGCCGCGGTCTTTTGACTGCGGTGCGGTCATTCGGCGGTTCCCTCCAGGCGGGCTGCTCCCGCCGCCCGCCGGGGTCAGAATGACCCCCAAAGTCTTTTGCCATTAGTACAGCAAAATTGTTAAGCATAGGATTGGCCAAGAGCCATCGTTGCCGAGCTGCAAAATGGCAAAAGCCTTTCACCACTCCAGGCACAGTAGTACAGCTTTGGACTGATACAATACCATCCAAGCCAACCTGGAATGAGCAAAAGCAATCCCAGACATGTGTTTCAATGTCATTACATCTCTTCAGAGAGGTTGAAAAATGGGTTTTGGGAGGGTCTCCCATAAAAAATATAAAAAACAATTAAAAATATATCTGTATGTAAATGCAAGTGTTGTAAAAAACATGATAAAGGCATCTGTGGTAAAACCATGTATTGTAACACTGCACCAAGGTACAGGCCTTTGACATAGTCGAGAATGGACATTACGAGTGTGAAGATGGCTTGCAATTTAAGTAAGTATGCAAGAAATGGGTCGATGTGACGTAGTCTGTTAGTTGTGTAGATGGCCCTCTTTGTGATGCTGTTAACCTGCGGTATCATTGAAAGGTCTGAATCCATTGTTACTTCTATGACAGTAATTTCATTTGCTGTTGGAAGGCTTCAATTTCTTAACGCCATATGGTAGTAAGCTGGTACCTTTGACATTGTTCGCAGGTCATAATCCCTGTCTCTGCAGTACTGAAATTTAGATGGTTATTCATCATCCATAGGTTTTATGGCACAAAGGTACTCGTCAAGTTTTGAATTGTATAAGTCCTCGGGGTTATCGATTTTTTAAATGATTTGGGGGTTATCTGTGATGGAATGAAAGATGTGCAAACGTTCAACTAACCAGTGTGACCCATAACATGACACCAACAGAGTGGTGACTTATACACCCTTGCCTCCTTTTGGAAACAGGCCAGAGAATCCTGTAGGGAAGGTGCACTCTGTGATGGCGCCAATATTGGGGATTCCATAGTGCCACAGATTCCCTTCCTATCCTTCCCCAAAGGACATGATAAACGTCCATCAAATACTTTTGGATAGCTAGTAATGTCATGTCCGAGGCCCTTAGCGCACTTTGAGGGTGCATACATTCATTTTTACAAGCGCATGCCCCCTGCAAATGAAGGAGCACCCACGTCTGTATGTATGCTGGAACTGAAAGCGTGAATGCATTCTGTGCCACGGCCTTGGTCTTGCTGCCCCTTCAGTACTACCAAATTGCAAACTTCAAGGACAAAAGGTATTCGGTAGCATATGCTTATTTCATTCATCTCCTGGCATCCGGGAGGGAATCTGCTACAAGAATATTTATTTAAATAGTTTGTTTTTTGTTTATTTTACCTAAAAGCAGGCTCAAATAAGTGTCAAAGAAATTGCTAACCGCAGCAAATCATGTGCACTGAATGATGCTGCTAACCACAATAACAAGGGTCATGAACAGTTAAATCGATGTGCAAGAGATAGTTTGATTAAGTGGGCAAAAGCCAGAAAAAAGCGGTTTACTGTAGAGTTAGACTACTATTCATTCTCTTTGTTCTTCAGAAGTCAACGAAATTATGTTATATCTGCTTTTTCATCTGGTATAAAAACACTTTGGGCCTCATACAGAAGAAAATGACGGATAGCAACGAAGCGCCAAATTTGGCAGTGCCACGGTCCATCATTTTCAAAATGCAGGGATGCTCCGTATTAACAAGAATACAGTGCACTCTTGTGTTTCCCCCTGCGTCAGCGCAACATTTTCTGCCGAGCGCCAACACAGCCACCCTTGCGCTA